>NC_050574.1:387574593-387907029 GCF_011100635.1 Trichosurus vulpecula
ATGCCAGAGTTTTTGGTCAAGTGAGGCCAGTCTGATAATTCTAGCATGGATCCTAGCTCCTCCATCCCCAATACGTGTTCAGAGCAGGGACTCCTTAGAAGAGAGAGTAGCAGTGCAACGCTCCAAACCCTGGGCAGGGCCCAGCAATGGCTCTTACTCTTAGAATCTTATATTGCCTTTTATTGCTATTGAATTGTTTTCTATATCTGTGTCTTTTATCCTCAATGAGCTTCTAAAAGGCCAGGGAATGTATTGTATACTTTTGTTGATCTTTCTTTAACCACCAGGAAGCGCTGAGAGCTACTCGCCTCAGCAAAAAGGACTGGATCATGGGCACTCAGGGCATAATCACACTCTCAGGTAGTGTTTGCATGTGACTGACTCCTTCCCTGGCTAAGAAGTACTCTCTATGGTTCTCAGAGAGTCAGCATCCTTCTGTCCCTTAACTCTGCCTCTCTCTACAATGTGTGAACTCACTAACGGTGGTGCAGATTCATGGATTTGTCCAGTAAAAATCAGCTTTAAGCCCACAACCACTTGAGCAGACCTTGCCTTCCTCTTGACCTTGTTCTGTTCCATCAAGCTTTGTTAGGTGACCTTGGCCTAATGGAATTGTCTGTCCACACAAGCAGGCAAACATGCTCGAATACTACATGTAGTATACATAATAAACAGTGCCCAAGACGTATAAGTGCTTCATAAATGTTTCTGATGATACATAATAATCATAATGCATAATAAACATCTACTAAGCATCTATAGACCTGCCACTCTCCTAGATCCAAGAAGTTCCCCAGACAGTACAGAAGCTGTTTTGAACCTAACAGTTCTAGGAAATGCAGTTTCAATTTGATTGGTTACAGCTGTACCTCTATTCCTGTAAGTGGGCAAAAGGATACCACTCATGTTTCTAATGAGATTGTATTTTAGATGAAGATAAGGAAATGCTGGAAGAATTCTCAGCTAAGCTCTAGGACACAGGACTCAGGAGTGGTGTCAGTTGTAGCTAATTAGTCCTTTCCCCAGTCTCTGATCTCTGGTTATCCCAAGAACATCTGATTGCTTCTGGCCTTGGTTAGCCCATGGCAGAGCAAGTCAACTAAGCTTGGCAGCCAGGCCCAGGAAGGAGTAGTGATGCCATCATGCCACCCTGATGTCTCTTTCTAACTTCCAATATGGCACCTGACTGACCTCCTTTTCCATGTCCCTGCCCCTATACACAGTTACAGAGTGAGGGATATTGCACCTCTTTGTAGCTAAGAAGAGTTATGGGCGCATAGGAGGTTCTCCTTCGACATTAGAAGATCACAGATCAAGAACCAGAAGATATTTCAGAGGCCATCTTGTCCACCTTCATTTTATAAATGACGAAACTGAGGCCATAGCGTTGTTAGGTGACTCATTCCAGGGCACATAGTATCAGAAGGTAGATTTGAACCCCAGTCCTTTGAACAGAGGGGTCTTTCCCCTATGCCATTCATTAGAGCTCCTAAAGATGGAAGTGCTTCATAGGTCAAAGCACAAGTGGCATCCGCTTTTCCACTTGTTCCTCTGCATAGCCAGCGGCCAGGCAGGGCAGTCCTGCCAGAGTGTCAGAGGGCATTTACTGCACTCAGAGAAAGGATACCAGAAATGGAAAGCATCACTTTATCTCCTCTATGAAAGGTTAGTTTTTATCAAGGAGACTAGTTTTATTTTTTAAATGTTTAAATTAATTTTTTCAATGAACAAAAATCTATTTTCTCATTTTCTGGAACCTAGTTTTCTTGCATCAGTTCTCAGTTTCTCCTTGGGATGTGAGGCATTCAGGGTTTGCTTTCAAGATCATAGGAGACCACTGGCCTTTCTCTCCCATTTAGAAAGGCAGCACAGTACAGATTTTCTAACGTTATTTACCACTTGATTTAGAAATAGCAGGTCCACAAAGTGTCTGAAATTCCTCTCCTCTAAGTACAAAAACTATTGACTGTGGAACTTTTCTGAATAGAAAACTGCATACAGGCATATTAGCATCACACAATGGAAATTTAAAGGAAAAGTGTTATAAAAAGCAAGAATAGTGTGGGTTGTTCATTTATTCACTCATTCAACAAATTGTTGTGTCTACTACGTGTTAGGTGCTGGGAGAGATACAGA
The DNA here is from genome assembly GCF_011100635.1 of Trichosurus vulpecula. NCBI lineage: Eukaryota > Metazoa > Chordata > Mammalia > Diprotodontia > Phalangeridae > Trichosurus > Trichosurus vulpecula. Next base: position 387,576,730 of record NC_050574.1, read on the forward strand.
GTTTAGTTGAAACTTAGCTGCTGCCTCCTAGAACTTACAGTCTAGTAGGAAGATAAGACACAAACACAGACAGAACAATATTATACAACAAATGCATCAGATAGCTGCAAAACGAAATGTTAGTGAGGTCAGAAGGAGAAGGTCATTAGTGTCCAGAGGTTGGGGATGATGCTGTTGTTGTTCATTCTAAGTTTTGGAAAAGGACAGTGGTATCATAGGGTGATGTCTTGAACTGGATTTAAGTGAGGCAGAGTTGCACAAAAGCTGTCAGCCTCACTCTCTCTTCCGGAGTCATTGAGGTCCAGTGGCAAGGCAAAAGTCAGGAGGACAGACAACGGCTCTGGATGCACAGATGACCTTGTCATCTTTGATGTGTGACCACGCTCGTCAGCTGCTTTCTTGGCCATTGGAACACATTACTGGGGGTAGGCATTCCCCAACTCACTGACAGGTTTGAGGCCCATTGGTTACTCTCCACCTGATTTAACCATCCGCTGGGATGATTTTACTGGGGTGTGGCTACTGAACATGCTATAGTTTCTTGTAGGCACAGGTGAGAGCTGTGGACAGGTGGACACCAAAAATTGGGAATAAAGGATGATTTCATGGAAGATGAACTGACAAAGTTGGGACTTTAAAAATGAGTAAGAATTCATTGGATGAAGAAGGCGAGGAAGCTACAGGAACAGGGTGAACAAAGATATGGAAGCAGCAGAGCACAAGATTTATTGCACAGGAGGCAAAGAGTTGTTTAGTTTGACTAGAGTATAGAACAGATTCCAGGGAATAATATAAAATGAGGTTGAAACAGAGGTTGGTGCCAGATTGTGAAAAGCCCTGAATGCTGAAAAAAAAAAGAGATTTGAACTTTATTCAGTAGGCAATTGGGAGCCTATCAAATTAATACTAACAAGATAGGGATATTTAATTGTCATACATTGAAACAGAAATATTAGAAATTAAATAAAATATATAATTTCCCATAATAGATTACTTTTTAAAGAGATAAATTTTAAATGTCTGATCGCATCTTATTTTAAAAATACTTCTGCCTATTCTTGAGTCTTACAAAAAAATTCAGTGAATTTTGTGCTAGAATCTAGGATAGATTTTATGTCTTCTGTCCACAATACTGATAGGAGGACATAATACAAAATTGTAACTGTGTCAGAATGCTCGTAAGAATTCGATAGCATTCCCCACTCCCACAACCTTCCCAAGCTCACAAAGAGAGGACTGTTGAGCTGACGGATTCAAGAGCAAAGGAGAATAAATCTTTGAAATGCTTGAAACTGTATGTATATGGAATAAACTAAGGTTTAGAACCAGGAAACTGGAGAGATCAAGAGATTGAAGGTCATGATAAAGCAAGTAAAGAGCTCAAGGCCTGAAGTCAAGGAGGCCTGAGCTCAAATCCAGACTTTAGCTGTTTGACCCTGGGCAAGGCACTTAACCTCTGTTTGTCTCAGTTTCCTCAACTTTAAAATGAGGACAACAACAGCATCTATCTTGAGTTGTTGTAAGGATCAAATGAGGTAGTATTTCTAAAAAATGCTTTGTACAATAGCTGGCACATAGTAGGAGGAAGATTCCCCTTCCTCCTTCCTAATAAGGGCAAAGAACAGATTTGGAAGGAGGAGGATGGTCGAAAAATTGTAGGGATAGGAGATTGTGATTAGAGATGGGAATTTCAGATTTTAAGATCTTGGTGGGTAGAGCTATTTGGGATGACAGTGGAGTCAGGTGTGGCCTCTTAAGTGGATGGTTAAGATAGCATAAAGACAGAGGTCGAAGAATGTGTGGCTGTATCATAACCCCAGACCTCAGTAAGCACCCTTCTCTCCTGAGACCAGGGCAGGCCTCTGTTGTGACATAGAGTAATACTGGGTGTTCATTAAAAGTGTCAGGGAAAGCCCCAGGGACATAACTGATTAGAGGCAATGGGTCCCCAAAGACTAAGCTTTGTCAGCATCCTCACACTGGGGGCTTCATGCACAAACATATCACTACTGGAGATGAGAATCAGAATAAGGGGTCTGGGATGTGAAATCTCCAGATACCCAAGAGTTTCTTTTTAAAAAAATCATAAACAACATTGAACACCGATACAATTAATTAACAATTCAAAAATAATGAATAACTTCAATTCAATCCATAAAGCATAACTTGTCAACTACTCTCTCTACATCTCTAGCAAGATTCTTTGTCCATTTATTCCCATTCACTTGTCCTCTTGTAACTCAAAAACAGGAAGCTCAGTCATTAAAAAACAAAAACATTCAGCACTTAGCATAGTGCCTGGCATACACTAGGTGCTTAATAAATGTTTGTTGCCTGGCTTACTAACATTTAAATACTTTATTTTTGACTTCTTATAATTTCCTTTTTCCCCCTTAATTTTTACAGATTTTCTTTTAATGAAGAATTTTATTTCTATTTACTAAATTAAAACAAACTGACAGTGTTAGAAATGCCCAAGATCTATTCCTGGGTTGCACTCCTGGCACTGCCCCATGGGAGGTCAGGATAGTAATGTGACCTCTTTGCACTGAGTCCAGAATTAGCATTCTATCCAGCAGTGCCCATTTCAACATCCTTTGGGGAGAAGGGTGAAGAGGTGAGGGTGGCTTGTGGGAGTGTGTCTGTAGGTACTGAAGGGAATCCCATTCATGGCTCTTCAGCTGGGAGGATGCCCTGGCCAATTTTTTTTTTCCTTTTCACTTTGCTGATTACTGCATGACCTCATCTCTTGTTAATGCATCTGCCTCGAACCACAGAAGTTCAGGACCCCAGAATTACACAGTGGAGGCCTCTGAATAAGGCAATGTTTTCAAAGTGTGAAACAGTCTACAGCAGCAGCCTCAGCTCATTGAGCTTCATTATGACAGCTTACTTGGAATATCCCAGAAGGGAAGGCTGTTTATACCTTATTTAAGAACACCACATAGTAACAGTGATTAGGACACACACTTCAGAGGTGAGATTCTCTCATAGCCACAACTAGAATATACTTATCTGAAGACTCACAAAGTGAATACACAATGTTGCATGGGGTCTAAGGCATTTCCTTTATTTATCTGCTCATTTGTTTATTTATCTATTCATTCATTTATTTGTTCATTTTTTGTTTATTCTTTTTTTTTTTTTTTTTTTTGCTTTGAGACTGGGTCTTCCTATTTCACTTAAGCTGGAAGTACAGCATCCACTCACAAGACCAATCCCACTGCTGATTGGCATGGGGGGAAGGGAAGAGAATAACTGTTAAATGCCTACTATGTGCCACATACTGTGCTAGGTGATTTACAAATATTAAAACTTGGGGGCTTTGACCTGCTCCATTTCTGACCTGGGACAGTTCACTTTCCTTAATTAGTCTGGTGGCCTCTGCCCCGAGGGAATTGCCAGATTGGTTCCAGATTTAGTTTGGACACTTGATCAACTTAGCTCACTGCAGCCTAGAGCTCCTGAGCTTAAGAGATCCACGAACCTTAGTCTCCATAGTATCAGGGATGTCATTAACCCTCTTCAAAAACAAAAGATAAATAATTATGGAATATAGGCATATACCACCAGGTTCTTTGGTCTAAGGCATTCCTGAAGGTTCCATGATCATAGAATCTCTGAGCTGGAGGGGACTTCTGAAAACATCTGGTCTAGCCTCTGCATTTCACAGATAGAGAAATGACTTACCCAAGGTCACATAGTAAGTAGAAGAGCAGGGATTTGAACCCAGAGCTTCTGATGCTAAAGTCAGTGCTCTTTTCACTAAACAATACTGTCTCTCAACAAGAGCAAACAATGAATTAGTAGCAGAGTTAGGTCTCAGATCTGGGCTTCTTAATTCGTAGTCCAGTGATCTTTAGAAAAAGATTTTTATTTCCAAGCTTCTTCTCTGGTTTGGGGGGAAAGGGGTTCACATCAATCCTCAGTACATTTTTGTCCTTGGAGCCTTTGGTCAAGAGGTACCGTAGTATGATAAAAAGAGCTTAAGATCAGGAACCAGGGGAACCTAGATTTGAATGCTGACTCTGCCTCCTGTGTGACCTTGAGAAGTCACTCAGTTTCTCTGTTTCCTCATCTGTAAAATGAGGGAGTTGGGCTACATGATCCCTAAAGTCTTTGGTAAATCTATAATCTTCCAATCAGAACAAGGCGTGGAAAAATCTTTAATGACTCCCTATTTCTTGTTGGTGACTCCTCCTTCCCAGGGTTCTCTGGCTTCCTATTCCCCAACCAAGAAAGGAAGGCAGGAAGGAAGGAAATACGCATTTGTTAAGTGTTCATCATGTGTGAATCACTTTACAAATATTGTTTGTTTTTGGGGGGGGGGCGCAGAGCAATTGGGGTTAAGTGACTTGCCCAAGGTCACACAGCTTGTACATGTGTCAATTGTCTGAGGCCGCATTTGAACTCAGGTCCTCCTGACTCCAGGGCTGGTGCTCTACTTACTGTGCCACCTAGCTGCCCCTACACTTTACAAATATTATCAGATTTGATCCTCACAACAACCTTGGGAAGTTGGTGCTATTATGATCCCCATTTTACAGACAGGAAACTGAGGCAGACAGTGATTTGCCCCAAGACACACAGCTATAAAAGTATTCCACATGAGCCTGGCCTCTACCCCCTTCCCTAGCAGTACCCTGGCTGTAACAACCCCAGTCAAAACTTAACTTTCCTTGTGCTATCTGCTTTCCAAAGCCACAGCTCATTTAATGGAAATGTTAATGGATGTGAAAGTGTCAGTGGGACAGCATTAGGCTTTTCTCCTCAGCAGAAGAGTCATAAGCATGGAACGAGTTCTTCTTGTGTTTGTTTGGCCCCTGCTTTGTTATAAGTGAGGGGCCCTATTTTTGATTGTCACACTATGAGGCCTGGATTCAGTCAAAGAGCCAAACTTGAGGACCTAGAGAGCCACATGTGGCCTCGAGGCCACAGGTTCCCCACCCCAGGTAGGACATTAAGGAACTCCAACTTCAGTTTAAAAAAAAAAAGCAAATTTATAATCTGGAAGAAAGTAATATATATGGTTTTAACATTTTTTTTTCATTTTTGGTACCAAATTCTCTCCTTCTCTCCAGCCCCAACTCTAACCATTGAGAAGGCAAGTAATTATGACACCCATTATACCTATGAAGTTAAGCAAACCATAAAGAAACATATGAAGTCAACATCACACATTAATACCTTATCTTGAATCAGCTTATGATTATTTAACTATCACCTAGAAACTATCACTATAACTATCAGGCTAAAAAGCAGCAGACTGTACAGGTAAGGACAGGTAGGTGGTATAGTAAATAGAGCTTTGTACTTGCAATCAGGAAGGCCTGAATTTAAATCCTCCCTCAGATATGTACTAGGAGTATGACCCTGCATAAATCACTTAAGTTTTCTCAGTTTAGTTTTCCCATCTATTAAATGGGAATAAGGTTGATTTGAAGATCAAATGAGAAAATAATATTAATAACAATAATAGGTAACGTTTCTATTGGCTTTACTATGTGCCTGGCACCATGCAAAACACTTTGCAATTATTATCTCATTTAATTTTTACAATGGGCAACTAGGTAGCACAGCCGAGAGAGCCCTGGACTTGGAATCAGGAAGACTTAGCTTCCTGAGTTCAAATTCAGCCTCAGGCACTTACTAGCTGTGTGACCCTGGGCAAGTCAGTTAACCCAGTTTGCCCTAGCTCCTCATCTGTAAAATGAACTGAAGGAAATGGCAAACCACTCCAGTGTCTTTGCCAACAATACCCCCAAATGGGGTCATGGAAAATTGGACAGAACCAAAATGACTGCACAATAATCCTTACAACAACTCTGAGAGGTCAGTGCTGTTATCATCCCCATTCAAAGATGAGGAAACTGAGGCAAACAGCAGTTTGGTAACGTGTCCAGAGCCACACAATTATTAAGTGTCAGAGGCTGAATTTGAATTCAGATCTTTTTGACTACAGACCTGGAGCTCTGTACACTGATACTTTGCAAACCTTAATGTGGTGTATAAATGCTATCATCAGCAGCAGCAGCAGCATTACATTGTACATGTTTATATTACTGTCAAGAAGCCAGGGGTCCTGACTCGAGAGGGCAGATTTATGGAGACACTACAAAAGGGCCCCTGGGCATCATGGGAAGCATAGAGATTTTTCAGGGCCTTTTGACTTCTTTCTCTCCCTCACACCCTATCCAACCACTGTCAGGTCCTAGCCAGTTACCCAGAACCAACAGAAGAGCAAGCACACTTTTAAAACCCAAAGACAATGGGTACCCCAACACCCCAAAAGTATCCCTGCTGATATTCAATCTGCCTCTGATTCACTGCATTTCATTTTGCCTCTTCTCCTACCTACTTTTGGCCTTATCGTACCCATTTCTATCTTTGTCCCAGGTCCGTCTTGCTAGAACTTTGGACTTTCCTGTTTTTCTCCCTGGCTACATCAGAGCAGTACCTTGAGCCCTTCTGACTTCTAATTTTCATTTCATCCTATCTAGCAATCATGGTTGGCTCATCCACATGATGGCTCATCATCCCTATCAAAGTCTCTGCTGCCCTCTACTGGTAATAGTAAAAAGAAAGGTGTTTCCAACCATTCTGGGGGTTTCTGTTTAAATCTGCCAGTGCCAGAGTTTGCTCTTGGTTTTGACAGTCTTGCCAATTCTGCACCCATAATCTTTCTCATATATCTCCTTTCACTCCTAAAGCTATCAATCACTCTACTCAAAGTTCTTATTAGTTCTCACCTGAACTGTTGCAATCGCCTCTTAACTAGTCTCTTTATCTCCTATTTCTTCTCTCTCTGATTTATCCTAAACATTGCTGCCAAATTAACTTTTTTTTAAAACATGAATATGATTTTTTTTTTACAATTCCTCTCCCCTGCAAGCCTCTAATCCTCTTAAATCGGAGGTATCAAACAAGGATGGCAGCTTCATGAGCCAGTAAGACTCCCAATGCAGCAGGAACCAGCTTAAAATGTAAGTAGGAAATACTTAACAAAAAAAAAATACATTGCAACAAAGATAATGTTAATTTGTTTTTTCTAAGTCAACACGTGACATGTTTCTATTTGAGTTTAGCATTGACATCAGTGCTCTAAAACATCAGTAGCTACCCATTACGCAATGAATAAATTATAAACTCCTTCCCTTGACATTCAAGGTCCTCCAAAATCAGGCCCTAATTTACTTACTGTTCTGGACTCCCCTACACACACCCTGTGTTCGAGGCAAAATGGAGTGCTTGCTCTTCCCTGAACTTGCCCTACATTTTCTGTCTTTTATGACACTGTTCCATCTAGCTGAAATGCCTCCAAACTAACAAGGCATGAAACACAGAATAAGTTGTTGTTGGTGGTGGTGGTTAATTCAAAACAGGAAGGAGTTCATGGACTAAAATTTCACCAGGAAAATAAGCCAAGTTGCTATGGGAAGCTCTCAGTTCTGGAGAAATAGGAATCTCTCATAAATAAAGTCCTGAAGACACAAAGAAAAGTGGCTTTGATGAAGTAAAAAAAGTGACTGGTGTAGATGTACAGGGACCTCTTCAACCAACTTACATATGTATATTTTAGTTAATAGAATATGAATATAAAAACATAATATGGAGTAGGAATACCAAAGACCAGACTGAGCCGAAGAAGGTATAGAATGCTAAAAAAACAACACAAAGGGTTTGTTTGTTTGTTTTTAATGTAGAAGCTGCAAGATCCTGCATGATCCTACTGTAGTTCCACGATATTTGAATTGTTTCTTTCTGGCTACGTGCAGTATTTTCTCCTTGACCTGATGATTCTGGAATTTGGCTACAATATTCCTTGGAGTTTTCAATTTGGGATCTCTTTCAGGGGGGATGATCGGTGGATTCTTTCTATGACTATTTTACCCTCTGGTTCTAGGACCTTGGGGAAGCTATCCTTCATGATTTCTTGGAAGATACTGTCCAGGCTCTTTTTTTCATCATGGCTTTCTGGTAGGCCAATAATTTTTAGATTGTCTCTCCTGGATCTGTTTTCCAGGTCAGTTATTTTTCCAGTCAGATATTTCACATTTTCTTCTATTTTTTCATTCTTTAGATTTTGTTTGACCGATTCTTGATGCCTCATAGAGTCATTAGCTTCTAGTTGCCCAATTCCAAGTTTTCTCAAATTGTTTTTTTTTTCATTTAGCTTTTGATCCTCCTTTTCCATTTGGTTAATTTTACTTTTAAGGGCTTCATTCTCTCCAATTAGATTGTGAACCTCCTTAACCATTTCACCAGTTTTACTTTTTAAAGATCTGATCTCATCAGTGAATTTCTTTTCCGTTTTTTCTTTTACCTCTCTTATTTGGTTTTTAAAATCCTCTTTGAGCTCTTCCAGGAATGCTTTTTGGGCTTGAGAAGAGTTCACCTTCCCCTTTGAGGTTTCAGATGTGAGTATAGTGTCAATGCTGTCCTCTTCTGAATAGGTATTTTGATCTTCCCTGTCTCCACAAAATGAATCAACAGTCCTTGGCTTTCTGGATTCCTTCTTCATGCCATTTGTCTTTTTCCTGGCTTTAAAAGTGGATCTCTGCTTCTGGGCCCCAGGGGGCTCTATCCCAAACTTCTTGTGTTGGGAACTGGGGCCCTTGTTACTGGCTTTGTGTGCTATGGCCTCTGGTTTCCTGAGGTGTGGGGGAGAGGTGTTCTGGCTGCTGGAAGTCTCCTCTTCCCCTAGGCCTGTGCTACAGCATAAGTAGTCTCAGTCATTGTCTGCACTGGTGTCTGCCACTTCCCCTGGCTGTGTGAAGGCACCTCTGAGTTCCTGGTGTTGACCCTTGCTGGCTCCCCCCCCCCCCCGGGGCTCAGGAACTCCTGCTATTTGGCTACTGAAGCCCCACTTCTGGCTCTTCTATTTAAGGGTTTCTCCTGAGGGGGTATTATCTGGGTGAGGAAGGGAGGGATGAGAGTCATTTTACCTGGTCATCATGGCTTCCAGAAGTTTGAGAAGGTGAGTTTCAAACCTTTAGACTGTGGGCTGCAAGCCTCAGGAGTAGTTGCTTTCATGACTGCAGACATTGTGCTGCCATCTCCAGTAGCTCCCACAGACTTCCATCCTGGGCTGGGAGGCCTGGGCTGTTTTTTTTTTAAAGCTATTGTTAGGAAAAGGAGAAGGGTTAAAAAGGACTAAATTTACTATTCTGCCTGGGTGGGATGATGCTAAGAGATCATAGAGAGAAGCCAGAGCTACTCCATTCTTAAGTAATACCAGTTGGGGGTGCTCCAGAAGGTACTCTATCCTTTCTAGTCCCTCTCCTTTCTGGAAAGGGCAGAGCTGAATATCACCTAAGTTCACCTATCTGACCTAGGCCTTACCTATTTCTACCCTGTCCCCTTTCCTTTCTTATATCTGAGGCTGGAGATTTAATTAGTCATACCCTATTATAACAAATAGTTAACTTTCAGCCTAGGGGCAACATGATGGCTGTGAGGTCCACATGTCCATCTTCCTCTGCTGTTTTATGGAATTTATATCAGTCAAAAAGTTATTAGTATAGATCCAAGACAATTCTAAAAGACTCGTGATGGAAAATGCTATCCACATCCACAGAAAGAACTATGGAGTCTGAATGCAGATCAAAGCATACTATTTTCACTTTTTGTTGTTTTTTTTCTTTCTTATGGTTTCCCCTTTTGTTCTGATTCTAATGCAGAAATGACTAATGTAGAAATATGTTTAACATGATTGTACATGTATAACCTATATCAGATTGCTTGCTGTCTTGGGGGGAAGGGAGGGAGGGAAAAAAGTTTGGAACTCAAAATTTTATAAAAATGAATGTTGAAAACTATCTTTACATGTAATTGGAAAAAATAAAATACTATTAAATAGAAAAAAGTATTATAGTATTCACTATATAATATATTTAGCATCTTTAAAAATATTTTATTTTTTATTCCAATTACATGTAAAATTTTTTAACATTCTCTTTTTAAATTTTGAGTTCCATATTCTCTTCCTCCCCTCCCTTTCCATTGAGAAGGTAAGAAATCTGATATAGGTTATACATGTGCAGTCGTAGCATATATAGTATTCACAATAGCTTAAAGACCCCAGTTAGGAAAATTCCTAATGTTCAGCCTGAGGTTTGGCTCTCTGTTCTAATTTAAAATTTTGTGTCTATCTAACTAACCTCTTAACCCTTGAGACAAACTGAGGATATAAGAAACATTTAGGTACAATAAAGGAGCATTGTCTCCTATTGGACAGGGAAGGGAAGTTAAAGAAAGGATTTCAGTCCTTTCCTGACAGCCTGGTTTCTGTTCCAAGATGCCTGCAGGATCTTGGCCCACTTCAGTTTTTCCTTTCTTGGCTATACTCAGCCTTCCTTTCTCATTTTTAGTTTCTCCTCTCTGTTATTACCCTTGTGCCACCAATTATCATTAGCTAGCTTTGAGAGATTGTGGCGACAGGGAAAGGTACTTTGGATTGAAAAAAGGAAAATGTTTCCTTATCTTCCAAAAAAGGAAAGAAAATGGAGTATGTAAGTTACAGATCAGTGAGCTCGATTCTCAGAAAGAATCTTGGATGCATTATTAAAGGAATAGTTAGTGAATATCCAGAAAAGGAGTGGTGATAAAGAGGACCAACATGGCTTCATCAACTTAACCTCATCCTTTTTTTTTTCAAGCAAGGTTGCCAGACTGGTGGATCACAGATATGCTGGAAATAATAATGCTTGCCTATATTTTGCCTTGCATTTGATAAAATTTGTTATGGTATTCCTGTAGAAAAGATGGACAGATGTGAGCAAGCGACCCCATATGGGATTTCAACCCACAATTTTAAGAAGTGCTGAAGGGGTCTTAAGTGGAAAAAGTATAAGAAGCCCTGAGCTAGGTAACCGCTAAATTAGGGGGGTTTAAAACTGGTTGAAAAGCAAGACCCACTGGGTGGAGCCAAGATGGCAGAAAAAAGGGCAGCATCTCACCTGTGCTCTCCCCAAACCCCTCCAAACCCTTTCAAATAATGTCATAAAACAATTCCTGGCACAACAGAAGCGACAAAAGGACAGGGTGAAATAATTTTCCAGCCAAGGACAACTTAGAAGGTTGGCAGGAAAGGTCTGTCACACCTGGGTGAGAGTGGAGCACAATCTAGCACTGGCCATGCCAGCACAGACCTGCCCCAGAAAACCAGGAGCAGACCTTGGGAGCCACCGAATCATCAAAAGCAGTAGCTGTTTCTGAAGCTCTCAGCTCACAGATGGTAAGGAGGTCAAACAACTGGTCAGAAGGTGATTACAGGGGACTCTTTGCTGGCACTGAGGCAGGACTCTGTTGCTTTCCCCATACTTGGATCCAGTCCTGGGTGGCAGTCCCAGGGTGAGGAAAAGCATTAGCACAGCAGAGGCTGTGGCTGTAGTGGAATGGGGACCCTCATCACAGTTCCAGAGCAGAAAAGAGTACTTGTGGTTGTTCACAGACCAGAGCACAGGTCAGGAGAGTAAACACACCTCTCCTTAGATCATACCATTTTGGAAGAACTGAAAACTTACAGGTCCCTAGAAATATCTATGAAAATAGCTGCACAAAATCCCTAAAGCTTGGGACAGTGCCCTCCATCCTGGAAGCAGAGCCCTGCTTTAACAAAGAATTAAAAGTAAAGAAATAGGCTGTGAAAATGAGCAGACGACAAAAAAAATTTCTGACCATAGAACGTTACTATGGCAACAAAGAAGATTAAAACACACACTCAGAAAAAGATAACAAAGTTGAATCTCCTACATCCAAAGCCTCAAATAAAAATATAAATTGGTCTCAGGCCATGGAAGAGCTCAAAAACTGAAAATCAAGTAAGAGAGGCAGAGGAAAAATTGGGAAGAGAAATGAGAGTGAAGTAAGAAAATCATGAAAAAAGAGTCAGCAGCTTGGTAAAGAAGACACCCCCCCAAAAAAAATACTGAAGAAAATAACCTTAAAAAACAGACTGGGCTAAATGTTTTTTTTTTAAAGGTAGAGAGGATTCTGGGAAGATGGTGGAGTAGGTCAGAAAATTCCCAGCTCTCAAGATTTTCCCCAACAAAAGAGTTAAAATAGCACCTTAGGGCAAACAAAGTGTGGGTAGAGACAAAGTAGAATAGGAGCGCAACCAGGATCTTCCTGGGACAATTGGAGAAGATCCAAAGAAAAATCCTAGGAGGAGGTTTGGTCCCTGTGAAGAGTAAACACCTCCAGGCTAGGTTCCATTTTAACAACAAGCAGCAAGCCTTTAAACAACTAGTGGCAAGCCGTGGGGTTAGTTGGTTAGAGAGGCTGCCTTGGCACCAGCCACAGGAACTTTTCACTCCAGGATAATAAGGAGAGTTGGGCGTTTGAGCCCAAGAAGATTGAAGGAACCTCTACTGATGAAGAACACCAGACCTAGCTGTGTTGCAAAGAGTGGTGGGGACAAGAAGGAACCACCACAGGCCCAGTGAGTACAGAAGCAGTGGGGCAGAAAGCCCCTGGCTGTGGGCACTTACAGGAGGTTGGAGGTTTGGCTTTGGTTCCAGACTAGAGAGGAGAACTGAAGATCTGGGGCAAGAGGCACCATTTCTCATACCCCAGGACTATAGGTGATTACAAAAATCAAGCTATTACCATAAAAAATGCACAGGCAAAGGAGAAAGAATCCAACTATAGAAACCTATTATGGGAACAGAGATGACTGGGGTTCATCTTCAGAGGAGGATGTTGGAGTAAAGAAACCCCCAAAGAGTAATATCAAATGGTCACCTGCCCAAAAAGAATTTAGAGAAGATCTTAAAAAAAGACAAATGACAGGTAGAGGAAAAACTAAAAAAAAAAAAAATCAAAATAATCCAAGAAAAACAAGAAGGTTATGAAAGGAAAGCCAACCAATTAGAAAAGGACATCTAAAATCTCAAGGAGAAAAATGACACCTTGAAAATCAGAATTGGGCAAAGTGAAGCTAGTGAAATTATAAGGGATCAAGAAATAATTAAACAAAACATGAATAATGAAAAAATAGAAGAGAAATTGAAACATCTTATAAGAAAAACAACAGATTTGGAGAATAGATCAAGAAGAGAAAATATAAAAATAATTGGACTAACTGAAAGTTATGATAAAAAAAGAATCTTGATACAATAATACAAGAAATAATTAAAGAAAATTGTCCTGAAGCATTAGAACAAGGCAAGGAAGCAGAAATAGAAAAAAATCCATTGATCACCACTTAAAAGAGATCCTGAGGAAAACTTGTAGGAATATCATAGTTAAATTCCAAGACCCCCAGCTCAAGGATAAAATATTAAAAGCATAAAGATTAAAACAATTTAAATATGATGATGCCACAATTAGAATTACACAAGACCTAGCAGCAGAGACATTAAAGGACCACAGGTCTTGGAACACAATATATTGAAGAGCAAAAGATCTGGGGTTCTGGCTGAAAATATTATACCCTGCAAAGTAAAGTATCATCTTGAGTGAAAAAAAATATGAACATTTGATAAACTCACTGACTTTCAAGACTTTGTTAAAAAAAAATCCCAAACTTAATAGAAGATTTGACATACAAGAACCAAGAGAAACATAAGGTACATATCAAAGACTGACTACAGGGTGTTCCTAAAATCTGGACACATAGGCAAAAATGTGTATTTTCAAGAAATAAAATGAAATGAATGAAATTTTCAACCACATTTAATTTAATTGGAATATTAACAAATAACATCTTCAATATGATTTCCATCATTATTGATGCAAAGGTTGATGCACTTTGCAAGATTCACGTGAACTTGATGCAATAACTCCACATTTCCTATGTGTTCAGACTTTAGGAACACCCTGTATAAGGGATTCATAAGGACAGACTGTTTACCTTTTATATAGCATAAAATGTAAAATGTATGTCTAAGATTCTTATTAATAATTGGTGAGCTCATAAGAAAGAGGAAGGTAAACCTGACTATGATATGAATTTAAAAAGTAAAACCATTTAGAAACAGCTAAAAAGAGTAACTATTTTATACAAATGAGGTGCAAGAGGAAGAAAGGATATAGAGGATTTAGATGGGGGAGGAGGGCTTGTAGTTCTGGTAACCTGTTTTCATTGGGAATGGGTTTAAGAGGGAACAATACATATATATTTAGAAGAGTATAAAAGTCTTCTAAAATTAGAAGAAATAAAATGTTAGGGGTATAGAGAGGGATAAGAGGACAAGGGAGGGATTTTTAGAGGGGATAATGAGGGAATAGGTAAAAGGGGGCTATAGAAGGGTGTTTAGATTTATGGAAATGGGAGGATAGGGGAGGGATCCTTGGAGGGGGGTAGGCAAGTAATAGGAGGGAAAGGTAGCCAGTCAAGTAAAGTAGAGGAATCAGGAGGGATAGAAAACAAGAAATATCCACAAATATAAAAACAGAGATCAGGAGTAGAGTATGTTTGGGAAAGTATATGTCTATACATGTATGTGTATATGTATATGTATATGTATATATCTATAGTTATAGAGAAACATATCTAAACTTTATTGTAGCCTTCAGGGGTGGGGTAGGGGGAGGGAAAAAAGAACAAAGTAAAAAAGTGCACAGCAGAGAACAAAAGAAAACTCACAAGGAAGCAAAGAAAAGATGGATAATTCTCAACACAATGTGCATTATATATCATACAGGCTTTCTTGAAATGAAAATCTATTGTTATATATTTTAAATCTTCTCTCACATTCTGTTATGCAGACAACATGCTTTTTTTTCTTTCTTTGTATTTAAGTTTCAATATTTAAGTTCATGATATGTTTTGTATTCTGTATTGTATTCTCTATTCTGTATTTGTGTTCTGGCCCTTGAGTCTAAAATTAAATTGAATTTTTAAAAATGTACAAAAAGCCAACGAGTCAAAGATTTCCTTAAAAAACAGAATTGGCCAAATGGAAAAAGAGGCACAAAAATTCACTGAAGAAAATAATTACTTAAAATTTAGAATTGAGCAAATAGAAGCTAATGACTTTATGAGAAATCAAGAAACAATAAAACCAAAAGAATGAAAAATAGAAGACGATGTGAAATATCTCATTGGAAAAACAACTGACCTGGAAAATAGATCCCGGAGAAGTAATTTTAAAATTATTGGACTAACTGAAGGCCATGATCAAAAAAATAACCTAGACATCTTCTTTCAAGAAATTAGCAAAGAAAACTGCCCTGATATTCTAGAACCAGAGGGTAAAATAGAAATTGAAAGCATCCACTGATCACCTCTTGAAAGAGATCCCAAAATGAAAATTCCCAGGAATATTATAGCAAAATTCCAGAGTTCCCAAGTCAAGGAGAAAATATTGCAGGCAGCCAGAAAGAAACAATTCAAGTATGGTGAAGCCACAGTCAGGATAACACAAGATTTAGCAGCTTTTACATTAAAGGATCAGAGGACTTGAAATATGATATTCTGGAGGGCAAAGGAGCTAGGATTACAACCAAGAATCATCTATCCAGCAAAACTGAGTATATTCCTTCAAGAGAAAAAATGGATATTAAATGAGATGAAGGACTTTCATGCATTTCTATTGAGAAGACCAGAGCTGAATAGAAAATTTGACTTTCAAATACAAGACTCAAGAGAAGCATAAAAAGGTAAACAGGAAATGGAAATCATAAGGGGCTTAATAAAGTTATACTGTTTACATTCTTATAGGGGAAGATGGTACTTGTAACTCCTAAAAACTTTCTCATTATTAGGGCAATTAGAAGGAGTGTGTGTATGAGAGAGGGGGACATAAGGTACAGGTGTGAGTTGAATATGAAGGGATGATATCTCAAAAAAATAAAACTCAAAGGGTGAGAGAGGAATGTTATGGGAGAAAGGGAAAGGGAGTGGTAGAATGGGGTAAATTATCTCATATAAAGGAGGCAAGAAAAAGCTTTTACAGTGGAAGGGAAGAAGGAGGAGGTAAGGGGTAGTGAGTGAATCTTACTCTCACCAGAATTGGCTCAAAGAGGGAATAACATACACACTCATTTGGGTATAGAAATGTATCTTACCCTACAGGAAAGTAGGAGGGGAAGAGGATAAGATGGGGAGGGGGGGAGAAAGAGGGTGATAGAAGGGAGGGCAGATTAGGGGAGGGAGTAAATCAGAAGCAAAACACTTTTGAGGAGGGACAGAGTGAAAGGAGAGAGAATAGAATAGACGGTGGGGGGGGGGGATGGAGAGAAATACAGTTGGCAATAGTAACTATGAAAAAATTTTTGAAGCTGGCTTCTCTGATAAAGGCCTCATTTCTCAAACATATACAGGACCAAGTCAAATTTATAAAAAATTAGAGACATTCCCCATCTGATAAATGATTAAAAGATATGTAGTTTTCAGATGAAGTAATCAAAGCTATCTATAACCATATGAAAAAAAATGCTCTAACTCACTACTAATTGGAGAAATGAAAAATACCTATTAGATTGGCTAATAGAACAGAAAAAGTAAATAACAAATGTTGGAGGGGATGTGGGAGAAATGAGACATTAATACATTGTTGGTAGAATTGTGAACTGATTCAACCATTCAGTAAAGCAATTTGGAACCACAACCAAAGGGCTATAAAACCATGCACATGCCCTTTGATGTAGCAATACCACTAGTAGGTCTGCATCCCAAAAAAGATTAAAAAAAGAAAAGGACCTATATGTATAAAAATATTTATAGGAGCTCTCTTTTGGTGGCTAAGAAGTAGAAATTGAGGGATGCCCATCAATTGGGGAATGGCTAAACAAATTGTGGTATGTAATTATGATGGGATACTATTATGCCATAAGAAATGATGAGCAGAATGCTCTCAGAAAAGACTGGAAAGACACAGGTGAGCCAATGCAATGTGAAAAGTAACAATATTGTAAGATGATTAGCTGTGAATGACTTGGCTATTCTCAGCAATACAATGATCCAAAATAACTGTGAAGGATGCTATCCATACCCAGACAAAGACCCCATGATGTCTGAACACAGATTGAAACATACTTTCTTTTACATTATTTTTCTTGAGGTTTTTTTTGGTCTGTGTTTTCTTTTACAACATGACCTATATGAAAATGTTTGACATGACTACACATGTATAATTTATATCATATCAACTTGCATGCTTTCTCAATGAGGGGAGTGGGAAGGGAAGAAGGGAGAGAATTTGGAACTCAAAGTCTTAAAATTGAATGTTGAAAATTGTTTTTACATGTAACTGAGGGAAAATGACACGTTAAAATAAGTAGGAAAAAAAACGAAAAGCAAGACCCAAAGAGCAGTCATTAATATTTCCACTCAACTTAGATCTTTAGTGTAATGTCCCAGTAATCTTTGCCAGGCTTTTTGCTAGATAACATTTTTTTTTTTTATCAGTGCCTTGGATAAACACATGGCTGACGTGGAGATGATTTGCAGATGACACAAAGCTTGGAGGACAGTATAAGGATCCAGGAAAAAAGATTTTGACAAGCTAGAACAATGGGCTGGATCTAAAAGAGAAATTTTATATGGATAAATGATAAAAAGGTTTACACAAGTTCAAATAATAACTTCATAAGTATAAAACAGAGGAAGTATAAGCAGACAGCAAATTAACTGCAAAAGGTCTGGAGGTTTTAGGGGACGGGGAACTCAGTATGAATCAATAATGTTATTAATACCCAAGAAAGTTAATTTGATCTTAGTCTGCATTAAGAAAGAGAGAGTCTAGCACTAGAGAAGTTAGAGTACTATTGTATTCCCCTTTGGGCAGATCACATCAGAAAGCTCATGTTCAGTTCTAAGCACCACATTTTAGGAAGGACATTGAAAAACCGGAGAATAATGAGAGCTGGACAATCAAGATGGTGAAAACTCTCACATGAGAATTAGTTGAAGTAACTGGAGATGCTTAATCTGGAGAAGAGAAAACTCAGTGGGGGATGTGATATCTGTCTTCAGGTATTTGAAGAATTATCATATAGAAGAACTAGGCTTGTTTTCCTTAGTCTAAAAGGAAGAAAACCAAGCAAAGAATGGAAGCTGAAGAAAGGTAGATTTTCTTTCAATGTAAACACAAAAAAATAAAAACCAAAAATCCTACCTAACACAATGAGTGCTACCTAAAAGTGGAATGGGCTATATCAGAAGGTAGTTCATTTATTACCCCCCCCCACACACACACACTGGAGATATTAAAATAGAGGGGAGACAGACATTTGCTGGAAATGTTGAAGAGATTCATATTCAAGTAAAGATTAGACAGAGAGAAAAGGAAGGCAAGAAGAAGGCAGGAAGGAAGGGAGGAAGGAAGGAAGGAAAGAAGGAAGGAAGGAAGGAAGGGAGAGAGGGAGGGAGAAAGGAAAGGAGGAAGGAAGGGAAGAAGGAAGGGAGGGAGAGAAGAAAGGAGAGATGAGACAGACATGGGGGGGAGAGAGAGAGAAAAAGAGAGAGGAAGAGAGAGAGAGAGAGAGAGAGAGAGAGAGAGAGCGAGAGCGAGCGCCAATTTGCTGTATGTTTTTTCCCTACTTATAGCTAAAGCTATATACTCCTGCAGGAGTACTTCAGATAAGGGCTTCTGAAACTAGGTAGAGTTAAGTAAATCAGACTGAGATGAATAAATCAGAATCAAATTGAGCTGCGGAATGATGTTTCCTGGAGCTGTCACTCGTTCTGCATAAGTGTCACCTTTATTAGCAAGCTTTTTCCTGAGGCCAAAAAAATAAAAATGGCGCAATGCTGCTCTCTGTTGTTGATAATTTGTAATGACTTGCTCGGTCCTTTCATCCATTTTCCCCTGGAGAAACGAGTGTTGTTGTTCTCCTCAGGGCTCCTGTGACATGGAAGTTTCCCCAAAGGAGCCAAGAGGGGAGACACAACTGAGGCATTCTCAAACACTTGCTGGCCCCTCCAGGGATATGCTATGGCCTGGCTCCAATCGCTGATGTAATGATGCCACAGCCCTCATGCAGTGAGTGAGTGAATTCTGAGGAGTCCCTTTAAGTAGCTGCTGACAACTGTGTTCCCAGTCATTCTGGGGAACAAAACCAGGAGGCTTAAGATCAAGATAGGTAGTCCCTAGGCATCTGCAGTACTAAAAAGGGAATTCCTGACTGCCTGAGAATAAACCTCCAAGATGATCACTCCTTCCCCTCTCTTGTCCATCTATCCCAGGGGTGGGGAGCCTGTGGCCTCAAGACCACATGTGGCCCTCTAGGTCTTTAAGTGCAGCCCTTTGACTGAATCCAAACCTCACAGAAAAAATCCCTTTAATAAAAGGATTCGTTCTATAAAACCTGGACTCAGTCAAAAGGCCCACCCAAGGACCTAGAAGGCCACATGTGGCCTCAGGACTGCAGGTTCTCCACCCCTGATTCTATCCCATCCCAATGAGCCGCCTCGGGGGTTACTATTTACACTTTTGCTGACCATAAATGATCTTGCCCATCATCCCACTCCCGTCATCCTAGGTAACTCCTGCGGGGACACTGGGGTAGGGTAGCGGTCTAAGAGGATGACCCTCAGATGGCTCCTTGAGGGCAGACCATTTCACCTTTTTCCTTCTTTCCCCAACACATAGCACATTTTCTTAATATAAAGTATGCCTTTAATAAATGCTCGTTGATTGGTTGAGTGATCAAAAGTTTCCACTGGAGTTGTGTTAGCTAACCTGAGATTCAAAGTTCACTTGCTTGCGTCTTCTCATTGGTGGAGACTGGATGCTCCAAGCTTGAGAAAAGAGAGATCTTGGTCTTCTGGCTTTCAGTTTCAACAAGCAAAGGTACAGTTCCTCTTCTTCCCAGAGTCAGCTTCTTCTTGGAGCGTTTCTCTTCCTTCAGGGACATTTCCCTGAAGATAATATGAAACTGCATATCTTTTCTCTTGAAGCTAGAAGCCAGAAGACCAGGATCTTTCTTCTCCCAAGCTCTGAACAATTCTGACCCTCACACAGGCATGGAGCATTGAGTAATCAATATCTACCAATGAGAAGAGACATAGGCAAATGGCCTTTGAGCCAAGGGTTACCCTAAAATATAATGAGGAGGTTGGACCAGGTGGGCTCTGAAGTTCTTTCCAATTCCGAATCTATGATCCTATGGTCCTAGAAATCTTGGTATTCTCCTACAGTGTTCTTTTTGCAACCTCCCAGAGCTCCAAATACACTTATCCTACTCCAGGAATCAGATTTAAGGTCCTAGTGAATTAGTCATACTTTCCTAAACTTCAGAGAATAAACAGGCTTTTTTGAAGTACTAAGGAAATAACTTCTAAAGAGAACTTGCTCTGAAGAATTCAGGCAGTGTCTATTGTAAAGTGAAGCAGAGAATTGAGTTAATTCTTAAAAGAACCTTGCTTGTTGGCTTTCTTTTTCTAACAGAAAGAAATCCACTGATGGAAGCCAGACAGACCTGAGTTCAAAACTTTAAAATTCCATTTACTAATTGTGTGACCTATTAGATAAATCATAGCCTCTCTAAGACCTAGTTTCCTCATATGTCAAATGGAGATAACACTCTTTGCTCAACTTATTTCCCAGGGATGTGAAGATCAACAGAAGTGAATGAATGATGAGTGTCAGTAGGCTGTAGTATCTTACCAGTGACTTTGACGGTTCAATGTAGCTCTGAATCTGTGATCCCTGGTGGCCCAGGGATAGAGAATTGGGCCTGGAGTAAGGAAGACCTGAGTTCCGATTAGGCCTCAGACACTTAAGAGCTGTGTGACCCTGGGTAAGTCATTTAACCTCTGTCTGCCTCAGTTCCCTCAACTGTAAAATGGCATTAATTAAAGCACCTACCTCAGAGGGGTATAAGGATCAAATGAAGTAATATTTGTAAAGTGCTTAGCTCAGTGCCTGGTATATAGCAGGGACTTAATAAATACTTCCTTCTTTCCTGCCTTCCTTCCTTCCTTCCTTCCTTTTCTTTCCTTATTCTGGGATCCAATGATGGACATGTAAGCCAAGAAAAGGAAATGGGTTGGTCATATAGGGAGAGCAAAGGATGCTAGATGGACATTCTGATTACTTCACTGGTATTATGAAATTTTTAAAGAAGTAGAGAAAGACTTCCAGGGTGTTTGACTAAATTTTCTAGAGGGGATTTATGGAAAGACATAGATAAGAATCACAGAGGTTGGGGAGAGGAAGAATCTCAATTTATAACAGTGGAAGGACTAGATCAAAACACAGAATATTTTAAGGGTCCAAATCCAGGGTCCAAATCTAGTCTCACTAGATTCTGCCCTGGTCAGATCACATAGAATATCGTATTCAATTCTGGGTACCCCATATTAGGAGAGACATTGAGAAACAGACATGTCCCCAGAGAAAGGGGAATAAGTCAGCAAAGGGAAACCAAATCACTGATTGAAAGAATGCCAATATATATCCTAGAGAAGAAAAATACTCAAATAATAATGATTGCCCTCATTAAATATATGAAAGGTTGTTCCATGGAAGAGAGATTAAGCTGATATTGCAGAACTGGGAACAATGGTTGGAAGTTAGAATGAGCCAATTTTGCCATTGATATCAACAAAAATGTCCTAACAATTATAGAACTGCCCAAGAGTAGAACAGGTTACCTTGCAAATGCCTAGAGAATTTTCCCTCTGTGATTGCCTTCAGGGGATTCAGGATGACCACTTGTTAGGGATGTGGTAGACTTCATATTTAGGTTGGACCATTTGACTTCTGAGATCCTAGATGAAAAATGCTATATAACATGTAAACCACTTAATGGCTAGCTAGTATCTATATGGAACTTTAAAGTTTGTAAAGTGCTTTATACATACATGAGATTATATGTGACTTACCCAGGGTCACGCAGTTAGTAAGTGCCTGAGACTGGATTTGAAGTCAGGTCTTCCTGATTCTAAGTCTAGCACTCCTTCCACTGTGCTATCCAGTTGCCTAAAAAAATAGCAAATATTTATGTAGTTTAAGATTTGCAAAACACTTTACATATGTCATGTCATTTTATCCTCACAAAAACCCTGTGGACTAGGTCCCGTTATTATCATTTTACAGAAGAGGGAATCAAGATATTCAAAGTTTAAGTGACTTGCCCAGAGTTAGACAGTTTGCTGAGGCAGGATTTGAACTCAGGTGTTCCTGATTCCAAGTCTTACATCTATCCACTGTACTACCTAGTTGCCCTAATTTACTACTGCTGTTAATTTTTATACTCTGACTTTTTTTCTGCCATAGATAAAGAAGAATAGAAGATTATCTTAAATAGTCCAAAGAGATCCAAGAAAATGGACTTTGGGATAACTGCTCTAGTCATTCACATCAATGGATAAAAATTATACAAGGGAAATCTACTATTTAATATAGGGCCCCTCCTTCTTCTTAATTGCTATTTACCTACTTAGACTCCGTGGGTCAAAGGATCCTCTTCTGGCTATTAATTACAATGCCTGCAAAGCCAATCCTTTCTAGGAGGCATGGGAATCAATGAGTCATTGAATTGAAAAGACTGATCCACAAACACACTTAAATTTTGTTATTCAGTTGTTTTTCAGTTGTATCTGACTCCTTAGTGACCCCATTTGGGGTTTTCTTAGCAAAGACACTGGACTGGTTTTGCCATTTCCTCCTCCAGCTCATTTTACAGATGAGGAACTGAGGCAAATGGGGTTAAGTGACTTGCCCAAGGTCACACCTAGTAAGTGTCTGAGGTCAGCTTATCTCTTTCAATGTTGAAATTCTTTAACAATGTTAAAAACAAGAGAAAATTTAACCTAGTGTTTGAAGAAACTATGGAGTTGAACTAGGCTAAGACTTTCATTTTACAGATGAGGAAAAAAAATTACAGTTGCCTATCAAGATTAATATGAACTCATATGCCTTCTGCCTTGATCACCTCCTTTGCCCTCCCTCATACAAAAAGGTGGCCCTTCTCCTTGTCTAGGCAAACCCCTCTCCCTGTCCAAGTGATTCCATTCCATCCCATCTTCTCTAGCAGATCATCCCCTCTGTCAGCCCCTCTCTCACACATCTTTAGTCTCTGTCTGTCTGCCTGTCAGAGGCTGCTTCCTTTGCCTCCAGATATACCCATGTCTCCCCCATCCTAAAAAAAAAAACAACTCACTTTATCCACACATCCCTGCTAGCTCTATCTCCTCTCTTTCATGGATAAATTCCTTGAGGAGGTTGTGTATAAGTAAAGCCTCTATTTCCCTTCCTTCCATTCTCTTAACTCTCAGCAGTCTGGCTTCTGACCTCATTATTCAGGTAAAACTGCTCTCTCCAGTTACCAGTGATTTTTTAATTGCCAAAATCAATGGCTTTTTCTCAATCCTTATCAATCTTTTTTTTTTTTTGGAGGAGGGAAGGCAGGGCAATTGTGGTTAAGTGACTTGCCCAAGGTCACACAGCTAATAAGTGTGTCAAGTCTTTGAGGCCAGATTTGAACTCCGGTCTCCCTGACTCCAGGGCCAGTGCTCTACTCACTGTGCCACCTAGCTGCCCCCTTTTTAACTTTGTTCTTTTTTTCCCCTTCCCCTCCCCAGAAGGCTACAATATAGCTTAGATATGTTTCTCAATATATACATACACATACAGATAAATACATACACTTATACATATATACCTGTGCATATAGACACACATTTTCCCAAGCATACTCTACTTCTGATCTTTGTCTCTATGTTTGTATATATCTCTTGTTTCCTATCCCTCCTGCCTCCTCTAATTTACTTCTACCCGCTACCTTGCCCTCCTATTACTTGCCTACACCCCTCCTCTACCAACTACCTTACCCTCCTATTATTTGCCTTCCCCCCTCCGTGGATCCCTCCCCTATCCTCCCATTCCCATTAATCTAAACACCTTTCTATACCCCACTTTTACCTATTCCCTCATTCTCCCCTCTAAAAATCCCTCCCTTGTCCTCTCCCCCTTTTCTGTGTACCTACCATTTTATTTCTTCTAATTTTAGAAGACTTTTATACTCTTCTAGATATGTATGTAATATTCCCTCTTAAACCCATTCCCAATGAAAATAGATTACCAGAACTACCAGTCCTCTTCCCCTATCTAAATCCTCTGTATCCTTTCTTCCTCTTGCACCTCGTTTTGTATAAAATAGTCACTCTTTTCAGCTGTTCCTAAATGATTTTACTTTTTAAAATTCATATCATAGTCTGATTTACCCCAATCTTTCCTATGAGCTTGCCAGTTATTAATAAGAATCTTACACATATATTTTACATTATATAAAAGGTATATAGTCTATCCTCAAGAATGCCTTATAATTAGTCTTTGGTATATATCTTATGTTTTTCTTGGTTCTTATATGTTGAATCTTCTATTAAGTTGAGGATTTTTTTTAAAAAAGTCTTAAAAGTCTGAAAGTTTATCAAACGTCCATTTTTTTTTTCATTTAAAATAATATTTAACTTTGCAGAGTGTGATATTTTCAGCTGGAGCCCCAGGTCTTTTGCTCTTCTATATATTGTGTTCCAAGACCTGCTGTCCTTTAATGTCTCTGCTGCTAGGTCTTGTGTAATTCTGATTGTGACACCCTCGTATTCAAATTGTTTTAATCTTTATGCTTTTGAGTTCCCCTTAAATCTTCCAACTAGATGATGCCGTTTGCTTGAGGCCATAAGCCTTTCACTATTGCTAGGCCCAAATCTCTAGGCTAGGTTACTCTTAACCTAACCTAGCCCTCCATTGTCTGGCTAGTTTCCACCCTTGATCCTATCAAAGTATCTATACCCAAATCTGTTACCCTTAAACTAGCCTTCAGCTACTGCCCACCCTTAATCCCATTCTCTTGGTTCCTGGAGTCTGACCTCATCCCAGGCCCATCAAGCTCCTCCTTAGACTCCTCCTCAAGACCCTCCCTAAGCCCCTCCTCCCATCACCCCAGGACCATCCTAGATCCCTCCTACAATCTTCGTGTTTATAAGTTTCGTCTTGCCTCCATGAAGGTGCTCAGATTCCATCTACCTCAGAGATTTCTTAAGACAACCCAATATGGCAAACCTTTAATAAACTTTGTCTTTTTTTTGGCTGTGAGAAGGCTTGAGTCAAATTCATTTGAGCAAGACCCGGCATGTTGGTATTTTGGGGTCTCAAGCACCCCTAAAAACATATGGTTCCCTAACCTCTCCATATGGTTCCCTAACTTCTTCACTTTTAATATTTTATCCTTAAGCTGAAGATTTTGGAATTTGACTATGATATTCCCATGAGTTTTCCTCATAGGGTCTCTTTTAAGTGGTGATCAATGGATTCTTTCTATTTCTACTTCCCTGCCTTGTTCTAATGCTTCAGGACAATTTTCTTTAATTATTTCTTGTATTATTGTATCAAGATTCTTTTTTTGATCATAACTTTCAGTTAGTCCAATTATTTTCATATTTTCTTTTTTTGATCTATTCTCCGAATCTATTGTTTTTCTTTAAGATGTTTCACTTTGTCTTCTTTCTTCCATTATTCATGTTTTGTTTAATTATTTCTTGACCTCTTATAATTTCACTGGCTTCACTTTGCCCAATTCTAATTTTCAAGGTGTCATTTTCCTCCTTAAGATTCTGGAACTCATTTTCTAATTGGTTAACTTTCATAACCTTCTTATTTTTCTTGGATTATTCTTATTTTTTTTTCCTCCATCTCTATCATTTGATTTTTAAAGCCTTTTTTTAAGATCTTCTATAAATTCTTTTTGGGCAGGTGACCGTTTGACATTACTCTTTGGGGGTTTCTTTACTCTAATATCCTCCTCTGAAGATGAACCCCAGTCATCTCTATTCCCATAATAGGTTTCTATGGTTGGATTCTTTCTCCTTTGCCTGTGCATTTTTTTGTGGTAATAGCTTGATTTTTGTAATCACCTATAGTCCTGGGGTATGAGAAATGGTGCCTCTTGCTCCAGATCTTCAGTTCTCCCCCTAGCCTGGAACCAAAGCCAAACCTCCAATCTCCTATAAGTGCCCACAGCCAGGGGCTTTCTACCCCACTGCTTGTGCACTCACTGGGACTATGGTGGTTCCTTCTCGCCCCAACTGCTCTTTGCAGCACAGCTGGGTCTGGTGTTCCTCATCAGCAGAGGTTCCCTCAATCTTCCTGGGCTCAAATGCCCAACTCCCCTCACTGTCCTGGGGTGAAAAGTTCCTGTGGCTGGGGTCGAGGCAGCCTCTCAAACCACCTAACCCCAGGACTTGCTGCTTGTGGTTAAAACAGAACCTAGCCTAGAGGTGTTTATTTTTTGCAGGACCAAACCTCATCCTGGGATTGTTCTTCGGATCTTCTCAAATTGTCCCAGGAAGACCTCAGTTGTGCCCCTATTCTTCTTTGTCTCCATCTTTGTCTCCACTTTGTTCCCCGTAAGGTACAATTTTAACTCTTCTGTGGGGGAAAATCTTGAGAGCTTGGAATTTTCTGATCTACTCTGCCATCTTCCCAGAATCTTCTCCCCAGTGCTTATCAATCTTGACCTTTCTGCAGCTTTTGACATTGTCAATCATCTTCTTTTCTTGTATTCTCTCTCTTTTCTGGACTTCTGTGAGTGCTCTCTCTTGGTTTTCCTCCTGCCCACCTGATTGCTCCTTCTCAGTCTCCTTTGCTGAATCTTCATCCAGGTCACACCAGTTAACCATGAGGGCATAGGGCTCTATCCTGGGACTCACTTTCTCCCTCTTTAATATTTCACTTGTTGATCTCATCAGATCCCTTGGATTCTTCTCAAATCTATTTAATCAAGCCCCAGCATTTTTGCTGACCTCATCTCTAACTTGTCTCCACTGCCTTTTGGACATTTCAAACTGGATGTCCTGTAGAATCTTAAACTCAATATGTCCACAATTGAACTCATTATCTTTGCCCCTTTTCTGAACTTCCTTGTTATTATTGAAGACACCACTATCCTTCCAGTTGCCCAGGCTTGCAATCTAAACATCATCCTTGATTCCTCACTCTGTCTCCCCATTCCACCCCCATCCACTCTGTTGTCAAGTCCTGTGGATTTTAACTTCGTAACATCTTTCACATATGTCCCCTTTTTAACTCTAATGCTGCCTTCACCCTAGTTTAAGCTCTCATCACCTTATGCCTGGGTTCCTTTTGGTTGGTCTCCCTACCTCAAGTCTCTCCCTGTTCCAGTCCATCCTCTACTCAGTTGTCAAAGCGATCTTCCTAAAGTACAGATTGGACCATATTACTCCCTATCTAATAAACTCCTGTGGTTCTCTACCACCTCCAGGACCAAATGTAAAATCCTTTATTTGGCATTCAAAGCCCTTCATAACTTAGCCCCAGGGATATGCTGGTAAATGTTTAATAACTGGCTCTCAAAAAATACATAAGAAGGATGTACTTTTAAGTTCAATCAGCATTATTAATGTTTTCTTCATCATTTTCTCAAGCCTAGACAATCAATTAAACAATAACTCAGGTCTTGATTTGTAGTGATTTCCAAGATATAAATGCTTACATCTTGCAAGTCAGGATGAGCTGGCTCCAGCATGCTCCTGTCTGGCCCTCTCCTACATTTTCAGTCCTTTGACACCACACATACTCTGTAATTAAAGGACACTGGCCTCCTTGCTGTTCCCAAACCTGATAGTCCATCTCCTAACTTGATGCATTCACTGGCTGTCCTTTATGCCTGGAATACTCTCCCCACTCAATCACTACCTCCTGTCTTCCCTGGCTTCCTTTAAGTCCCAGCTAAAATCTCACCTTCTTAGAGAAGCCTTTCCTGATCCCCTTTAATGCTAGAGTCTACCCTCTGTTGCTCATCTTCAATTTATCCTATATCTATCGTGTTTGTATATGGTTGTCTTCATTACAATGTGAGCTCCTTGAGACTATCAGGGACTATCTTTTGCCTGTCTTTGTATGTCCAGCACTTAGCAGAGTACCTGGCACTTATTAAATGCTTGTTAACTGTCTGATGGACCCCTTGCCACAGGTTCCCCGGGTACAAGGTGTCTTGAAACCAGTATCCCACTGGTGGTGGGTCAGTATGTGAAAGGTGGTATTTTGTTTGCTTTTGCTGCTGGTACACCCCAACCTCACCATGCAGAACATTGGTGGGGAATAAGGAAAAACATGCTATCCAGCCTCTCACACCAGTACTACTCAAGATGACAAAGAATTCAGGGATCCAAGAATATGGAATAATTTTCAATCCTATGAAAAAGCCACAAAATATTTATATCCCTAGCACTTAGCCTGAAGATGAAAAGTAGTAAAGAAAGAAATATAAGTGAGCACATATATATCTTTATATACCTACATATATTTATATGCATATGTATATACTATTCATCATTCCTGAAGGAACTTCCTCTTTCAGTGTTCCTTAGGGTGATCATCAGAAGAAAATGAATGTAGGCATTTCCTTCTGCATTGGGCAAGATAAATAGCATTGGCTTGGGAATGAGGAGAGTTGAGTATTAGTCCTGACTCTGTCATGAACTAGTTATTTGACCTTGAGCAAGGTATTTAACCTCTCTGGACTTCAAATTACTCATCTAGATGATGAGAGGGTTTAATTAGATGGTCTCTTAGGGTCTCTTCCAGCTCTGATATCTGATTGTCCTATGACAAGCTGAAAGTTTAGTTACAGGAGGCAAACAAGCTAGGTGATACGTAAATTCATAATATTTATTCCCTTAAAGCTAGCGAATCTAGCTTACTTGTACGTACAAGGAGCCACAGTATAAGTTCTGACTGTCTGAACAAAGGAATGAGAAGGTTTAAACACATTTTTAGTCCCAACTCAGCATGTCTGTGTTACTCAATTTTATGATTTCCATATCATAAGAAAGGAAGTTTCTTAGTTAAACAAGACAATTGACAAAGTAGTGTCATTTAGAGATTATGATCCCAAGATGCACATGTCCCTAGAATAGCAAGATAAGAGAAAACCCACTGTTCTGGTTGCAGACATCCTGTTACCAACAGGAAAGATACCCCTTGTCAATCTTATCTGGTCTTTGAAGTTGCTGACACAGAAAGGGGCATTTTTAGAGTGGGGCAAAGCAGTTTGAATGATTAGTTCAGGCTTTGGATCTTATTGGGGTTCAAATAATCTGAAAGGATTGTCACCTATAACTATAAATCCACAAGTGGAAAGATGCAAAGATAGATAGATAGATAGATAGATAGATAGATAGGTAGATAGAAAGAAAATGGATACATAGATAGATGATAGAGCATTGATCAAGCACTTACTCTGTGTCGGGTTCTGTGCTAAGTGCTGGGCATACAAAACCAAAAAAACAACATGGCCCCTTTTCTCCAAGATTTTACATTCTAATGCATGAAGACAACCCATAAAAGGAAGCAGGAAAAGGGGGACTAAGGGGGTGAGAAAGAAGAAATGTATTCATCTGAGTGCCAGGCCTCCACTATGGAGACTCTTTGGCTATTTGAGACAAATCATTTCAATAGCAGAGCTGTGGCTTCATCTGAATAAGGAAACAATCTACACCCTGCAAGCCTGCATTGCCAAATGATATTGTTTTTCTACAATGTTTACTATCAAGCATAACAACACACACTTAACACACACTACAAAGGACCAAATTTACCCTTAGTGGATTTAATTATGGAAATTAGAGGATACTCTTTAGATAATTTGTCTTCAAGTGTTTGTGCACTTTATATATAAAGTCATTTATAAAGTGCACTTCCCAGCACTCCTGGGTTCTTATATACTGTCTAGGGGCTTCCTAAGTCTGGGAGAGGATATAGGGTCAGAGGGGTTGTTTTGGTAATTAAGGTGAGACTTTTTTGTTGTCTTCTCTTTTGGAATGCTAAGGCCATCAAGTGCCTTTAATGGGTCCTGCCTTTGTTTCAATTGGGAATCTTTGATTTAACTGGGAGTCTTTGATGACCTGCTTAAGTCACTGGAAGGCCTAGGTCACTGTGGGTTTGAGTGGTTGTCCTTTGACCCTGAAGAAGTGTATATATACATATACATATGTATATATACACATACACATATGTATGTATATATACATATGTGTGTGTGTGTGTGTGTGTGTACTCAGAGGTTAGCATTTTGTCTTTGGGGACACACTCATTGAAAGAGTGTTGGTGATAAGACTCTGGGTAGCATTTGAAGCAGCTACCCCGGCTTTGAAAAACCCAGATGTTATTGCTTCTCTCCATGGTAACTATGTATATATTGTTATGGATAGACTGGTTTGTGTTATTTGCTCTGTTTATATAATTTCTGCTTATAATTTATGTTTGCATTCCCTCTGAAGTTCAGGGTGCTGGCTTTTTCCCCTGAACTAAGTGAATGATATATGTATGTTTAATTAAAGTGAGATTGTAAACCCCTTAAAGTTGCTTTCCTTAGAAAAGCAGCTCAAAGAATCTGTGCTAGCAGCCCTTCTGTGTGCTGGTGTCGTTGGTCTTACACAGCCGCACTAGCGGCAAGCAGCATTGTTGTTACAGGGGTACAGCTGAGCAATGGGTGTTTCATTACATACTGTTTGTTGTTTGTATTTATTCTATGCTAAAAGTAAAGTACTGTAATTTACAGCTAAGTATTCTTCATTTATTCCTGTGAGGAGTGACTCTATTGTGCTCTAAGACCACATGACCAGGGCTCAGTTATATAGTGAAATAAGGAAAGATATGGTCTTTGCCAAATGTTGGGGGTCAAGAGTTAATTCTCTGATTTAGAAAATTCATAATAATCCACACCTTCCTAGAGAGTAAATTGGTGTGGCCACCCAGAGAGACACGAAGATGGGGACTAGGAGGTCACTGACACATCTCCAAAAATTCTGCTCAGAGTGGAGTGCCATTACCAACGAGGATCTGCCACCAGATCCTTCCTGTTGAACAGAATTAGGATAGTATATCCACACTACCTGGTGGTAAAAAGAACAAATAAATAACTAAGGAACAAGCTCAAATTCACAAGTGAATCCACAAGAAAACTAAGGTATGACTAGAAATCACCATAGGGAGAAATAGCTACCATTCATCCAGTAACTCTAAGATTCATAAAGTGCTTTTGCATAACTTATTTCATGTTAGCAGCAACCTCATGAGGAAGGGACAACAGATGTTATTATCCTCCCCACTGGACAGAGGAGGAAACTGAGCCTTACAAAACCTATTCAAGTCGTACCATTCAATGATTCTATGAGTCTGTAACTATCTTGGTCAATACAATGCAAACAGTATTTTAAGTTTAAATTATAAGTTCAGGAACAATTATTGGAGAAAGATACACATTATTCTCTCTATTAATTTCAAAATAAACAAAGTCTGCAGACAGAGGTGCAGTCCTTTTTGACATCACTCCAAAACATAGAGCTATTTGGGTGATAGTTATGCCTGTAGTGGCAGTTCTGAATGGAGATTCACCCTAAATGCAAATATCCATGAAAGTCAACAAAAATGATAAATGAAAGGAAGAGTAGAGTTTTTTTTAAAGGATTATTGCCTAATTTACTATAAATCCATGCTGCTTTCCTTTAGGCTCAGTGCCTACAGAAGTTCTAATTTGTAAGCTAACTTAATCCCATTGTATTTGTAGAATACTGCTTGTTGTTGTTTGGTCTTGTCTGACTCTTTGTGATGATGTATGGGGTTTTTTTTGGCAAAGCCATTGGAGTGGTTTGCCATTTCCTTCTCCAGTGGATTAAAGCAAACAGAGGTTAAGTGCCTTGCCCAGGGTCACATTGTTATACCAGAAGCGAGTGAGACACACGACAAGAGTTTAAGTTTTAAATGGAGAAGTTTATTGGCCGGCCACCGTTCGGGGAAATAGTCTCCCAAATCAAAACGGCCACGATGCCAGTGAAGAAGCAGTATTTATACAAAAATCTAAGTACAGATGTTAGTTATCTCTTTGAAACTTACATGTTATTTTTAGCAGGCTTAATAAGCCTTTGTTAACTTTACAGAAAGAAAGGAACCCCCTAAATAGATTGTAAATACAATATATCAGATAGCTGACTTAAGCGTTGACTGAATTACAACCCAGTATCTCTTCGTCCAATCTGCCATACATCCACGGGAGCATGAGATAAGAGCTAGGAGCAATCACATAAGAAAAGGAATATCCGGGGCTGAGGCTTTCATCCTTCAAGGCCGTAGGCAGACCGGGACAAATAGTCCAGTTGGGTTTTGTTGAGACAAGAGATAAAGTTGTAATTCAGTCAACTTAGTTAGATAAAGGAAGATCGTTAGGCTTTCCTGGTAACTAGCTTACATTCCATGGAAATATCTCAGGGGCCGTGGGGACTCGCCAAAAAGCAGGAACTCAGCCTGTTCTTTTACAGCACTCTGGAGTTTGCGATTAGGGGCTGGGGGCAGGGTTTTTAGCAATAGCTGGCTACTCAGGTATCACATCTCCCACTTCTTTTATGGAGCATTTCAAATATTTGAAAAGGAATGACTTGATTCAGAGCACCTGAGGTTTGGGCCACTAAGACAGGGACAGAATTAACATGAGAACGAATAAGGTTGGGGATATGAGAAAGTAATCAGGAACCTATAGTTACAGACAGGATCAATAAAATGAAGGGGGGGCCAGCCAAAGTGCTAGCAGGGTGGTGAGCCAGGGGGGACATTGGTCCCCTGAAAATCACTCAATATCAGCTTAGGCTAGTGCCAGGTGAAAAACTTGCAGTAAAAATTCCCTAAACGCATCCTGTAAAGCAGGGGTTTGGGAAGTAACTGAAGGCATGCATAAAGTAACAATAAAGGGCAAGGCTCAGGTAGAAATTCAGAAGCTTCTTCAATTAGAGTGGCCGCAGCAGCCAGGGAGTCCAACTGTTCTTTTAAACAGGCAACTGGCTTAGGCAACTAAGGACTGCGTTAGGACTCCCAAAGCCGGTGCTGTCCCTTCATCAACATGCCAAGTGAAAAGTTTGTAAAGACAAGAGTGTTGACAAGGGTCAGTTAAAGTATATACCTGTAAAATATTTAAGCAAGGTACTCCTCTCAGGATTAGGGTCTCATCCCTCAATGGCTAACAAGGGAAAAATATCCTTAAGTAAGTCTGATCTGGCCTTGTCAACAGAGGTAGGGGTATTTCCTGAGCAAAGTTTAGAGAACAAAGAAGCCCAGGTCCTGGATCTTCTTCCAGTTACTCATTAATTCAGGCTACAAAATGGTATAAAACATTCCACATGTCCCCCTTTTGGTCAAAGGCAAACTGAAGGTTTCGCCTGAAGACCAATTAAGGTATGGAAAAAAAACTCTACCTTAAAAGTTCTAAAAATCCTTATCTAGGTGGATTCAGGTTTTTTTTTTTTCTTTTTCTGTGTTTGGACATCCCCAGAGATGGACAGTAATTATAAACCACTTGTAAACAAGGGGAGCAAGTTGCAAGGGGGATCAGTAGGGAGCACAATGGGGAAACTAGAGAACTTAAATAAAATAAGCTAAAGACACCAAAGGTACAAGTAAACAGTCTTGGGGATGCAAGGGACTCAGAAAGAGAGTTGTCCTTCGTACAGGTTCTGGTCCAGAGTCTCGGGAGGGGCTGCCTGCGTCTGTTGCTGTCCCCTTCAGGCTCCTTTGAAACAGGAGGGCAAGGTGTCCTATGGGCTCAGATGTCCACTTGGGATCAGGGGCAGATGTGACAGAAGGATCAAGGAGTCCATCCACAAGTTGGCAGCTGTAGAAGTAGTCAGATCTGATAGGAGCTTCCAGAATACATATGATTTGATAATTGAGAGAAAAACAGCACAACATAGGTCCCAGCCACACAGGGCTAAGTTCAAATAAATACAATACCTAGATAGTAAAAGAGAATTCTGCTTCTCTGGTTCAGATCTAGAAATTCTCAAACAATTCTAACTTAATATAACTTAGTACAATCGCTTAAATTTGGTTCCCCTTCCTTTAACTTCAGAGTATTTCAGTTCATATATCATCTACTGTTTCTGTCCTTACCTAAATTTTGTACCTGGTATAAGAATCCTTTAAAATATGAAAGTCCAACCATAAATTGAACTCATCTTCCTTTTAAAATCATCAGACAGATACCTTACAAAGGAGATATAATTTCACTTGTAACAATATCTTATACAATTTCCTTGTGCAAAAATCCACATTTAAGATCTTGCTACCAAAACATACTTATCAGCTCGAATTTCCAGAATTTATAAAGTATGGAGCCAGCCATACACATCTGTATATAATTCTTAGGGGAATTGCCTTTTTCAAAATTTGCTATCTCTTCCTTCCCCTAGACATTGATCACATTACATCTTTGCCTTATTTGCTTTGCCTAATCATTTTCCCCTTTTGGAGGATGTTATCCCTATATTATTTCAATGTTTTATTTGGCCATGAACATAGGTTAAAATTGTAAGCTAGTCATACTTGTATCCTATTATAATAACTCAGAAATATTTCAATATTCTTCTATTACCTAATAGATTTAGCATAGTGCTTACAAAACTTCTTGTTAATATAAATTTGCTATGAAAGAAATGAGGGACTACGTCATATATCTTAACAAAAGGAAAGAACTTCTTCAGCTCTGTTTCATTCCAGGCATGAGTCATATCTGATAGCCAATCTTATAGTCACCAGGTGCTGAAAGCTGGGCTTAGGAGTAATCAGGTGGAGACTTTCCTTTTCAGAAAGGAAATAGCAGAATTTGGGAAATAGAGTCAGGAAGATCCTACCTAGGCTGTGTCCAAGGTCGTCTTCAAGACTTTTTTTCCCAGGCACAGACCTTTCAAGTTCTCAGCTTGCAATGCCCGCCATACTACCACTGGCTTCACGTGACCTAAACCTGTAATCAGAGCTTAAAACAATATTAAATTGTAGTCCCATAAAATCTTAAATAGCAAATAAATATCCTTCACATGAGGCTGCCCAAATTTCATTGAGCTAATAATTATCAAATCAAGCTACATAACATTTCCAGCTTCTAAATACTTCCTCACACTCTTTCCTAACTTGCTAAAACCATCTGAAACTATCATTCTCAGGACAGGGGAGGCTTAGCTAACTCCCATTTGTCCCCTAACTCTCTCATCTGCCTTTTGTATCCCCTCAAGCTTTTATTTACCTTTCCAACCTATTACTCAGTGTCCCTTTACGTTTCAACCATAACACAAAACAACTCATAAGTTAGTACTTTTCACTGACATGACTGTGTATACTGGAATCCCATTCCAGTTTGCTTAAACAAACAAAAGAGGTTAATGACTGACCTCTCAAGTTGATGGATTTGTCCCTGTTAATTCCTTCTGGAGGAAAAAAGGAACACTTCAGGAATTGAGTCTTATACGCATTGTTAAGCTCTAACTCTCGCTTAAAATCACAAAAACATTTTCCAAAATACTTCTAGAATTGTTTACCTAAACTGAAGATGTCTCTGATTTAGTCGCAGTAATTAATTACACTATTTGTGTCAATACCCAATTGCTCTTAAATCACCTCACAACATCCAAGAACTCTATCTCGCATAAATACAATACAACTTTAAAATCCCAGCCTTAGTCTATGGGATAATGATTCAACCCTACATCATAAAACTTCTCTTCCCTTTCTAATTATTCTCATTAACACTTTAGAAACCATATTATCTTTCATTTGACTATAGAAGAGTACCAATATAACCAGTCATTTGATTAAAACAACAAGATTTTACATATTTGCATTTATCCAATTTCCCATTTTTTAAAACAACTTCTTTCACAACGATAACAGATTCTGGCAGATAACTTCCCTTTTGTCACTACCTGCTTATTTCTGATTAAAGAGATCTGCCACATCATCTCCCCCTGAGGGTGGGTTCTTTCCCATCAGATGGCAAGCTTCACTAATAAGAACTGTATCCTTAAGACCCACATCCTCCTCGAAACCTAATCTTATCCTAAAAACATCACCTTTGCTGACTTTAAAAAGCCAGGTTTGAGACCCCTACTGTTCTTTCTTTCAGTAAAAACTCAAATCCCAGTAATTGTTGCCCCTCCCCCTTTCTTCCCTTCTGACACGTGAGCAAAAGTAGAACTCTTTCTACTTATTTAAACTAAAGGGGGATGAGTAAGGAATGTAGACTGCCTCCTTACTCAAAAATGTAGAATAAGACATTGAATGGGCCATGCTTTAACCACCCTTCCCAAGACTTCTACAGACAAGGTTCTCACCCAGAACTTGGAAAACTGCAGGTTTGAACTGCAACCAATTTGCTTACAGGTGGAAATTCAGCAGGCCTTCTGAAAATCATACGAAAAGATTTTACGGAGCATTTTAAAAGTATTTTCCCTTCTTAAAGCAAAATAACCTTTAAACATTTGGATTCATTCACAAATTAGTCCATAAACCTCCAGATTAACATATATAAATATATTTTTTAAATGATAGACATCTCCTTCTTTTTCCTTAAAGCAAATTAACCCTTAAATGCTGGAATTCATTAACTAAGTTGGTGCCAAATGTCCTCATTCTCAAATATTGCCCAGAATTCCTAGATATTACAAGATCCTTAGTCAAAAAGATGTTGTAATGGGGATAACACTTAGTTTCTATACCCAATTAAGTTAGCTTTTATTACGATAACAAAGTTTACCAGGACCTTTAAAAACTTTGTTCATAGGAATCTCTCTATCCTGAAAACTTTCACAAGATTGAATATCTAAACGTCCTCAGTTCAGTTAACAACCTCAATTTCTTAATTAAGTACAATTCTTAATCTAACAACATCCAGATTATGAGAGAAATTATTTTCTAACAGCATAGGTAATGCGATGTTAACCAATTTGTATATAATAACAAATTTAGAAATAAGTACACCACAAGCAATTATCATGTATTTAAAACTTGAAACAGATTCTAATTAATTACCAATCTAGTGATCATAACTGAGTTGGATAAGCAAATCAGATCTGGTTCGTAACCACTAGTGGTAACATTCTTAATTTCTAAGGCCCAATACTCTTAGCATAGTAAAAGAAAACATTACTGTTTATAAAACCATATTTTAACAGTTCACAAGAGAACCCGAAAGGCCTCTGCACAAATTCCTGACTTATAGCAAAACAATTTCAATTGAACTTCCTTTTAAATAAAGACAAAACTTGGAAGTTCATAATTCTTTAAGTTACAGCAGTTGTCCAGCTTCTTAACCTAATGCAACTTTAAGCCCTAAACATTATTATGTGTGTAAAGTTTGAACTACTCATTTCTGTCTAGGTAAGTACATTTTAAACCAAATATGATAGTTTAAAACTACCAAATTCTCATCACATCCTCTAAGAGCACTCAATTTACATATATCTAACTCAGATTAAAATCGCATAATAGTCTTTTCAAATTACAAAATCTAAGAATTTTAGAAATATAATGTTAGAAGTACAAAAACAATAAATTTCAGATTGCAATTCCAGACTATCACATATAGGAATTATTGAGCCTATTACTTCTGGTATTTCTATATTAATATATTAATATACATGTATAACATATATCAATACATTAATATCTTAAATACACTTTATTTATTTAACTGTATATTCTCAATCAGGTAACAAGTTTCTTTTAGCTTCAGCTTCCACAGTCTTTCAATGTGGAGGGTGGGATGTGGCCAGGAGCAACATCCCCCCACCTAAATTTCCCCATACAAGTTTTCTCTTTCTTTCCTAATTCTTGACCCAAAGTACCTCAGACATTTCAAGTGAATAATCAATTACATACTCTCCCAGCTTTATTATTTTTAGAATCTAACCACCCCTTAATTCAGAGCCCATTTACCAATTTAGGTGAGCAAATTTCTAAACCTCTATGCACAGAGAATCTTCCATCTCATCTTTAAACCACCAGATATATGCTCATAAAAACTTTCTCACATGGAAAGTGTGTTCTCATGGTTAATATCAGTATTATTAATTATTCACTTGTTACAACCACATATAACAGTTCCCAATTTTATCACATATAGAAATTGTTCAACTTATTATTTTGGTATCCAAAAAACTACTTCAAAGGTTAACAATTACATGAAATCAGAGAGATAATAATGTTGTGTCTAAAATATAAACAACCATCATTATTATTTCCCTTTGCAAATCAGGAAACAGGTCAAACAGAGATTAAAATACAGTTTGCAATTGGAACAAAAATGTGAAGTTACCTAGAGCAGAAGCTGGTATCCCAGTGGTGACAATTCTGGGAGGCAGAAAGTCCAAATCCATCTACCTCGCCCTTCCCCCACGACCGCAGAAGTTACTGAGCCTAGGGCAGTTTGCAGCTTCTGAGGACAGAGTGGGCAAGATGCAAAGGACCTGGATGGCATTTCCAAGCTTTGCCAAAAAGGATGGGCTACGAAGGTACCCAGGGGCACAGGACTGACTGTTAGTCTGTGAATTTCTGTCCTTCTCCTCCTTTTTACCGGGTGGGGAAGGGTGATTTAAGTTTTCCCTACAGCTCTCCTGCGTTCTTCTAATCTGATCTGAGAGGAGAGGAGTTTGTTTTATCTGCTCTAACTTTTACTGCAGCCCTGAAACAGGATAACAATGGTGAAAAATCTCAACGAAGTAAACTTCACTCCTCGCTTACTCCTAAAGAAAACTTTTGCACTAGAATCTAAGGGAAAAGATTCCCTCCTAACTGTGATCAGGGACAAAGACAAATGCGAGAGTCCCATAGAAAACTCCAACAGAGGTTTTAGCCAGAAGGCATTCATTGGGAGGAGGTCTTTCAGCTAGAGGAGCTCCTGGAATGAATTTACAATTTCAGGAGTTCCCTCTCCCGGAATTCAACTAACCAATTTCCAAACTTTTTAACAATTAAAACCCAGAATTTGCCAAAATTTTAACCCTTTTTCTTTCCGTTGTAGCTCTAATTTGGCCACAAATAGAACTACAAGGGAAAAAAGTCTTTGTTTCCCTACTTGCAGCCTGGAATCTCTGGCTGCCTGTGTTACAAGTTTTTTAACAAAACATAGACATTTCACAATTTGACATAGACACACGAACAGAGACGAACTCAAAACGTAACAAAAAGACACAGTGTGGATCGAATTGAAGGCTAAACAGGTCCCCTCAGAGGAAAGAAAAGTGAACCAGATTTCCTCCTTAGGGATAGGACCCTCAATCTCCCCACACCCAACACAAAACAGAAGACCAGATGGCATGAGTTGGTTGAGGGCTAAACAGGTCCCCTCAGAGGAAAGAAAAGTGAACCAGATTTCCTCCTTAGGGATAGGACCCCCAATCTCCCCATACCCCAGCAGGAAGAGGCTGACGTCTCAGCTCTTCCACTCTGCCCACCTTCCCCTCGTCAGGGGTGTCGTGGTAACAGAGACCAGAGTGGCTAGCCCAGAACAGAACAGAACCTTACCTCTAGAGGATTTGAAACCAGATCTTCTCCGAAGGCCGAAAAGGGACGAGTCAGCAAAGAGCCCATTCTCCGAGACCATCTCCCCACATCAGAGTCCTAGGAAAAGAAATCCCCAGGAGCCGGCCCTCTGAAGTGAGAGAAGGTGGATCGGGGGCAGAGACTCCCTGTTGAGGTCCGGAATTCTGTGTGTGTCTCCAGGGCGGTAACACGGAATACCGCCTCATCTCGCTGGGGCCTCCAAAATGTTATACCAGAAGCGAGTGAGACACACGACAAGAGTTTAAGTTTTAAATGGAGAAGTTTATTGGCCGGCCACCGTTCGGGGAAATAGTCTCCCAAATCAAAACGGCCACGATGCCAGTGAAGAAGCAGTATTTATACAAAAATCTAAGTACAGATGTTAGTTATCTCTTTGAAACTTACATGTTATTTTTAGCAGGCTTAATAAGCCTTTGTTAACTTTACAGAAAGAAAGGAACCCCCTAAATAGATTGTAAATACAATATATCAGATAGCTGACTTAAGCGTTGACTGAATTACAACCCAGTATCTCTTCGTCCAATCTGCCATACATCCACGGGAGCATGAGATAAGAGCTAGGAGCAATCACATAAGAAAAGGAATATCCGGGGCTGAGGCTTTCATCCTTCAAGGCCGTAGGCAGACCGGGACAAATAGTCCAGTTGGGTTTTGTTGAGACAAGAGATAAAGTTGTAATTCAGTCAACTTAGTTAGATAAAGGAAGATCGTTAGGCTTTCCTGGTAACTAGCTTACATTCCATGGAAATATCTCAGGGGCCGTGGGGACTCGCCAAAAAGCAGGAACTCAGCCTGTTCTTTTACAGCACTCTGGAGTTTGCGATTAGGGGCTGGGGGCAGGGTTTTTAGCAATAGCTGGCTACTCAGGTATCACAACATAGCTAGTAAATCTAACACTACCATTGCCCAAAACCTAATAATGATGTTAAGCAGATCTTAAGGATGGGAAATGTTAAGACAAAAACATAAGACAATGAGTAATATAATTTGACTGGAACATAGGATACATGAAGGGGACTGATTTGAGATAAGCCTAGAAAGTTAGGATGGAGACAGATGAGGAGTTTATTATATTTTATTTGGTAGGCAAAGGGCAACTACTGAAGCTTTTTGAGCAGTGGAATAATATCATCAGAGTGGTGCATCAGGAAGGTGTGCAAGATGGTGATGCCTTCCTCCAACCTCCAACCTCCAGTGGGGAGGTTCCCACAGATTAGGTTTGTAGAGTAATCCTCATAAATGAAATATGGTTGCTATCAACCTTTAGGCAGTTTTCTAATAACCTGAACAGCCTTTGGAATAAAAAAGGAAAAGGAAAGAAGCTTCCCCCCGCCCCACATCCACGAAGAATCTTTTTTTTCCCTCCTGTTGTTTTAATTCTCTAATAAGCTTAGGCAGGCAGCATTTAAAAAAAAACGAGTCCCATGCCCAACAGTTGGAGAATGGCTTAACAAATTATATGTGAATTTAATACGTTATTATTGTACTTTAAGAAATTATGACAAAGATAGTTTTGAAGAAACCTGGAAAGACTTGTATGACTTGTATAGAGTGACCAGAAGCAGAACAATTTATACAATAACATAATACCCCCTTGGATGGTATCTGAAGGGATAGCCCTGTGTTGTTTGTGGAAAGAGACATGACTCTTGATGACCAAGACCTGGTATAAAGGATTTGTATCAGTTGGTCAAAAAGATACATCGAAAAAGGATTTCCAGAAAGTGGCTGAAAGAGGATTTTAAATGGCACAAACTTTTGAATAGCAAACTGGAATCTTTGAAGTCATGAACATGTATAGAAAGCTTGCCCCAATTAGGCTCCTTGCTCTTTTAGGGCCTGCAATTCTAGACATTGCTGAGAGTGGATTCCCTCTGTTGTAAATTCATCCTCTTTCCTGGTTTGAGCTGAGACCTTATCTCATTCCCAGCTAAAGAACTCATTTATTCTTGGGAATTCTTTGACATATTCTAATCTATAGGACT
This sequence comes from Trichosurus vulpecula, assembly GCF_011100635.1. NCBI lineage: Eukaryota > Metazoa > Chordata > Mammalia > Diprotodontia > Phalangeridae > Trichosurus > Trichosurus vulpecula. The sequence goes on from NC_050574.1 coordinate 387,618,011, forward strand.
CTGATTTCTTTTTGCTGTTTTATTTAGATAAATGGGTTTACTTCCTATTCACTGTTAGTGATAATCTTTTGTGTAATCAGCATTTGGTGGGAAGGGGCTAAACCAGGGGAACTTGCGGCCTCAAGGCCACATGTGGCCCTCTAGGTCCTCAAGTGCAGTCCTTTGACTGAATCCAAACTTCACAGAACAAATCTTCTTAATAAAAAGATTTGTTCTGTAAAACTTGGACTCAGTCAAAAGGGCCACACCTGAGGACCTAGAAGGCCACATGTGGCCTCAAGGCCACAGGTTCTTCACTCCTGGGATATACATCTTTAGATATGGCCAAATGTGGGGATTTGTTTTGCTTGACTATGTGCATTTGTTGCAAGGGTTTGTTTTTCTTTTTTTCACTGGAGGGGGAGATAATTAGAGGGAGAGGGCAGATAGGCTAGCCTTTTGTGTTTACCTATACCTCCCCCCACCCACCAAAGGAGAATAAAACAGAAAGCCAGGAGGAATCCCAAATAGGCAGGATAGCTTTTAAAGTTACATTTTGAATTTAATATATACTTAAGAAAAAAACAAACCCTCTGCAACAGAGATTCATAGCTTCAAGTAGAAGTCTCTCCTATTCTACAATGGAAATGCCAATTTAATTTGGTGATAATTAAGTTAAAAATAAAAATTAACTTTAAAAGAGCCCCCATTTGTTTTTAACTGGGCTCAGACATGTAGAGCACAGTACTACTGTCAAATGAACAAGCCATTGATGATAGATCCCATACTGACCTGCAGGCTGTTCTCAGCTTGCCACATCCTATGTGATTGGAGTTGAAGGCAGTGTGTTGTAGTAGAAAGAATACTGGCTTTAGAGTTGAGAATTTGATCCCTGGCTCTGCTCCTTACTATCTATGTGGCCTTAGACAAATCATTTCCCCTTTCTAGACTTCCCAGAGTTTTCTCATCTACAAAATGAAGGTGTTGACCTAGCCCTAGAATCACAGGTTCCCAAAGTGGGCAATACTGCCCCCTGGGGGGTGCTGGAGTGATCCAGGGGGGCAGTAGTAGCCTCAAGGGCAATTTGGGGCTATTGAATAAAAATAAGGGGGTGGTGGAAGCATAAGGAAAGAAGGGAAGCAAAGAAAATTTTGAAAAACCATTCATACATGTTTCATCTGTTGTATAAGAGAGTTAAAGTCATAGTGATTACATTATTTTCCAAATGAACACACAAAATACAAGTTATAAACAGTGGTCAGGTCCTCTAACAGGGCTTAACAAGCAAGTGTTGGGAGGTGAGCATGCCACATACTATTTGCATACAGTCCAGTATGCATCGGCAGGAGTATGTGAGTGCAATGACTTGTTAACAATACAATGTTATAAGTTTACATGATGCAATATTGTGTCATCAAAATTTCAATGTGGGAAAAACCCCACAAATTTACAATAAATTATTAAATTTAAGATGCATCATTCAAAAATATATATATTATCTTGAAATGATGCAAATTTCCAAAAAAAAAAATTAAAAGGTTAACTAGATTTCTGGGGGGCCACTGAGTAATTTTTTTTAAGTGGGGGTGGTAGGCCAAATAAGTTTGGGAACCTTTGGCCTAGATTTATGAGGTCCCTTCCAGCTCTGAGTGCTATAAAAGCCTGATTAATGAGTAGCTTTGATTGTTGTTGATGGTGACATTCACAGTGACAGTGGTGATGGTGGAAGAGGGTGGTGGTAGTGTGTGTCCTTTATGTGTTAGCATATACCAAAGTCCTAGACCTCCAAATGACCACATGAATCACTTTCCTGGCAGCCATCTTGGGAACGATCTTATTGGCTAGGATTATCCCCATCCATTTTAAGAAATAGGTTTGGGTGATGGGAGGGGAGGAAAGGGAAGACAGCCAGAGCCTTACAGTTATAGCTCTTCATCATCTAGGTTCACTTCTGGCCAGAACATAAGCCAATGTTGGGAACAGCAATTTTCTTAAAATTAATTAATTAATTAATATTTGGTTTTCAACATTCACTACCATAAGTTTTAAATTTTCTCTGCCTCCCTCCTCTTCCGCCTCCCCAAGACAGCAAGCAATCTGATATAGGCTCTACATATGCATTCTTACAGTCGTGTTGTATAGAAGAATCAGAACATATGGGAGGAACCATGAGAAAGAAAAAACAAAACAAAACCAAAAAAAAGAGAGCAAATAGTATGCTTTGATCTGCATTCAGACTCCATAGTTCTTTCTCTGGAGGTGGATGGCATTTTCCACCATGAGTCTTTTGGAGTTGTTTTAGGTCCTTATATTGCTGAGAAGAGCTAAGTCTATCAAAGTCAGTCATCACACAATGTGGCTGTTACTGTGTACCGTGTTCTCCTGGTTCTGCTCATTTCACTCAGCATCAGTTCATATAAATCTTTCCAGGTTTTTCTGAAGTCCATTTGCTCATCATTTCTTTTTATTTATTTATTTATTTAGTATTTTTAATTTACAACGCTCAGTTCCACAAGTTTTTGAGTTCTGGATTTTCTCCCCCTCCTTTTCCTCCCCCCTCCAAGACGGCATGTAATCCAATATAGGTTCTACATATGCCTTCGCATTAAACTTATTTACACAATATTCAGGTTATAAAGAAGAATTATAGCCAATGGAATGAATCATGAGAAAGAAGAAGTAAAACCAACAAAGAAGAAGAAAGAAAAAAAAGGGAGAGAAAGCAAATAGTTTGCCTCAATCTGCATTCAGACTGTAATTCTTTCTCTGCATGTGGATAGCTTTTTTCATCATGGGTCTTTTGTATCTGTCTTTGAACCTTGTATTGCTGAGAAGAGCCGAGTCAGTCAAAGTTAGTCATCACAGATACTGTGTGTCCATAATTGTACATAATGTTCTCCTGGTTCTGCTCACTTCACTCAGCATCAGTTCATATAAGTCTTTCCAGGTTTTTCTGAAGTCTGCCTGCTCATCATTTCTTTTAGCACAATAGTATTCCATTACATTCATATACCACAACTTGTTCAGTCATTCCCCAGTTGATGGGCATCCCCTCAATTTCTAGTTCTTGGCCACCATAAAAAGAGCTGCTATATTTTTGTAAATGTGGGTCCTTTTCCCATTTTTATGATCTCTTAGGGACACAGCTCTAGAAGTGGTATTCCTGGGTCAAAGGGAATGCACAGTTTTATAGCCCTTTGGACATAGTTCCAAATTTTTCTCCAGAATGGTTGGATCAGTTCACAACTCCACCAACAATGAATTAGTAGGGAACAGCAATTCTTAAGTCAGTCTGATGTATTTAGAGCCTTCCGGGAGCTGTATTTTCCTTTTATTTGACCGTCTGAGGTCCTTTTTAGACTCAATGTATTTGTCTTTCCTGCCCCACCCTTTGCCCCTTATTCTCCACTCAGTGGGTAAGTGGGTATGTTGGGGAACTGTGTTGAGGTACAGAATCTTGTGATACCCTGTGGTAGATATGAATCTATCCCTTCTCTGATTTCTGTCCTCCCTTCAGCAAACTGTTCTTTTCTGCCAGTGGTAAGAGTAAGTATGCAAATTAGCACATAGAACATCGGACTTGGGAATCAGGAAAGACCTGGCTTTAGCCCGATCCTTGACACTTACCAACTATGTAAACCTGAGCAAATAATTTGACCTCTGTCCCACAGTTTCCTTGTCTGTAAAATGAAGTGATTGGACTTGATGTCTTGTAACGTCTCTTCTTGCTCAAAATCTGTGATCTTATGTCTCTTCTATTTGGGGCTGCCCACAGCTTAATTTCCATTATCCTAGTTATCAACAAAGAAGAAAGAAACTTATCTCTGTACCCAGACTCACTCCAACCTTCTTCCTCCAGCTCATTTCCTCCAGTAGCTCGTGAGAAACATACTCTTCCTAGTGCCTAGCTGTATAATTCTCTCACAGAACGAGTCGTCAGTAAATAGGCTGGGACCCAAATGAACAAGTGCGAGTATGCCCATGATGTGACTTGTTAATACTGGAGAACAAAGATGATGGAACTCTGCTTGTCCCATTTCCAGGCTACCAACCCGAGCATTTCCTGTTTATTTGTTTATTATTAGTTTCCTGGACACAGATTTAGGAGATGCCTGTCTGATCACAGTATTAGAAATTCCCAAATAAGCCAACAAATAAGGCCCTCCAGTGTCTCCTGGGGGGGAGGGGTTATTACAGTAATTAAAGAATTAAAGTTTAGAAAACTCTTTCATATCCTTCTATTAAAGGGGCTACCTAAGTTCAAAGCATCATAATAATCAGGCCTAATGAGATCATCAAATTAATATAGAAGGGTTCAAGCCATATATAAAGCTTTTTCAGGAGATAGGTATTTCAGGACAAGGGCGACTGGAGTCCCCTATGTCAGCTTTGAAATATTCCACCGGAGCAGCCTTCAGGTTTGTGTATGATGGAAAACCAACTGTTGACTCACAGAGGATCCTGTTGAGGTAAAGACAGAGGGAGCCTGAAGAAAACCGCTCTGTCCAGCCCTGACGTATCCCAAGCAAGTGGAACGTGTGTTTTGAAAGCCTTCTTAAAGAGGGAAGGGACGTGTTCTCTCTTTAAAGACCAAAACAGGTTAGTGGGGAGGAAGGGAGGGAAAGCATCTCTTCTGTCTTGGATCATTTCATTCAGGGTCAAATCCAGATTATTTTCTATTAATAGTGCCCCAGATATGGTTATGGACTCCAGGCAGCAACACATGTGGCAGTTCCCACTATGGTCCCAATGTGGTCACTCTCCTACTTTAAATGCTTTAAATTCTGAGTCAGGACAAGAAATAATGAGGGAACTAAGGGTGGCAAAAGCTAAGCCTAGCTTGGTGAGGCTGCATTCAGTACAATCCTGAGCCACTGGAAGTTTTCCCTCTTTCATTTCTAAATAATTGCAGTTTGCATTTTTGGGTGTGGGGGATAGTTGGGGGCCTGGACCTATGATTTCATCAGCATCCCTCAGTTGGAAATTCCCTCCATTGATGAAACTTATAGTCTTAGAAGGTTGCCTAGGGGTACTGAGAGGTTAAGTCACTTGCCCAGGGCCACCCAGCCTGGTCAGCATATGTCAGAGGTGGAACCTGAACCCTGACTTCAAGCCCATCACTATGGACTATATACCACATTTCCACTTCTTGCACCTAAGCAAGGCTTAAAAAAATTTGTTAAATATTTAATTAAATATGAATTATCACATAAAAAGAGAGAAGAAAGCACTGTGTTTACATACCTGCCTACTACCTTTGTGTGTGCATGCATGTGGGGATGTAGAATGAATGAAATAGAACTAAAATAAGTTTAAAGTTTGCATTGAGGAAAGGGACTAGAATGATGTAGGAAAAAACACTGGACTAGAAGGCAAAAGACTTGGATTCTAATCTTGGCTTTTCCATGAGCACTGGGCTTAGAATCAGGAAGACTCCTTAAGTTCAAATCTGGACTCAGACACTTACGAGCTGTGTGACCCTGGACAAGTCACTTAACCCTGGTGCCTCAGTTCCTCATCTGTAAAATGAGCTGGAGAAGAAAATGGCAATATCTCTGCCAAGAAAACCCCAAATGGGTTCACAAAGAGTAGGACACGACTTACTCGACAACAAACCCATAGCAAATTGCTTCATTTTGCTGGGCCCCAGTTTCTGTAAATCTGCCTGGAATCACACATTGAAGAGAATGAGGGGGGTTAGATCTCTGGGCCTTAAAACCCTATGGTTCTGCACAACCATTAGATCATGTCCCATGATTGCTCCTGGGAATTTTTTGCATTAAAGATTTAGGCATTGAAATAAGCTGCATTGACTTTTTCATTGACTCAAAATACATTTTCATTACTGAAGTTTCTGTTTTTTCTATTTAAACTTTATTTCAAAAATCGTTCTAGGTCCTACAAGATAAGATCCATCAGCATGTTATTTCCTGTCACTTTTTTGGGCCTTGCTGTCGTCATTGGTGAGTTCCGTGTGTGTGTATTTGTGTATGTGTATGTGTATGTGTGTGTGTGTGTGTATGTGTGTGTTTTTAATACAGTTTACTATTGCCCCCAAAACCATACTGTGCAACAGTAACTTCAAAAGTGCAATTTTTTTCTATTTTTTTCATGAAAATATTAAAGTAGAAGTGAGTTACCACGTACATATATATTTGAAGCTAGAAAACCTCACCATCCTTGGCCTATTGGGTTTTTTTCCATGATAAATTGAGATACAGATAGTATAGGGAAGGTTCAAAGCTTTGGGTCTCCACTCACACACAGGGGGTGCAATTTCCAATTCTTGCCTAGGGTGCAAAAACATTTAGTCTCTGTTCTTCCTCAAGCCCGAGTTATAATTCACTCCATGGGACGAAAGATTATAGGCTGGGTGTGAGAGAGTTTCTTTGGAACAAATAGACAGATACATATAATTATTCATCATGCTGATTAATAAAATAATACCTTGAATCTGCGTTGCCCCTAACCTTTAAAGACATGAGATAGAGCAGCAGAACTTTCTTGAATTAATAAATTCAAGATGTGCTAAGCATCGCTAACATATTTTAGAGTAAAGGATTTTATTAAATAATAAGCTAAAGTTCTCCTTTTGGAAGTTTGGTTGATGGCTTCAGGGATGCCATGGAGGTTGCCATTTCTCCTACTCCAATCCTGATTAATCTTTCTAATGAATAGCTCCAACAGCATCACTTCCCCACCTCAAAGACCTTCATTAACTCCTCATTGCCTACTAGGGAGGGGGCGAATAAGCCAGATATGTGAAAGGCACTATGCTAAGCACTTTATAAATATTGTGTCATTTGATCCTCAAAATAATCTCATGAGCTATTCTTATTATCCTCGTTTTACAATTGAGGAAACTGAGGAAGAAGTTAAGTGACCTGTCCAAGGTCACAGAGTTAGCAAGTATCAGAGGCAGGATTTGAACTCAGATCTTCCTGACTCCAGGCCCAACACTCTCCTGTACCCATCAACTGCCTAACAGATTAAGTTTGTACTCCATATCCAATAGAGGGCCTTGAAAGACTGGCTCTAGTCTTTCTACCTTTTCAGTTTTATCTCAGAGTGCTTCCTTACCTCCCCTAAACTGCCCTAAGTATCATATAAGTTAGACCATTTGACATTCCCTTAACATTAGAATGCAATCACCTTGAGGGCAGGGCCTTGTCATCCATGTTTGTATCTCCCTCTACTATACTTAGTGCGCACAGTGTAGCCGCTCAATAAATATTTGAATTATTGAAAGAATGAATACCTAACGAGGTAAGGAAAAGGTCCAATGCTCCTCACAGTCTACAGGTTTAATCATATTCAAAATGGCAACCCAACTTATGTTTTCTCACAGGCTTGGTTTAAAATAGCCTTTTGCTTTTCAGTTACTTCTGAAGGCACTTATCCATATCCTCCCCCCGTGAATTCCCACTTCCAGCCTCATCTGTACCATGGTTGCTATGGTGATATCATGAGTATGGACACCCCTGGAGCCTCCTGTGATACAGACAGATTGATCAACTGCGGTAGGTGCACATTTAACATTCCCCCTTTCCCTTTATATCTTCCTAGGACTCTCCCTTAAAGAAGTTGCTTTTATCTTTGTATATTATTTCCTCTGTTGTTTCCTTCTCCCACCTCCCTTTGCCTATCTTACCACTATTAAGATCACAGAACCATAGAATACAGATCTGGAAGGAAGCAGAGAGACTAAGCCACTCATTTTACCAACAAAGAAACTGAGGCCTAGCTAAGTAAAATGACTTGCCTTAACTGCTCAGTGATAAATTGGCACCAGGCCCCACATCTTCTGTATTCCAGCCCAGTATCTCATTCCACTATGCTAGTTTAATTTAATTAAAACCTGCTTTATCTCTGAAACATCAGTTCTGAAATTCAGGGATTTCTCTCTGAGTGAGGGAGGAGGGGCTGGGGGGAGGATGAGTATGGAAATAGCTTTCTAAGGAAAGCTTCCTGGAAGTTGGAAGTCAGTGTAGAATAGTTAGAAGGATACAGAACTTAGAGTCAGGCAATATGGGTTCTATTAGGCTGCTGTTTGGCCTTGAACAAGTCTGAATCTCTCTGAGCCTGTTATCTGTAAAGTCAGAGGGATGGACCAGCTGATCTCTAAGGTCCCAACCTGCTTTAATATTCTATGGTTCTGAATGTGGCTTGGGGGAGAAGGTGTGTTCTCTAGGATTTTGGGCTTCCTTAGTGACAAGCATTGTTGGACTGACTATGGCTGTCGTTCTTCCCTAAAAGATGTGTAGCACAGGCTACATTCACATGAGCAGGCTGGGTCCCTGGGAGCTCCCCTCAGGGTTCCAGGGGTAATCCTGCATAATCAGGGATGGCTTCTCTAATTCTGTTACTCATGAGTCCCCACTAGTGAGCATCCCCCATTAACTACTAGTTAATTAATCAGCAGAATTAATTAGCTTTTAGAAAAGGTTATTTTCCAAAGTAGCTTAGTAAGAAGAGTTGGTACAAACATCCTCCCCAAACAAGGGACATGCTCTTCCACAAGTACACACAGAGTCCTGGGGAACCCAGACTGAAGCTTAGAACATGTGGTGAAGGTGTAACTCACAGCCTCAGCTTCTAGTAAGTCCTTTTCTCCCATTCATGAAGTCCTTATGAAGTTCCACTTAGGTATGGCACAGTTTTCTGCTGGGTTCCCTGTAGAGTTCTAAAGGTGCCCTTTTATTCAGCATTACCTAAATCGTTCTCAGCTCCCAATGCACATGCTGATGCCAGTCACTGCTAGCCCAGGGGCACTGTTGGATGCCCATGGATAAGTCTGAAAATCTTTCTACCTTTTGAAATTCACAAGATCATCCTCTGGTCCAGTGGGGAAAGGAGACAGAAGTTCTCTCATTTCCCTCCTCATCCTCCAACTCTCAAGCAATTCCCTCTCAAGGGCTTGGATGGAACTACTTTTTTTTTTTTGAGCGGGGAAGGCAGGGCAATTGGGGTTAAGTGGCTTGCCCAAGGTCACACAGCTCATGTGTCAAGTGTCTGAGGTCACATTTGAACTCAGGTGCTCCTGACTCCAGGGCTGGTGCTCTATTCACTGCGCCATCTAGCTGCCCTGATGGAACTACTTCTAACTATAGACTGTCCCACTACAGAAATACATGTGAAATGGCTCACTATTTTGTCCAAGCCTCACAGGGTATGTCTAAGTCCTCTCAACCAATTCCAATACACTTCCTGTGTAGCATTATTTCATTTCATCCAATGGCTTTCGATCCTTCCAGACTGATTAAAGACTTCTCATACCAAGTTTATAATCTGTGATTGATTGATAAGAGGTGTTTTTTTTCCCAGATAAATGTATCAAAGCTAGAGCATCTTGTTGGGTACTTTAAATGGGGTAGGGCAATTGATTCAAATGACCCCTACTCTTACGGATATTTTTAAAATTCCCAGTCACTTTCAAGAATAAAGTAAACTAATCGCAGAAGTAGAGAAAGTACAGTTATTTCCATTTCTACTATAGGGATCCGTGGCTCAGAAATGTTTGCTGAGATGGATTTGGTGCTTATGAAGAAATATCAAACTATAATTAAAGATGTTGGACAGAAACAATGTGTGGATCCTGCTTTGATTGCTGGAATTATCTCCAGAGAGACCCATGCTGGGTCTGTACTCCAAGATGGCTGGGACCTTCAGGGACTTAAATTTGGTCTGATGCAGGTAACTGTCAAGAAACAATACCCATGGTTCAGAAATGATGTTCTCCTTTCCACCAAAATACCAGCAAAACCAGAAACGCTCTTACAGCCCTTTAATAGGGGAAAAAGTGGTACAGAGGATAAAGAGCTGGATTTGGATACAGAGGACCTCAAATGTCAGCCCTGCAATATAAGTCACTTCATCTCTGGCCTTCGGTTTCTCCATCTAAGGGGACATTTACTGAAATGTTGAACAGTTTCTGCTTAACATCTTAGCTGCTTTCTTTAGGCCCTATCTGTCATTGGTGACTCTAAAAGATGCCTCATAAGAATGTAGTAGCTTGATGAACAAGGAACAAGTGAATTATAGCATAGTTATTATTTGGATCCGCCCTGTGATCTCACTGGTAGAGGGAACTTCTACTAAGGAAAGACCCTCTACCAATGTAGATTGGCTTCTGCTCTGAAACTGATGGCCTTGGAGAGTTGTCTGGAGCACTGAGAAGTGACAGGCCTAAGGTTACCCAGCCAGGATGTGCCACAGGCTGGGCTAGAACTCAGCTCTTTGTGACCTTTGGACTCTCTGCATATGACGCTTCAAATGGGGAAAGTTATAAAAGAGCCTCTAAATTCAGATTTTGACTAATTAATTTTAAGAAAATTATTATATTAATAGAATGTTCTCCATAGCATAACTAAAAAAGAAAGTAAATTTTTATCACTTTGGACCAAAATACTGGGTAATTGAGTAATATTCCTCACTCCTAACGAACTCAATAATAGATTGTTGTGGGAGGCGAGAGGTAGGGGATTTTGAATTATCCAGATAATTGCCTTAACTTTCAATGCAGTAAAGGACTCCATAGTTAGGCATTGGTTTTTGCTATACATAACTGGATAATTGACATTTTACTGTAACTAGCTATGTGAACTTGAGCTAGTTTACCTTTTCTGGACCCCAGTCCCCTCAGTATCTATGGTTATTGTGAAGAAAGCACTTCATAAACCTTAGAGGGTTATTAGAAGTATGAATGTTGGTCCTTTGATGGGTTTTTAATCACATTAATGAAGGCACATTCTCTAGAGAAGCTATCACAAATATAAGCTATTATTTTTAGAATAAATGTTTAAAAGCAATATCTTGCTTTTACTGTGAAGACCTGGCATTTGAGTAGCCAGTTTGCTTTTGAATAATGTTATCTTAGTATTGGTTTTTTTCATGCTGAAGCTGTTCAGTAACTCATTTCCCCCAAAACTTTTTTTTTAAATCATAACTTCCATTTATACAATGCTTTATAGTTTATGAATTACATTACCTTGCAATAATTACATTATTCCACTTGATCCTCACAGCAGTATTCTGACATACGGGGTATAAATATTCATTCCTATTTTAAAGAAGAGGAAACTAAAGGTCAGAGAGATTAAATGAATTACCCATGGTAACAGCTAGTAAGTGGTGGAGCTGGGACATGTCCCAAGTCTTCTGCCTCCAAATACGGTACTTATTTTAACACATGACTTTCTTCTCACTGAAGAAAAGAAATAACTTGAGAAATAACCCTTTGTGGGTAAATAAGGAGGGAAGCTCAAAATCTGAGAAATAACAAATGAATTTGGAAGGGAAAGGACAACAGAAAAAACTATATTTTCTCCCAGGGATTCTGACTTTGTTATTTCATCCTTTTAGCTTGATAAACACACTTATCACCCCACTGGAGCCTGGGATAGTCAAGAGCACCTTACACAGGCTGTAACGATTCTAATTGACAAAATTAAGGCAATCCAGAGAAAATTCCCAACCTGGACCATGAGCCAACACCTGAAAGGTGAGTCATATTTATCTGTTGAAATGAGCAGTGAATAAAATTACTTCTGACCTGAATGTTATCCTTGAAAGATTGGCAACACCGAAGCTATTTAGCTGAAATGGCATTGGTAAATGAGGATTTGTGTACCTGAGGCTTGTTCAATTTAATAATGTGCCAAACTTTAGACTTTTAAGGAATTCTGTGGTTTAGTGTCTCACTAGCCAAACCACATACCCTGTCCGACATGTTGGAAACAAGGTGGTGAGAAAGCATGTCTTGAGATGGGGGGTGGGAGGTGGGTTTGGGTTTTGATTTGGATTTAAACCCCACCTCTGTTACTAACTCCCCAAGTGACCTTGGGGAAGTCATTTAATGTCTCTATGCCTGTTTCCTCTATGAATTTAGAAGTTTGGGCTAAATGGCCTCTAAGTGCCTTTCCAGCTCTAAACTTATCAAGCCAATATCCAATAAGTAGTGTCCAATAATTAATTACTTATTATGTGGCAGGAACTGTGCTAAGTACTGGGGATACACTTAATAAAAATTGCCCTCAAGGAGCTTATAATCAATTGGGGGAGACACACAGAAGAAGGCAAGAAAATAAGGGAGGTAGGAGTTTCTGTCCTCTATAAAGTAAGGTATCAGGAAGAATTTGTTACTCTGCCCCCAGCCCTCTAATCAGAGGAGAGAGGAGGCTGGGGGAAATGGTATCAGTCAAAGCTTGATTTGGTGATGAGATTATGAGATTTCTGAAAGAAGCCTCATCTCTGAAAAAGTTCAAAATGTAGTGAGACTTCTTCCCCCCTGGGGAAATTACTATTCCAGGACAAGACACTTTCATATGGGGTCTGTTTGATTTCTTAACTATGATTTTAGAGGTTCTGAGACTCTGGCATAAAATGGTGATAAGTGGGAGTATGACCTCACTTAAAGTATTTGCTTCTGAGCTCTATATTTTAGGAAGGATATTAATAAACTGGAGTGTATGCAGAGGAGGGCAACCAAGATGCTGAAGGTCCTCGAAACCATTTTGTGCAAGGATGACTTAAAGGAACCGGACAAGTTTGTTCAGTTGGAGAAGAGAAGACTTTGGCTCCAGTTAGAATCAATGGGTAGAAATTGCATAGAGACAATTTAGGCTTGATATCAGAGGGAAACTCCCTAGAGGCAGGTAGGGTGGTAAAGTGGATAGAATGCTGGATTTAGAGTCGGTAAGACCTAAGTTCAAATCCAGACTCAGACACTATGGGACGCTGGGAAAGTCGATTAACCCCTGTCTGCCTCAGTTTCCTCAACCACGAAATGGGGATAATAAATACCTCAAATGAGATAATATTTGTAAAGTGCTTTGCAAATCTTAAAGTGATATATAAATGCTAACTATTAGCAATTAGAGTTCACTGAAAGTGGAATTGGCCTCCAGAGGAAGCCTGTTAACCCTCATTGGAAGTCTTAAAAAGATTGAATGCCCACTTACTAGGTATATTATAGTGGAGATTCTTGTTCAGCTATAGTTTGGATTAATTGTTCCCTGAGGTCTTTTTCAACTGTGACATTCTGAGACTCAGGAGACAAAAGTTCATGTGTGGACGATTATTTTCACCAAAATGACAAGCTCCTAAAGGGACAAGGTTTGGTCATTATTTTCCTACATAGTCTAGGACAAGCACAGTCATGGCAAATATTTTTAAGCAGTGAGACTTTGTTGATGTTCAATTTAGATCCCTTGATGCAAAAACCATTGTCTTAGCAATTGCAAATACCTATAGGATAAGAACAAATACTTGAAAAGATGCTCACAGTGGAGATGAACCAGGGGCGGAGGGTCTTTCTCTGACCAGAGCTGGACTATTCAAGGGGATAAGCTGACATTTTCCAAGTAACCTGAAGGTTATCCTGTATTTTTAGAAGGGGAGAAAAAGAAAGGAGTCCTTTTTTTTATATAAATTTATTTTTTTATTTTTAGTTTACAACACTCAGTTCCACAAGTTTTTGAGTTCCAATTTTTCTCTCCCTCCCTCTCCTCCCCCTATCCCCCAAGAGAGCATGTGATCCAATGTAGGTTCTACACATACCTTCACATTGAACATATTTACATAATAATCCAGTTGTAAAGAAGAATTACAACCAATGGAAAGAATCATGAGAAAGAAAAAATGAATCCAAAAAAGAAGGAAAAAAAGGAGGGAGCAAACAGTTTGCCTCAATATGCATTCAGAAGTCCCTTTTTTTAGGAAAACTTTGATTTGGCATCACAGGATTTTCTCTTCCTATTTCTAGCTGAAATTCCTCATTTAGTTCTGATGCTTTTGTGTTCTATTTCAGGTGGTCTCTCTGCCTACAAATCTGGGCTCGAGGGCATTATAACCCCTAGTGATGTGGAAAATGACTACGCCAACGATATTCTTGCCCGGTGTAAATTTTACAAGAGACACGGCTTTTAAGTTTGAGGAGACTGGCCACGTGGGTTCCCATTTGGCAAGAGAGAACAAGTGAGAGCATGGTATTCCATACACGCACGCTTACCATTGGTTGGAATAAATTAATTACTAAATTTCCCTATTAGAAAATTGTTCCCAGGAAGCAGAGGGTATGCTAATACCTGAAATTAGAGGTTCTTAACTTGGGGCCCATGGGCTCCTAATAATGGAGAAATTTCAGGGGGTCCATTAACTTGGATAGAAAAATATGTGTCTTTATTTCCACTAATCTCTAACCGAAATTAAGCATTTCCTTGAATTATGAATAAAGGCAATAAATCACAGTAATATTAAGTTTCACCAGACTGCCAAAGAAGTCCAGGACACACGCAAAAATTAAGAAGCGCTGCCTTAGATCTTGTTGCTCCCCACATTGAAAACAGAACCTGAACAAGTCATAAACAGCAGCATCCTGGGGACTGGAAACCTTGATTCCACCCCTCCTGGCAATCTTCACCAATGCTGTCTCCTATCTAGGCCCCAGCCTTGTTCACTCCACACTAGTACCAGAGACATTTCTCTACAGGTCCTAGGATGTTTGTTCATAGCATATGACCTCCAATTGCATAGGCAGTATTTCTAGGTTGTGCCAAAAATTATTCCCCCCACAACTCACCCCCCCCCACGCCCTGCCCTGCCAACACATATACACACAAAAAATTCCAAACCTTTCTTACATGATTGGCCTATCCTGGGAGATTATGGTATGTATGTGTGTGTGTGTGTGTGTGTGTGTGTGTGTGTGTGTGTATATATATATATATATATACACATATATATATATATACACACCATATATATACACACCATATATATATACACATATATATATATGGTATATAATACGGTATATTCAACTGGTCAACTATGGCATATGATATGGTATTTTCAATTGGTCAACTATGTCCATTGGACCTGTTGAATTGTAAGGCTAAGTACAATGCAACATGACCTTGAAGTTCATTGCCCAACCCTTGGTTCAATATTTCAGTCCCAACTCCCTTTTCTTAGTCCCCAAATGTCTCTCAAAAATCTAATTTAAAGTAATGCACTTACTCCAACAGGGCTTTCACCTGAGAGGGGTTCACCTCTATATGCCTGATATTCAGCATTTCTATAGTAGAATCCAAGGCCTCGACTGGTACCCTTAGCTTCCTTTCGTGTCTCCAGCAATGTAATCTCCTCTATTAAAAGTACTATCCATGCAATGCAGTGACAGGAGTATACCTGACATATGAATCCCTCCTTTGCAAACATGCAGGGTTATATTCTGGACACCAAGATGAACTCCTCCAGAAATGCAGTATCTCTCTCTTCATCACCTCTAAAAGGGGTGTAGAGATAATGATGGTTTTTTTTCCAAGGACCTAGGAAAACAGTCAACTTGACCTGCACTGGACAATTGGGTTGCTCTAAGATTTTAGCAATCTTGTTTAAAGTTCTATGAATCATTCCATTAAGATTCCTCCACCTTAGGCAACACTCAGTTAAGTGAATGGGAAAGGAGTAAGTGCTTCCATGGTAGTACTGGTGTCTCTGACGTGGACCAACTCATATATACAAACATACATACATATACACACATAGACATATTCTAACATCCCAGCTTTGGGTATTCTTTCCCAGAGCTCTCTTTTTTTCTTGTGTGGATATTGCTGAGGCCTCAAAAATTGTCCGTCATCTGCCATGATATTCTCCCTATTGCTTCCCAAATGCTGTATGGAACTCACAACATGGGCACTGAAGCACTATCAGAATGCATTAGCCTTCACTGACCCCAGTATCCACCTTTTTCAACATCCTACAAATTCAGTTCAAAGCCTTCTCCTGAAAGTGAATCCAAACTGCCAGTTCCATTCCAGCTATAACTCACATTCTGCTTCTCTCTCTCTTAATTGTATCCTTTTAAATCTTAAGAAAAATTGTTTTATTGCATTTTTACTGTCTACAAATGTCTCAATGCATTCTAATTCTGAACCTGAATCACTGGATTGGCCTGAGTTAGTCCTGACCCACTGTACTTTGGTGTTAGTCTGCAGTGGTTGATTGCTATGACTTCATGGTTAAATTCATTTTTGAACTGGGGAAAGGGTAGTATAGAAGTCAGGGAGCCTTGGGTAATTAGATAGATATAGGACTCTGGCATTCTGCAGCAACAATTCTATTAGGGTTAATAACCCTAATAAACCTAATAACCCTCTCAATGGGATGAGGAAGAAGTTCTCTCTGATCCTGCAGAATTAGCCTCATGGATGTTTTAAGAAGTTTGACAGGAAGAGAAGAAGTATTATAAGACTATCCCCTGACTCTTATTAACTTTTTAAAAATGGGATAACCAGCATAAAGAAAATGACGATAAATTATCTCCAGGTATTTGGTGATTAGAGGCAGAGGTAAGGACCATGCCTTGAAGGTAGAGGAGAAGATTATGTATCTAGTAATGGCTTTGAAGAAAAGGACAATGCTAATGGAAATGGGAATTGATAGGCTGAAGTATGACGTCTGACTTCATAGTTGCAGGATATAAAATAAACTCACATAAATCATCAGCATTTCTATATATTACCAAGAAAGCCCAGCAGCAAGAAATACAAAAAGAAATTCCATTTAAAAGAGTGATAGACAATATAAAATACTGGGAAGTCCACCTGCCAAGACAAACCCAGAAACTATATGAACACGATTACAAAGCATATTTTACACAAATAAAGTCAGATCTGAACAATTTGAGAAACATTAATTGCTCATGGGTAAGCCAAGTCAATATAATAAAAATGACAATTCTACCTAAACTAATCTAATTATTCAATGCCATACCAATTAAATTACCAAAAAATTTTATTGAGCTAGAAAAAATGATAACAAAATTCAACTGGAAGAATAAAAAGTCAAAAAAGCTGCTGGGAAAACTGGAAATAGTATGGCAGAAACTGGACATAGACCAATATCTGACAGTGTATACCAAAATGAAATCCAAATGGATACACAATTTAGATATAAAGGCTGATACTACAAGGAAATTAGGGGAGTAAGGAATAGTTTATCTGTCAGATTTATGGAGAATGGAGGAATTTATGACCAACAAGAGATATAGAACGTTATGAAATGCAAAATGGATAATTTTGATTATATTAAATTGAAAATTTTTTGCACAAACAAAGCCAATGCAAGCAAGATTGGGAGGGAAGCAGAAAACTGGGAAAGAATTTTTACAACCAGTGTCTCTGATAAAGGCCTTATTTCTAAAATATATAGAGAACCGAGTCAAATTTATAAGAATACAAGTCATTCCCTAATTGATAAATGGTCAAAGGATATGAACAGACAGTTTTCAGAGGAAGAAAATAAAGCTATCTATAGTCATATGAAAAAAATGCTCTAAATCACTATTGATTAGAGAAATGTAAATCAAAACAACTCTGAGGTACCACATCACACCTATCAGATTGGCTAACACAACAAAACAGGAAAATGATAAATGCTGGAGAAGATGTGGGA
Organism: Trichosurus vulpecula; assembly: GCF_011100635.1. Lineage (NCBI taxonomy): Eukaryota > Metazoa > Chordata > Mammalia > Diprotodontia > Phalangeridae > Trichosurus > Trichosurus vulpecula. Next base: position 387,635,450 of record NC_050574.1, read on the forward strand.
AAACTGGAACACTAATTCATTGTGGTAGAGCTGTGAACTGATCCATCCATTCTGGAGAACAATCTGGAACTATGCCCAAAGGGCTATAAAAATGTGCGTACTCTTTGACCCAGCAATGCCACTTCTAGGTCTGTATCTCAAAGAGATCATAAAAATGAGAAAAGGACCCACATATACAAAAATATTTATAGTAGCTCTTTTTGTGGTGGCCAAGAACTAGAAATTGAGGGGACGCCCATCAATTGGGGAATGGCTGAACAAGTTGTGGTATATGAATGTAATGGAATACTATTGTGCTATAAGAAATGATAAACAGATGGACTTCAGAAAAACCTGGAAAGACTTGTATGAACTGATGCTGAGTGAAATGAGCAGAACCAGGAGAACACTGTACACAGTGACAGCCACAGTGTGCAATGATTGACTTTGATAGACTTAGCCCTTCTCAGCAAGGACCTAAATCAATACCAAAGGAATCATGATGGAAAATGCCATCCATATCGAGAAAAAGAACTATAGAGTCTGAATACATTGTGAAGCAGACTATTTCTTTTTTTTTTTTGCTTTGTTTTTTTTTTCTTTCTCATGGTTCCTCTCATTCGTTCTAATTCTTCTATACAACATGACTAATGTGAAAATATGTTTAATAGGAATGTATATGTAGGGCCTATATCAAATTGCATGCCATCTTGGGGAGGGGGAAGGGGAAAAAGGGGGAGAAAATTTATAACTTATGGAAGCGAACATTGAAAACAAAAAATAAATAAATTAACTTAGAAAAAATAAAAGGTCAAGAATACCAAAGGAATTAATGAAAAAATGTGAACGATGGTGGCTGAGCCCATACCAGATCTCAAACTGTATTATAAAGCAGTAATCATCAAAACAATCTGGTACTGGCTAAGAAATAGAGTGGTGGATCAATGGAATAGATTAGGTGCATGATACACACTAGTAAGTCACCACAGTAATCTAGTGTTTGATAGGTCCAAAGACCCCAGCCTCTAGGATAAGAACTCACTATTTGAGAAAAAATCCTGGGAAAACTGGAAATTAGTCTGGCAAAAACTGGGTAGAGACCAACATTATACATCATATACCAAGATAAGGTCAAAACGGATATATAATTTAGACATAAAGAGTGATACCATGGGCAAATTAGGGGTACATAGAATGGTTTATCTGCCAGATTTATGGATAAGGGAAGAATTTATTACCAAACAAGAATTTATTACCAAAACATTATGAGATGTAAAATGGATGGTTTTGATTTTATTTAAAGGGTTTTGCACAAACAAAACCAATGAAACCAAGATTAGAAGGAAAGCAGAAAGCTGGGAAATTTTTTTTTACAGCAAGTGTCTCCGATAAAGGCCTCATTTCTCAGATATATAGAGAACTGAGTTTTACAAGAACAAGTCCCCAATTGACAAATGGTCAAAGGATATGAACAGTTTTCAAATGAAGAAATGAAAGCTCTTTATAGTCATATGAAAAAATGCTCTAAATCACTACTGATTAGGGAAATGTAAATTAAAATAACTCTGAAGTACCACCTCACACCTATCAGATTGGCTAATTGACAGAAAAGGAAAATGATAAATGTTGGAGAGAATGTGGGAAAATTGGGATACCGATGCATTGTTGGTGGAATTGTGAACTGATCCAATCATTTTGGAGAGAAAGTTGGAACTATGCGCAAAGGGCAATAAAACTGTGCATACCCTTTGACCCAGCAGTACCACTACTACGTTTGTATGTCAAAGATACTTTTACAAAAGGCAGGGAAGGAAGGGCCTATTTGTACAAAAATATTTATAGCAGCTGTTTTTGTGGAGGCAAAAAATAGGAAATGGAAGAAATGCCAATGAATTGGGGAATGTCTGAAGAAGTTGTGGTATAGGTGAGGTAGGCAGCTAACTGGGAAAGGGTAAGGGTAAGGAACCAGCAATAATGGACACATTCTTTTATTGGTTTTGGATGGAGTTTGATTTCCTTGGTGTAGGAAAACCACAATGAGCAATTTCTCTTTATTAATGCAGATAAGCATCTACTCTGCAACTCATAGACTTAGAATGTTTCCTGGGGTACTAAGAGGTTAAGAGACTTACTTTTTGCAGATGATATGATGATTTACTTGAGAACCCTAGAGAGACAACTAAAAAAGTTCATTGAAACAATGAATAACTTCTATATATTATGAACAAAATCCAACAGGAAGAGATAGAGGGAGAAATTTCACTTAAAATAACTATAAGCAGTACAAAAAACTTGGGAATCTACCTCTCAAGAAACAAAGGAACTATATGATGAGAATTACAAAATGTTTCACACATATAAAGAGAGATCTAAATAATTGGAGAAATATTTATTGCTCATGGGTAGGTCAAATCAATATAGTAAAAATGACAATACTATCTAAGTTAATTTACTTATTCAGTGCCATACCAATCAAACTACCAGAGAATTTATAGAGCTAGAAGCAACAACAAAATTTGTCTGGAGGAACAAAAGGTCAAGAATATAAAGGGAATCAAATGAAAAAATTGTGAAGGAAGGGGGCCTTGCAGTACTAGATCTCAAACTATACTACAAAGCTATAATCATCAAAACGATTTGGTGCTGGATAAGAAATTGAGTGGTTAATCAGTGGAACAGATTAGGTATATAATATACAGAATCAAATGAACACAGTAACCTACTGTTTGATAAACCCAAAGATCCCAGCTATTAGGGCAAGAACTCACTATTTGACAAAAACTACTGGGAAAACTGGAAAATAGTCTGGCAGAAACTAGGTACAGACTAATATCTCACACTGTAAACCAAGATAAGCTCAAATTGGGTACATGATTTAGATATAAAAGGTCATATCACATACAAATTAGTGGGAGCATGGAAGAAATTACCTGACAGATCTATGGATAAGGGAAGAGTTTATACCCAATAACAGATAGAGAGGTTCATGGGAGGTAAAATGGATAATTTTGATTACATAAACTTAAAAAGGTTTTGCACAAATAAAACCAAGGCAACTAAAATTAAGAGAAAAACAGAACATTGGGGGGAAATCTTTGTAGCAATTTTCTCTGATAAAGGTCTTATTTCTAAAATATATAGGGAACTCAGCCAAATTTATAAGAATGAGCCATTCCCCAATTGACAAATGGTCAAAGGATATGAACTGGCAGTTTTTAGAGGAAGAAATCTAAGTTATCAATAGTCATGTGAAAAAATACTCTAAATCACTAAGAATTAGAGAAATGCAAATTAAAATAACTCTGAGCTTCTACCTCATACTTATCAGAAATGATAAATGTTAGCGGGGATGAGGGAAAAATACGTACATTAATAAATTGTTGGTAGCTCTGAATTGGTCCAACCATTTTGGAAAGTATAATTTGGAGCTATTCCCAAAGGGCTATAAAACTATGCATACCCCTTGACCCAGAAATACCACTACTAGGTCACCCACAAAAACATCCAGGAAAGAAGAAAAGGACCCATATATACAAGTATATTTATAGCAGCTCTTTTTCATGTTGGCAAAGAATTGGAAATTGAGGAGATGCTCACCAATTGAGAATGGCTGAACAAGTTATGGAATATGAATAAGATACTACTTTGCTGTAAGAAATGATTGACGAGGATGATTTCAGAAAAAATCTGGGAAGACATATGAACTGATACAAAGTGAAGTACACAGTAACAGCAATGTTATAATGATGATCACCTATGAAAGATCTAGTAACTTGGATCAATGCAATGATCCACCATAATTCCAAAAGACTCATGATGAAAAATGCTATCTAGAACTGATGGATTCAGAGTACAAATAGAAGCTTCTTTTTTTCTTCTAGAACACAGCTAATGAAGAAATTTGTTTTGCATGACTTTATATTCATAATGGGTTTTGTATTTTTTGTGTTCTCAATGAGTAGGGAAGGAATAAGGGAGAGAGAATTTTGAACTTAAAGTCAAAATTAGTTAATCAATAATAAAATTATGAGGTTAAGAGACTTGCACAGCATCACATGGCCAGTATATGTCAGAGATTGAACTTTGAACCCAGGTCTTCCTGACTGTGAGGCCAACCCTTGAACTGGCTCACTAACCCTCACTACTTTTATAAATACACATTATTTTTAATGCCACAAAATCCCACTCTCTGTGGCATGTAGGTTTTCATTTTGTGATATGAAGTTGCATATTTTACAACAAAGTTTTCATGTAAAACTCATGGGTTTCAATCTTGCCTTGGGCACACAAACGCCTTTCTCTGTCTCTAGTCTCTAAAGACAGGCCTCAAGAAGAATTGTGCTTTAAAAATTAGAATTTTGTAATGATTATGACCTTGTGGTGCTCCTGAGACAATCTAGTCAGCTCCTTTTAGGAGACAGAGCAAAGCCTGCCCCAGGCAAGTCTTGCCAGAATTCTTCAAATTCTATCTTAGGTGTTCCCTCACTGAAGCACTCTCCCCAACCCCTATAGCATCTTAGTGCCCCTTCTATTTCTTCTTACTCATCTCAGCCCGACCCTGTCTTTCTCTGAAAATCCCACTTTAAGGCAGAGATCTTATAAAACCACATTAAAGCAGGGGTTCTTAATCTGGGTTCCACTGACCTCCCCTGCTCCCAAGGAATTTGTGGTTAGATTTTTGGGAGTGGGAGTGAAGGTTGTGAAGTTGGGTAGGAAAAAAATAAAACTGTAAAATGGTGATTAATAATAGCACCAACCTGGAAAGGTTATCATGAGGATGAAATGAAATATCTGTAAAAAAGCACTTAGCACAGTGTATAATAGGCACTGTATAAATGTTTATTCCCTTCCCTCTTCCTCTTTCCCTCTCAGTCAAACCCCAGTTACAGAGCTTTAGAAAGTGTCTCCTTTGCTTAAAGAGGCTTGCTTCCTTGGGGCACAGAAATGTTTGAGATTTTTTTTTTTTTTTTTGCTTTTTGGCAGGGCAATTGGGGTTAAGTGACTTGCCCAAGGTCACACAGCTAGTACATGTGTCAAGTATCTGAGGCTAGATTTGAACCCAGGTCCTCCTGACTCTAGGGCCAGCCCTCTACTGACTGCGCCATCTAGCTGCCCCATGTTTGAGATTTTGATAAAACTTCCATACCTGTTGTGGCCCAAGTAAGATAACATCTTGCTTAGTAGTTAGTTGATGGAAGTACATTTTGTGCAGCTGGGGAATTCGGTCTCTTTCCAGAGCAATGGACCTCAAGGTGACAATGAATGTAATTGCATATTTATCCAGTTACAAGTGTAAGAGAGGTAAGAAGCCAGCTAGCTTTACTGAGGTCAGGGGAAGGGCTTCAAGAACAAATTCTGCACTTAAATCAGAGTATACAGTCCTGGTAAATTGAGGAGGAGGAAAGGGATGAGACTTTTCCAGTGCATCTGCTCAAAGTAAAATAAAGAAACTTGCTTGACTGTCTGCATAGGGAGCAGGAAGGGGAGATAGTTATCTCTGTATGAAAAAAATACAATCCCACCCCTTGACTGGAAGCATAGCCCAAGGAAGAAACAATCAGCGACACTGGGTCCTATCTTACTGAGTTCTGAAAGTTTGGACCTGACACTTGATCTCTTTTTCTTTAGCATAAAACAAGTCAAACAGGCCCTCTGAGTTTCTAACACAGGAAAACATTTTTTTTTGTGTATGTGTTGTGAAGACTATGGTTAGCATATCAAACATAAAGGAATACAATAAATGGAGCAGAAGGTAAGTTGGATTTAACATAAAGGTAAAGAATTCTTTTTCTACTACACACTAAAGCTCAAAGGAGAAGAAAGTTTTTTTAAAAAAATTATTGGGTGTGATACTTCTCAAAGTTCTATCACAATGTTTTATGGGTTCTTTTACCTTTACCTAATGATGTGTTTCTAAAAAGTCACATATAACTGTAATGCGGTTTGGCCCATGCCTAGATTACCTAAAATGTAGACATCCATGTCTGGGATAGAGGAGGACCGACGTATGTGTAGACATTGTATTGACCTACCACAGCGGTTAAGAGCAGCATCTTTCCATTAGCTGGAACTGCCTGCACAATTAAAATTAGACTGGACACAGTCACTCCTTATGATGTGTCCAGGGGTAAAGGAATCATTCACTCATAGTTGGGGACCATATAGTAAGCAGTGGAAGGGCCTATGTGCCACCTCCCCCTTCCCTTAGGCAATGTGGCCCTGGAGAAACAGGTTTGGGATATCGGTCTGTTTAGTTCATCCTCTTCCATTCTAGGTTGAGGGAGGGAGGGAAGAAACAAGGATTTATCAAGTACTTACACTGCACTAAATGTTTTACAAATATTTTCCCATTTGTGCATGAAATGTCCCCTTGAAATCTCTAATTTTCTTGAAGAAATCTCTGTCTTTCCCATTCTATTATTTTCTTTTATTTCTTTGCATTGTTCATTTAAGAAAACCTTATCTCTCTTTGCTATCCTCAGGAAATGTACATTCAGTTGCAGATAGCTTTCCCTTTCTTTTTTTCCTTTAGCTTTTCTTCTTTCCTAAGCTATTTGTACAGCTTTTTAAGCTATCAGAAAGCCATTTTGCTTTCTTGCTACTTTTTTTCTTTGGGATGTTTTTGTTGTTGCCTCCTGTACAATACTGCAAGCCTGTGTCCATGTTGAGGGTTGGGGGAGACGAGGTCCAGGAACCCCAAAACTGGAGTTCCCAGATGGGCTCGTTGAGGGGGAGTGCCCCTCAAGGACCCGAGCACTGGAGAGGGTCAGGCCATCTGGAATGAATTCACGATCTCAATCATTCTTTAAGTCAAGGTGGCAAAGATTTATTACACTTTACAGTGGGCAAGAGTTCTTAGGGAACCTGCAACCTTACAGAAGTGCAGGGAAAGTTTAAATATGAGATTTGGGGGTGAAATATGTCAATTAGGTGTTTTGGGGTGGGATTAGGGAGTGGCTAAAGGGTGGTCAGTTCTTAAAGGAACATGCACTTTTTTTATCTACTGCACAGGTATCTTACCCAGAGTTCACTGGGAACTAGCCCAAGGTGGGGCTACCTGGGGGTGTGGTTTTGACTGTGAAACATCACTAACTCAACTAATGGTCAGAGCTGACTGGGAATATCCAGGTGGCTTCCATCAAATGTCTTGTTAGACCAGACGAATGTAAGAGAGTATACATTTGACTATGTCTAGGATACATATCAGGAAGTTCAGTAAGTAGTAAATATTATGTCCCAGTGCACAGCCAATTAGCACATACACAAGTTATCCAAACTAATAAATTTTATAGGTGCAGCTGGCTGCAGTATCAGGAGGAGAGATAAGTGTTTTGCTAAGGCATGCTGCCCTTGAAGTGGAGAAAAACTGCTAGGGCTAATGCTTTGAAGCTAGGGAGAGATGTGATTTTAGAACTGGATGTGATTTTGGAACTTGGGTCCAGACACAGGCACCCAAGCGGAGGCTAAGGAGAAATGTGATATTAGAATTAGGGTCCAAGCACAAGCGCCCCATCATCCATAGTTCTTCAGGTACTCTACCTACCAGAATTCCTTAAATCTATTTATCTCTTCCACTTCATATTCAAATGGGATGTTATTTAGGTCATACCTATAAGATTTGATGGTTTTCCTTACTTTTTTCAAGTCTGAATTTTGCAATAAGAAGCTCATGATCTGAGCTACAGTCAGTTTCAGGTCTTATTCTAACTGTATAGCACTTCTCCACATCTGGCTGCAAAGTAAATAATCAGTCTGGTGATGTCCATGTGTAGAGTTGCCTTTTGGGTAGTTGATAAAGAGTGACCAGCGAGTTATCTTGACAAAACTCTATTAGTCTCTAAGGCCAAACTTGTTATTCTAATTACATTTTGATTTCCTACGTTAGCATTCCAATCCCCTATGATGCACGTGACATCTTTTCTTAATGTTATTTGTAGAAGACATTGTAGATCTTCATAAAATTGATGATAAATTTTGGCCTCTTCAGCATCAGTGTTGGAGTGTAGATTTGTATTACTGTGATGTTGAACGATCTGCCTTACATTTGAACAGATACATTGTCATTTTTGAGATTGTACCCCAGTACTGCTTTTCTCACCCTTTTATTGACTATGAAGGTTATTCCATTTCTTCTAAAGGAATCTTGCCCACAGTAATATGTATAATGATAGCCTGAATTAAATTCACCCATTCCCGTCCATTTAAGTTCACTGACAAGGATGTCAAAGTTCAACCTTTCTATCTCCCACTTTACCACATTCAGCTTATTTCATAGAGCTTATATTTCAGGTTCCTATGCAATACTGCTCTTTACAGCATCAGACTTTTCATCACCAGACATATTTGAAGCTGAGCTTCCAAGATGGCGGCTGGAAAGCAGGGACTTGCATGAGCTCCCCACCAGGTCCCTCCAAAAACCTATAAAAAATGGCTCTGAACAAATTCTAGAACTGCAGAACCCACAAAATAGCAGAGGGAAGCAGGGATCCAGCCCAGGACAGCCTGGATGGTCGCTGGATGAGGTCTATCACGCATGGAGCGGAGGGGAGCAGAGCTCAGCGTGGGTGGCAGCAGGACCAACCAGACAGGGAGCTGGGAGAAACAGGCCCTAACGCCCTAAATCAGTGAGCTGTGGCAGTTACCAGACTTCTCAACCCACAAACACCAAAGACAACAGAGAAGGTTAGTGGGAAAAGTTGCAGGGACAGAATTCGAGGTTCAGCCACAGCCCTGGGGGCAGCAGGGGAGGTGCAGCCACAGAACTACAGCTGCAGTTATTTCCAGCCCCAGGCCCACCTGGTGGGAGGAATTAAGTGGAGGATCAGAGTAGGAGTACAGAGCCTGCTTAAGATTTGCATCAGGTCTGGGTTGGTGGTTCTTGAGGAAGGAGGAGTGCTGGTGTGGCAGAGCCGGCTGTATAGAAATAGCTCTGAAATCAACAGGCATCCCTTCCAGCTTGGAACAAAATACTCTCTGCCCTACAAGCAGTCATACACCGACGAAAAACTTAAGGGTCAAGTAAGTTGGCTGGGAACATGGCCAGGCAGCAAAAACGCACTCAGATTCAGTCTCAGACTTTGGAATCTTTCTTTGGTGACAAAGAAGACCAAAACATACAGCCTGAAGAAGTCAACAAAGTCAAAGAAAAACATGAACTGGTCTCAGGCCATGGAAGAGCTCATAAAGGAGTTGGATAAGCAAGTTAGAGAAGTAGAGGAAAAATTGGGAAGAGAAATGAGAATGATGCAAGAAAACCATGAAAAACAAGTCAATGACTTGCTAAAGGAGACCCAAAAAAATACTGAAAAAAATGTTGAAGAAAACAACACTTTAAAAAATAGACTAAATCAAATGGCAAAAGAGCTCCAAAAAGCCAATAAGGAGAAGAATGTCTTGAAAGGCAGAGTTACCCAAATGGAAAAGGAGGTCCAAAAGACCACTGAAGCTGAGCTTCCTTTTGGCTTTGGTCCAGCCACCTTCTGACCTGAAGGCCTCATCTTCCAGGGTCATATTTTTTTATCATTTTAATAATGTCCCTGGGGTTTTCTTGGCAAAGATACTGGAGTGGTTTGCTATTTCCTTCTCCAATTGATCATCTTTTGTTAGAACTCTCCACTCTGACCTGTCTGAGTTGGAATCAAAACACTTGGGTTCAAACACTGGCCCCATTATGAATGAGGCATGTGGTTTTGAGTAAACTGAGTAACTTCTCTGAACAATCAATAAACATTTATTAAGTGTCTACTAGATACAGTGCTTATCACTGCGGATACAAAAAGAGACAAAAGACAGTCTCTGCCTCCAAGGGGCTTAAATTTAATGAGGGGACCCATGCAAGCAAATATATACATGATAAAGAATAAATAATTAACAGAGGGAAGGCTTCCTGTAGAAAGTAGGATTTTAGCTGCATCTTAAAGGAAGTCAGAGAAGTCAGTAGTCTGAGCAGAAGAAGGAGAGAGTTCCAGGAATGGGAGCCGGCCAGAGAAAATGCTCAGAGCTGAGAGATGGAGGGTATTGTTCTGAAACAGCCAGCACAGTGTCACTGGATCAAAAAGTACTTGTCAGGGAGTAAGGTGTAAGAAGACTAGAAAGGTAGGAGGGGCTTTGAATGCCAGAGCATTTTGTATTTATTCCTGGAGGCAGTGGGAAGCCACTAGAGTTTATTGAGTGGGGGTCAGCGGGGAGAAGACATGATCAGACCTACATTTTAGGAAAATCACTTTAGGAAAATGAAGGATGGAATGGCTTCAGATACTTACTAGCTGTGTGGCCCTGAGTAAGTCACTTAACCCTGTTTGCCTCAGTTTCCTCATCTGTAAAATAAAATGGAGAAGGAAATGGCAAATCACTCTAGTATTGTTGCCAAGAAAACTCCAAATGGGGTCAAGAAGAGTCGGACACAACTGAAAATGACTGAAAACAACAAATTTAACAGGATTCAGTAACTTCATGTATCACTACCATTAGAGTCTGGGAGACTAACATTTAAACCTGATCAGTTCATAATGCAGTATTGGTAAGACTGTTAATCAGGTATGTTATATTGCACCTTGGTTCTGCCCTACCATTCCAGTCCAAATCTGATCCTACTCTGAACTCTGAGTTCAAGCAATCACTATTGCTAGTGGAACAACTGTCTGCTCCAATGGAAACCATTGCTGTCACACCCAATGACTTCCAAATCTTTTAAACTCACAAGGAAACATCCTTGACACATCTATCTTAAGGCTGATGCTCAATTACTTATCCATGAAAGGAAACACAAAAGAGGCATCCCAAACTGATGGTCAGGTTCATTTAGCCAGGACATGTGCTCACGGCCGCCTGGAATGTGAGTTGGAGATAGAGCCAATAGTCCCTTCCTCCACCAAACTCGAAGAGTACATAAACCTTGGCAGCTAGAAAAGAGGCAGCCCTGAACCCTTGCTTCATTTGAGATACTCACGCTTCTCCTTTCTCTCTCTCAGAATCCTTGACTTCAGCAATCAGGAGCAGGCAAACCAGGCCAACTGACGTAGCAAGACACCCTGAGGGACCAATAGGAGGTAGCATATGCCGGGTAAGTCGAACCACTACCATGTTTGTGTATATGACGTTTCCCTTCATTGGGATATAAGCTCCTTGAGGTCGGGGTCTGTTTTTGTCTTTGTATCTCCTTAATTATATCTGTTGATTTTTTTAACAAGCACTTACTATACACAGGCACACAGTAGGTACTTAATGTTTATTCCCTGTCCCTTAAGTATCTATGTACCAGGCACAGCCGATAAGCACTTTACAATTATCTCATTTGATCCCCACCACAATTCTGGGAGGTTAAGTACTATTATTATCCCTATTTTACAGTTGAGGAAACTGAGACAGGCAGAAGTTAAGTGATTTGCCCAGAGACACAGCTAGTAAGTGCCTGAGGTCACATTTGAACTCAACTCTATCCACTATGCCCCTTGTTCTGATTTATCCCATAGTATTTCTGGACCATACTTTCAACTCTCTCTTCTTCCCAAGTCAAAATGGCATCAAGATTCATAAGCGTATCTTTGTTTCATTTCATCTAGGCCTTCTGTCACAGTATGGCAATACTATGGATGTTGAAACTTTCTGAAACTTTGCTTGAAAACGGGAAACAAGAAGGCCTGAGCTATTGTGGTGGGTGCTTTTCTATTAGTGAACTACAATTTGAGCTAGTCCTGGGGGAAAAGGGCTTTGTGCTGTTTTGTGGTTCAGAAATGGTCAATCATTCTCTGCCTTAAAAACAAACAAAAAAACCCCAAACAAACCATGCTTTTATTCATGCAGGCAGGAGACACTCTCAACCAATTCTCATCAGCCTCTGCTCTACAATGCATAGTCTTAGAGAGTTGCCTGGGAGCAATGAGGCTTAAGCAACTTGGCCAACCAGGCTCAGGCTGCCAGTGTCAATGGTGGAATTAAGCCCAAGTCTTCCAGTCTCTTAGGCTGATCCATCATGCCATGCTTTAAACTGCATTAAATTTTACTTTCTGAAAACCAGGCTAATAATCTCAGAGATTCATTACTCCAAGAAGATTGGGTAAAAAGACTTCAGGAATGAATCAATGGTTATTATTACCCCCTCATCCTATCAGTTACTATAATCAAATAAGAGGGTATCTATGAGGTTGGGGCCTTCTTAAATATTCCAGTTGCAACTTTATTCTCATCATTTTCCATCAAATAGCCATCTTTCTCTGGTTACATGAAGTATATGTGTTGCTGCAATGATAATTTGTAGATTCATCTGCCCTTTTAAAATATTGATTTTTATTAAAGAGAGGGATCATGGCATGGTGGATAGAAGACTGACCTTGGAGTCAGGAAAACCTGGGTTAGGCTCAGATACATTGGTTATGTGACCCTAGGCCAGTCACTTAACCTCTTAACGCTCTAGGTCTGTGGTAGATAGTAACAAGGGCCACTAAACCTTACATACACACAGATTTCTGTGGCCACATATTGATTTTCCCCAAACACTAGATTTATCTGGTTCAGGCCCTATTCTTACTGGCCATATTTGGGTATCTCTCTCTGGTCTACCAGAGTTGTCAAACTCCTACCTCTGAAGCCCTAGTGCCATCCAAACTATATTAAAATGTAATCGAGAAATGTTTAATAAAATAAACAAAAATATAACACAAACAACATACTGTTTGTGGTTTTCTAAGTCAATATTCCACCGGCAGGATCCATTTCTATTTGTTTGACAAGTGCTCTAGGCAACTGTCTAGAAATTAAGTAGCAAAACATGCTGACCTACATTAGTGAAGGGAGTTTTCTCACCTGGGGGTTCCCTAAAACAATGAAATCACAGGTAGTCTCTATCCCTAATGAGTTTCTAAAAGGGTTTGCCTTAATTACTTGTATAGTTCTTAAAATATTTTGTAAAGCTCAACTAACCACAGCAGAGGTGGCACAGCACAGTGGAAATGTCAGAGGGCCTGGGTGTGAATTCTGGTTCTGCCACTTACTATTGGTGTGACCTCAGGTAAGTGCCTTAACTTTTTTGATTCCGTGCTTCCTAATGTATAAGATGATGACGTTGGACTAGATGAGCTTGAAGCTTCCTTCTAGCTCTAAATTTATCAACCTGAACACTCCTGCTCATGGACATTTTCTGTGGTGAGTACTCCCCTCTGAATTCCTTCCATCACAGGGCCCAAGTCTGTTCAGTGGTTCAAGTCTCATCCAAGACTGGCATTAGGGATGGGTCAGATTTTTAATCAGACATCCAGTTTTTCAGAACTGTTTGTCCTCTTTATTGTCAGGCAGCATGGTGTAGAAGTGAGCTGGATCTAGAGTCAGGAAGACCTACATACAAATCTCACCTTCCACACTTGATAGCTGTGACCCACTAAGTCTCAGTTTCCTCATATAAAGTTGGAATAAGGCACTCATCTCACGGGGTTGTTGTGAGGTTCAAACAGCAAAACATAAATAAAGCACTTTACCAACCTTCGGATGCGTCATATAAATGTCAGTCATTAGTCCCAACTCCTGGTTTCGGTTTTGATTTGTGAGTTGCACAGTCCTCCAGGGAAGTTATAATAGCTTTGAAACAAAGCTTTTATATAAATAGTAGGCAGAATATATTTTAAAATTCATTCCCTTTGGCTATTTGCAACAGATGTCCAGCCTTCAGAAGAGATTGCAGGAAGAGACCTGAGCAACCCAAGCAAGTATGAATCTCAAATTAAGGATGTTGGCCAAAAACTAGGTATGGAGCCAGCTCAGGTTGCAGGGATCACGTCAAGAAAGTCACTTTGGAAAAAAAAAAAAAACCAACAGAAAAAAAAAAAAAGGGGGCAGCGAGGTGGCATGATGGATAGAGCACCAGCCCTAGAGTCAGGAGGAACTGAGTTCAAACCTAGTCTCAGACACCTGATACTTACTAGCTATGTGACCATAAGCAAGTCACTTAACCCCAATTGCCTCACCAAAAAAAAGGAAAAAGAAAAAAAAAGACAGTCACTTTGGAAACTGTCCTGAAAGATGGTTGAGGTGACCATGAGAATGAATTTGGTTTAATGCAGGTGGTGATTATTTAAGAAAAAAACACGAATCAATTCTTTTCCTTGGGTTGACATTTCGGTATATTTTATGGTATTTGAATTGCATTATAACAGATTTCAAGGAAAAATTATCCAGTCTATTAGATTATCTAGACTTCTTCTCCTTTTCTATCACCCTTTCTTACCTACTATTGGTCATTTCCTTGATCTGGTACCCTTCCTAGAAGGCAACAGAGGAAATGTCGGGAGCTAAAACTCAAGTTGGCTTTGTTTGCAGCATCTCATAGAAGACTGGGTAGTGGAGCAATTTTTTTAAAGAATAAAAATCATTCCTCTCCTTCTCTCCTCCAGCATCGGAAAAGAAAAAAAAATAAAACAAAGCCTTGGAAAAAATATACATAATCAAGCAAAAAAAACTGCCACACTGTCCATATCGTTATAAAAAATTATTTTATTATCCCAGGATGGTCGGTTCATGTGTGGTTCAGAATTTTCAAAATTTTTTAAATTCATTTTTACAGTGTTGTTGTCATTGTATAAACTATTCTGCTGACCTCTATTCTGTATCAGGCAACTGTTGATTAGTGACTAGAAGTCAGGAGAGAGATGAGCACTGGAAAACTAGATCTGAGAATCACCTGCATGTAAATTATAATTGAATCTATGGAAGCTAATGAGAAGCTAAGCGAGATAGTATGGAAGGAGAAAAGGACCTAGGACAATTCTTTGGGGGACACCTACAGGTAACCTGGACAAAGATTCCATAAAGAAAGAAAACTGAGGAGAAGTCAAAAAGGAACAAGAACCAAGAGAGAACAGTGTTGCAAATGAAACGAGCAGAAACAGGAAAACACAGTACACAGTATCAGCAACACTGTGTGATGATCAGCTATGAATGACTCTCAGCTCTTCTCACCAACACAATGATCCCAGACAAACACAAAGGACTCAGGAAAGAAAATGCCATCCACACTGATAACTGATAGACTCAGATCAAAGCATACTTTTTTTGTTTATTTTATTCTTGTTTTTTTTCTTTTGATGTTTCTTCACAACTGTGACTAATGTGGAAATGTTTTCTATGACAACATATGTATAATCTATATCAAATTGCCTACCACTTTAGGAAGGGGGAGGGGAGGGAAAAAATTGGAACTCAAAACTTGTAAAAATGAATGCTAAAAACTGTTTTGACATGTAATTAGGGAAAAAATAAACTACTACTAAAAAGAGAGTCAGTGTCATGAAAACCTTTAGAGTATCCAGAAGAAGGTGACTGACAGTGTCAAAGGCTGTGGAGAGGTCAAGAAGAATGCGGATTTTAGAAAAAGCCATTGGATTTGGCAACTAAAGAACACTGATAACTTTGGAGAGAAAAGTTTTAGTTGTATGATGAGGTCTGAAGTCAGATTGTAGAGGGTTCAGAAGACAGCATATTACTCAACTGAGATCCTAACTGGAATGGTGAACACTGACCAGAACAACAGCCTGAAAGGTAACTAGACAAAGAAAAAGACGTTAGCAAAGGAGTGGGTCAAGCTTCCAATGGCATTTATTTTTTTTGGTAGGTCAATTGGGGTTAAGTGACTTGCCCAAGGTCACACAGCTAGTACATGTGTCAGGTGTCTGAGGCTGCATTTGAACTAAGGTCGTCCTGACTCCAGGGCCGGTGCTCTACGCACTGTGCCACCTAGCTGCCCCTCCAATGGCATTTTAAAGGATCACTGTAGCTCTTTTTTAAAATGATGGTTTTTTTTTAACATCACCTGTATTTCTGAATACATTTCTGCTCCAATCCCTACCCAGAGAGCTGAAGAACACTGATGAAACATGCCACCCACCTCCTGACAGACAAACGACAGGCTTTAGATGCACAATTGAGACAAAACTTGAAAAATGACCAATACAGGAATTAAGTCTTTCTCTAATAGGCCAGAAATAGAGAAGCCCTTTCTGAAGAATGT
The DNA here is from genome assembly GCF_011100635.1 of Trichosurus vulpecula. Taxonomy (NCBI): domain Eukaryota; kingdom Metazoa; phylum Chordata; class Mammalia; order Diprotodontia; family Phalangeridae; genus Trichosurus; species Trichosurus vulpecula. The sequence goes on from NC_050574.1 coordinate 387,651,423, forward strand.
AGGGCCCCTCCCTGTAGCAAACAATGCTTTTGCACATTAAAAAAAAAATCAGCAGTTTACTTTCTATCTTTTCCAACTAAATGGCTAAATAACTAAACTATTAACACATCACTCTTCCACAAAACTGTCTTGATGATCACATTGGTTCTAGGTTTGGTAGTCCAGAGTATTTTTTTTCCCAGTATGGCTATCACATTTTCCATTGCCAAACACAGTACTTCAGGTAACAAAAGCTCTGCAAATCTGCAATAACCACCTATAAATGGTCGGATTAGTCTTGCCCACATTCCTCTACATCTATTTCTTGGACATTCATATTTTTGAATGAGAAGAGACCTTCCCAGTTTGACTATGTTAATGTAAGATTGCTTTTGTAAACAACAAAAAAATCAAGATATTTCTTGTAGTCTACTATTTTCTATTCTTTATGTTGTTAAGGCTAGGTAGGGAACACAAAGTGAGAAGCACACATACTCACTTTTGTTAAACAGCCGGTAGAAAAAGGTTTTCTTTTTTTTTATAGGAGTTTTGAGACTGGGAGGCCAGTTTGGGTACAGGGTTCTATAAACTACTTTGAAGTATTATCTACTCTTAGGAAATAGGGAGGCAAAGGTACCTTCTCCAATAGTGTGTCTGGGGAATTTAGGATGAATGGTGCAAGTCACAGAAGACCTCTATTTTTCTGGGGAAAAAAACCTTTAATATACACATCAAGTATATCATAGAATTCAACGAAGTTGAGACAAAACTAGTATTGTATGGATTCAATAACGAAATAAATATTTTTGTGTCTTTGTGAACTTTTTTTGTTGGGAAGAATACCAGATCTGTACATGAGATTAAATAGATTAGCAAAGCTGCAACTTTAACCTCAGAAGCAAACTTATAATCTATGTCTGATTATAAAGGTGTTTCTGAAATCTAGGAATTTAATTCTAAAAGCCCAGCTTACATTTAATTCCTTTCTCTAACTAAAAGACTCTCCAGCTTAATAACTTGTCTTAGTTATTAAACATTCTGAAAAAAAATGCCAAGGAATTCCCCAATGGAGTAGATGTGTAATCAATTGTTTTATAAACGATTTTTGAGAGAAAATGAACAAACCAACCAACCAACCTACTTTAACCTAGATTTTAATTGCACTGGATGGCAGGGATACAGTAGGAATTGGTTTACATTTGGGAAGACCCACTCTACGAGCATACTCAAGGCTGGAAAGATATTAAAGTGGAAAATGGCTATTTCCCCCCAAAATATCATGAAAAGTCAATTAATTTAATTATGATAGGAAGGTGGTGGCATAATTCAGCAAAAATGGGGAGGGAGGGGAGAGAAGCATGGTTTTGGAGTCACAGGACCTATGTTCAAATCCCAGCCCTGCCACTTCCTTACTACCTTTGAACAAGTCACTTAACCTCCCTCGGTTGGCTTCTTTTATGGAAAATAAGGCTGAACTAAATTGGCCACTGACATTTGCTCTAGATCTATGATTTTAGTGTCTTAGTATGTATGTTCCATAATTAAAAGTCTAAACTTTGAATTCTCAATGATATAAATCACTGCTAACCTGGGTATTTGTTAATGGCTTTAAAAAATGTGGTTACATTTGCTTTCAAACTGGCTATCAATTATGTCTTTGTTTTCATTTCAGGTAGCATTTCTGCTTATAATGCAGAGCCCACAAACTTCCAGACCAATGACAAGATGAACACTGGGACAACAAAAAGTGACTATGCCAATGATGCTGCTTGAGCCAAGATTTTCAAAAGACATAGCACTGAATAGGCCCTAAAAGAGGGAACTGCCAGAATTAGCAAGCTAATTATTAGCAGAAAGCTTTCCTAGTGCTATCAAATCTCTCTTCTAATTCAGTCTCACTCTTCCTTCCTCCCCATTTTGGGAAGAAACCAAGAAAAATATAAATTAGGGTAAAAGGTCCATAATTAATGAAGGCAGCATTCAGTCAGACACAATCAAATAAAGTTCTCTTCTACTCCATCTTTTTTTTTTGGGTGGGGGGCAATCAGGGTTAAGTGACTTGCCCAGGGTCATATAGCCTCTAAGTGCTTGAGGCTGGATTTGAACTCAGGTCCTCCTGACGCCAGGGCCTGTGGTCTATCCACTCTATTTTTAAGTGAACATATTATGGAATTATAAGGGGGAAAATGTACAAGTTAATACTACATAAAATTTTTCCTGTTCATCTAGTTTAAATAGCCACTTTTGAAACTGGCTGTTTTAAACATGCTTACCTTGGAATATATATGTTACAGCTTTTATGTATCTATGTTATTGGCAGGTTTGTAGCATCCATTCCTCATTAGCTGGCACTAGATTAAGCCCTGGGCAGATTATCTGGCCATGTGTTCTGGGATGCAAGAGAAAATACCTGTACCTACTTCTTAAAAGAAGCCAAAGACTCCTCTACTCATAAATGGGATGTGGAGTGCAAAGGCTTTAAGTAAGTAAAAGTCTGGCAGCTGCTGCTATTAATGGTTGGCTATAAGGAGAAAAGATGATGCGAAAGGCTAGTTTAAAAAGATCCATATGTTCAGCTAATCAAGAATTGACTTCTGACAGCTTTTTTTGAAGGTTGCAATTGTGATCTTTGATTTGCTACAGAAGGATTTTTCAAAGTAGAGTTATTATCTATCAATTCAATATTGGAAGAGGAAATTACTCTTAGCAATTCAAGACATTCAAATATCTAAGGAGAGCTCAGTCAATGAAGACCACTGGTGTTTAAAACACATTTTAATAAAAACACATAAAGAATATTTAAAGAAAAGTGAGAAAGCGATTAGTCCTTAATTGCCTTTTGTCCCAATGGTTTTAGATGCCACCGTACTACTAATTCACCTGTGGTCTTGAGGCAAGTTTCTGACATCTGTTCTTCTGTTGGAAGTCCTTGTGGTAATTTTAATGGCTGGATTCTACAACATTAAAAAAAAGCATTTAAAATGTTATAAAAATTTATTTCTAAAAACGAACAAAAATTTTATGGAAAAAAAATTAATTATTCTTAAATACCACAACAAACCTTATCAGATGTTTAACCATTTTCAATTTTGCATTCACTGAAGGGATATTCTTATGCACTTGTGGAGTATGTGCCTATGAAGAAAACAGACAATTTTACAACCCCCTGAAAGCACTACAAGATTCGTGTTACTTAAAAATCTGCATCATAAAGTTAGAGACAGGCTAAATTCGAAACAAGCATAACCAGCAAAAAAGGTGTTTACTTTTTCCAGTCCAAGGAGTTTTATGGCTTCCTTTTCCCAATATGGTCTTCTTTGCACACCTTTAATTCTGGTGACAACGTGTAATTTATGAGGGTTTTGAGGGTCCCCACCATATTTTTTATGAGCTGTAGGTGAAGGCTGAAACACCTGTAAGAATAGAATAAATAAATTAGTTATTTTCAAACATTCCAGAAGTCTTTTGTATTCAGCTATTCCCCTCACCCCTCTAAAACAAACATTTTACTACCACATATATAAACTAGTTTCGAACCTCCCAGCTCAAATTTTTAATGTGAAAATTGAAAAATTAGCTGTTTACAATTTTTTCTTTCCTAAGTTACAGAAACAACAGTGGTTTTGATACACAATAACCTGAAGTTTTAAACTGTCATGAAATTATTAACAACTGTGACAATCTGCCAGATACAAGTGGTTCGGGAATTTAATTCTTTACAGAAATATCAAAGATGCAAAGATGACTGTAATGACTACCACCAAAAAGAAAAGCAACCAGACTACACCAAAGTTCAGAATGAGGAGAAATAGGGAATATTTTTCTTAAATCAACAAGTTTACTTGTTCCCATTTGCCTACCAGCTGCTTAATATTGATTTACCTATGATACACTATTATGTTAAATGGTCTCTTCCTTGAAGTAAAAGTATTCTAGCTGTGGAAACATCACTTACCTTTTCTAAACTTATTTCTTTATTAGCCAAATTGGTATTCTGATACTTACATCACCTACTTCAAAGTGTTGTTATGAAGTGCTTTGCAAACCATAAATAGGATTCATTATTACTTATCATCATTTCTCCTAGGAACTTACAGTCTAAGATGGTATAACTTAAGAGGGAAGGTAGGGAACTGTTTAAGGGGCCAGGGCAGAAATTTATTTCTGGAACTTATCAAAAACAGACACTGTGAAAATGGTTATCATGCCCATTTCACGGATGAGAGATGTTGAGAGAGTAAGATCAATAAGATTTGGCAACATGTATAAGTTATATTGGATTGCTTACCATCTCAGGGAGGGGGAGGGAAAGAATTTGGGATTTAAAACTTAAAGAAAAAAAGTTTAAAAATTGTTTTAACATTTAATTGGAGAAAAAGACTTGGCAAACAACTGGATATAGGGGTTGAGTGAGAGGTGGAGATTGATGCCAAGGGAGTGAACTTGAGTGAATTCAGGGCTGATAGCACCATTAACAAAAACAGAGAAATTTCAGGATGGGTTTGGGGACAGACAAGTCTGAGATGACTATGGGATATCCAAGTGGAGATATCCAACAGGCAGTTGATGATGCAGGACTTAAACACAAAAGATAAAATTCAATTGAATACATGCATTTGGAATTCATCTGCCTAAAGATAGCTGAGTCCATAGAAGCTGAAGAAATCACCAAGATAGTATAAAGAGAGGAAATGGCTAAAGACCAAGTGTTGTTATTCCAATTTCTTACCCTCTTGCCATAAAACATAGGCTCGGTCAAGGAATAACTTGTGTATTATTAACACCAAAATTCCAAGTGTTACTTTATCTCTACCTTTACAATAATCATTATTCATATTGTTCACCACAATGTTACATATCTCACAAGCAATTTCACATAATCTTTGATATTAAAAAAAACTGGTAATCTTTAAAATGTAAGAAGGTAAAAATCAGATCAAACTCTTAAACAGTGCTCTTACTTCATTTGGAATTCTTGACCTGGTAAATTTGTGACGAATCCAATCAGTTGAGGTGAGAGATTCCAGACTTTTTGTCACATTCTGGAAGAAATTAAGAAAGTGTTAGTTTTTGAGTACTTGGGTTAGTGCAGAATCTACCTAAGTTTTTAAAAAATAAAAGGTTATACCACTTTTGCTCATGATTACTAAAAGCTTCATCCCAAACCCCTCTTAAGCATGATTATATCCCATTCTACTATAATACAAGTAGAAACCTGTAGTTCACCTTTAATACCTTTTCCATAATTACTCCATAGAAAACTGTTTAAAACATTCAGTTCATTAATTTTCTTCTTGAGTTTCTGCCCAATCCCATTTCCTTAAATAAGCCATTAAGTTTTGTGCTGTCATCACTGCCAGTTTCCAGTAGTCATGCACAATCTATGAAAAGTTTATTCATGTCTACTGTAATGCCCTCTTCTTGACTAGGGGTATATGCTAATCCAGTGTTTGCATGCACAAACTTCACTTCCTATACTGCCTCCTTATTTATATAGTCACTTTTCTCATGTAGGTATAACTAAGTACAAGCAATATACAAGATTAAAAGAGCAAACCAATTTGGCCTAAGGTTCAATCCATAGACACACTCCTCAGACAGTAGAACTAAGAGTAATATGTCAAATTAGCAGAGAAGTAGATTTAGGATAAAGAAAAACTTCCTAACGATTAGAGCTGTCCAAGAGTGGTCGCTTTAAAGTGCAGGCTGGACAACACTTGGTGAGAAATTTGTAGAGGGGATTCCAGCTCAGGAGAGACTTGGACTAGATGACCTGTCAAGTAACTTCCAAATCCTGAGATTCTGTGGAAATAAGCTATTTAAAACTGAAGAAGGAAGAAGATGAAAGGGAACTGGGGTAAGCAATGAGAACTGTTTAAAAAAATACATACCTGTACTCTACCTCGAGGGCTCTGGGTTGCTATGCGCAAAATCCCAGCCATTAGGTATCACCACAGGTGATCTCACTGTCCAAAAAGCTGCAAGTAATTCCAAGGAACAAATTACTATCTAAAACTGGTCATATTCTCCTGTCAGTAGTTACATAATGCAAAAGCATAATAGTCAAGTTTTGGTTATATGTATAAGATAAAAACAAGAGCTGGACTGGATTTTCTACATGTTTCATACGGAGCTGAATACACACTGCTAAGTATCAATATGGTAAACTAAAGACAAAACGACTCAGCCCAAATCATTTGGTAAAATTGGAAACTAACATTCAAAAAAGTTTTGAATAATGGTGCGACTTTCTTATATGCAATTATTGCGTATTTTAAAAAATATTCATTCTGAACATATTTATGTATTTGTGGTCATCCCCTATTAGAATGTAAACTATTAAAGAATCGGAATCATTTCCTTCTTTGTAGGCCCAGTACCTGGCACAAAGTAGCTGCTTAATGAGATGTTTGTTGACTGACTGATAGAAGATAAGACACAGCCATGCTTCTTTTTTTATAGCTTTATCAATTAATCAGGGGCTTTATCTATTACATGAGAGCTTCATAAACATCTTAAGCTTTTAGCAATCACTTTCCATTTTGCAAAACTGGCATTTGTTAAAACAGTATCGTACAAAAAAGGAACTTTACAATAATCTTGTGTCATACTTTGTCAGAAAATTATCAAATGGTAGAATGTCAGAGCTTATTCACCCTCCTTATTTACATATGATGAAAATAAGGGCCCCAACTCACACAAAAATTAGTGCCAGAACTGTGATGAAAACACAAATCTTCTAATTCCCAGCTCCGCAGAGTAGTATTTTTTCTGTACCACACTGCCACTATGAGATTAAAGGTGCTATCTATAGCATATCAATATATAATGTGTGTTTATATGTGTGTATATGTGTATACATATGTGTGTATATATATCAAGCATTTTCTATGTAAATAACCATGTACAGACAAAACAGACAATGTAAATGAAAGTAACATCAGTGGGAAGGGCAACAGAAAAGGCCTGCTCCAGAAGGTGAGATTTGAGTCAAGCCTTGAAGAAAGCCAAGCTGGAGGTGAGAAGGAAGAGCATTCCAGGTATGAGGTCAGTTAAAGAAAAAGTCAGGAGATGGAAGTGTGTAGGAGGAACGGTGGGTCCCCCAGTCGTTAAATTACAGAATTCATGGAGTGTATACAGAATGGAGAGACAGTAAAGGGCCAAGTTATGATGTCTTTTAAAACTCAAAGAGAATTTTACATCTGATCGTGGAGATAACTTGCTGGACAAGTTATGATCGTGTTATCTAAACAACAAAGATTAAAATGCAACTTAAACAAATTAGTATTTCTGATCAATTGTAGTTGTTCCTGTGCACAATAAGCTTTTCTGAGTACGTCATTATTTATTTATTACTACTAACATTACTGACGTGGAGATCTAATTTTAAGCCCAGTGCTTCCAATCACCGCTTTTAGCCTTCTCTGGATGACAGCTAACTCGACATATGAAAGACTACAGAATAAACCCACTTTTGAGATTTTTTGCTGTTGATTTTAAGAAATAATCCACTACACTGGCCGCCTTAGTTAACCATCCATTACAGAATACAGCACTGAAAGATGGCAAGTAGCTTTTTGAAGGCTCATCCCGTAGCGGAAAAAGACTTAAAATGGTAATGGTTAACCACTCAGCGAAGTGGATGAGAGTGCCGGGCTTGGGGTCACAAAGACTCATCCTCCTGAGTTCAAATCTGGCCTGAGATATTTATTAGCTGTGTGACCCTGGGCGAGTCACTTAACCCTGTTTGCCTCAGTTTCCTCATCTGTAAAACGAGCTGGAGAAGAAAATGGAAAACCACTCCAGGATCTTTGCCAAGAAAACCCATAAAGAGTCACAAAGAGTTCGAAAGGGCTGAACAGGAGGTCTCCCCACTCAAGGGCCCACCTCCCGGCCACATGACCCCCCAGGGCCATAGGAAACCGTACAGGTCAAGCCATTGGCTGTTTCTTGACCAATAGGAAAGCAGAGAGGGGCGCAGTCGTTTCCCAGGTTTACAGGCTAAGATGGGAAAGGCAGCCCCTCCAATAGTCCCCAGCCCCCACCCCCTCCCTGCCCCAGGTCCCGGGGCCTGAGGACGACTGGGAAGCTAGAGGGCCTTGGGGGGGGGAGGGGCCTTCCCACTCGTGCCACACTCACCAGCTCCGCTCGGCCTGTGGTTTCTGCCTCCGATTTATTTCTCCAGGAGGCTGAAAGAAATCATGGCGGAAGCGAGCCAGGAACGCCCGGTACGGCGCGCACCGCCCGGAGCCGTATATCGCGCTGGCTCCACCGGCCCGGGTGGCGACAGTGAAAGGTCACGACTTTTTGGAGCGGGACGACGCACTCCGGCGTCCCGCCCTACCCCAGGAGCCACGTGACCGCTTCCCGGAAGCGCCGCGTGCATGCGTGCTCCTCCCCGGGGCGGGACAGGGAGTAGATGGGCAGACGGCGGCAGGGATGGCCGCGCCGGGGTTTGCTCAGCAGCCCGATGGTGCTGCGGTGGCGAGCACACTGCTGAAACGGGCGGTGGAACTGGACTCCAGCTCCCGGTACCAGGAGGCTCTTGTGTGTTATCAGGAGGGTATCGATATGCTGCTGCAAGTGCTTAAAGGTGAGTGAGGGGAGAAGGATGCGCAGGCTGGGGCGGGGGTGCGGGGAGGGGGGTAAGAGCAGGCTGTTGTGTACATTTTTATGTGGTTAAAAAAAGTTGGGAACTTAAAACCGCGAAATAAGACAGATATTTCATATGCATCATTCAGTCAACCAAAAAGTGTCTATTAATCGCCTTCTACCTGCCAGTCACTCTGCCAAGAGCCTGAAGTACTAGTATCGAGTAACAATCCCTCCTCGCAACGAGTTTGCTTCCTTTTGAAAGAGGATTGTACCTTACACTGAAGAGCTCTCTTATGTAAAGCTTGTTTTTTGTTGTTTTTTTAAATTCAGCAGTTAGGAGCAGCTAGGTGGCGCAGTGAGTAGAACACTGGCACTGGAGTCAGGAGGACCTGAGTTCAAATTCGACCTCACTTGACCCATTTACTAGCTGTGTGACCTTGGGCAAGTCACTTAACCTCAATTGCCTTGCCTTGCCTTCCCACCTCCAAAAGAAAAAAACAAAACAAAAAAAAATTAAGCAGTTAGCTTCCAGAGCTGCCTTTTCTGTCTGTGATTCTCGCTGGCTTTAGGTGCATTTTTTTTTTCTGTGTTCAGTTTCTTTTATTCATTGGCCCCTCCCCTCAGAGGAGGGAGCCGGCAGCTAGGAAGCAAGAAGGATGTTCTTGGAGAAGTACACTCGGACCATGGTCTGGGCCTCTTCAGTGCCAAGGTCCAGCTTACACCATCTGTAGGACTCCTAATCTATCTGCCAGCTTGGACTTAGCTGGAAGGCAAGTTCCTGGCCCCGGAAAACCCAGACTCCAGAAATGGCGCGGCTATTGTTGGTGCCAAAAAGGCTGACACTGGCGAAGGCGTTCTTCCTCAGTTTGTCCAGGCCCCGCAACATTCCAGTGATGAAGCTCCAGCTCGTGAAGGTTTGGCTGAGCTCCTGGGGGAAGTGGTACTGGGGTACCACAGGGACCATCCATCACGGTCAAAGTGCTCCCAGAAGTACGGCAGGACCGCTCTCAGCTGTCCTTGTAGTATTGCTTTCGCTTAAACTCATCCGACACAGAGGTACTCTTGAGCAGGTTGGCCTTGGGCTCTGCACCCAGAACCTGGTCACGCTGGTCCATCGCCTCCTTGGAGCCAGGGGCCAAAGCCGTCTTCTTCTCTTCCTTCCCCTTGGCCTGTGCCTTCTGTTTCTCTTCTCGCTGTCCCTTCTCTTTTCTTGGGCCCTCCTCCTTAGGCTGACTCTCGGCAAACTTTTTGGCATCAAACTGTGCTATCTTCTCACAGAGCTTTACCTCTTTCGACACCTCCTGGAATTGGGGTGGTGGATGCATGTGAGGAACCAGCGACTGGTATTGGAAAAAGGTGTGCCAGAAAGAGGGCTCTAGGACCAGCTTATAAAGAGGCACAGGAGGGTGCATACAACTGTGATGTCAGCCAGAGTGACACACTCCCCCACCAGGAAAGTCTGAATCTTCAGGTGGGCTTCAAGCAGCCCCAGAACCCACCTCTTTTCTTTTGTGTTCTCTGTTTTGGTTCATGATGCTGAGAGTAAGGAACACCCAGATACCTCACCCACTGGATCACCTGGACAGCTGCCTCCGAAATACAGCCTTGTAGGTCATCGTTGCTCATGTGGTGTACAGTGGGGTTGCTTTCAAACATACACAACCCATCATCACCCTCAAATGCTGGAACCTTGCCCACAGGAAATTTTCAGAGGAATTCAGGGGTGCACTCTGACCAAAGTGAAAGTGGGAGGTGCAGACAGCATGGGGATCTGGGCCCCACTATACTGTGCAGCAATGAGGGCCTTGAAGGTCCTCCAGTTTTCAGGGTATGTGTATAAGGTCACAGCTGCCATGGTGATTCTGCAGAGAAATGGAGTGGGGACATCGGCGCTGCTGCAAAGTGAGGTGCATTTTTGAAAAGATATTTCAGTAACCTTTTCTCTTTCCTTCCTCCCTCCATCTCTGCTCTCCCTCTTATTCCCCCCTGAGTTGGTGAGTGAAAAAAAGAAACACAAAGTCCTTGTAAGAAGTATGTATAGTCTAACAGAACAAATTTCCATGCTGACTAAGTCCTAAAACGTATGTTTTATTCTACATTGAGGGGTAACATGCTTCATCATTAATCCTTTGGAATTGTGGTTAGCCATTGCATTGGTTAAAAATCTTAGTTTTATTGATTAGAGAAATACAAATCAAAACACGTCTTAGTTACACATGTCTCCTGTCAGATTGGCTAACATGACAAAACACGAAAATGACAAATGCTGGAGAGGATGTGGGAAAATTGGAACACTTACATTGTTGGTGGAGTTGTGAACTGATCCAGTCATTCTGGAGAGCAATTTGGAACTATGCCCAAAGGGCTATAAAAATATGCATACCCTTTGACCCAGCAATACCACTTCTAGGGCTGTATCTCAAAGAGATCACACAAGTGGGAAATGGATCAGTATGTACAAAAATATTTATAGCGGCTCTTTTTGTGATGGCAAAGAATTGGAAATCAAGGGGATGCCCATCAATTGGGGAATGGCTAAACAAACTGTGGTATATGAAGGTAATGGAATACTGTTGTAAGAAATGAGGAGCAGATGGACTTTGTTACAACCTGGAAAGACATATATGAATTGATGCTGAGTGAGGGGAGCATAACCAGATCATTATACACGATTACAGACACACAGTATGTGTAAGGCCTAACTTTGATAGACTTGCCTCTTCTCATCAATGAAGGTTCAAAGACAGCTCTGCTTTCGGAGCTCATGATGGAAAAAGCTATGCACATCCAGAGAAAGAATTATGGAGTCTGAATGCAGATTAAGGCAAACTATTTGCTCTCTCTTTTTTTGTGCTTTTTTGGGTTCGTTTCTTCTTTCTCATGATTCATTCTATTAGTTATAATTCTTCTTTACAACTGGACTATTATGTAAATAAGTTCAATATGAAGGTATATGTAGAGTCTACATTGGATTACATGCCATCTTGGGGGCAAGGGGGAGGAGAAGGAGGGAAAGAAAATTTGGAACTCCATAAACTTGTGGAACTGAGTGTTGTAAATTAAAAATAAGAAAATAAATTTATAAAAAAATCTTGTTTTTTAAAGTTGTTTTTCTTTATATGGCGTTATTGTATAAATTACTTTCCTAGTGCTGCCTTTTGTGTACATGCTGAACGTTTTACTGAACATTTTCCCCTCCTAGAGTGTAATCTTAAGGGCAGAATTTTGCCTTTGTATCCCTAGCACAGTACCAGGCACATAGTAGGCCATTAATAAATGCTTATTGAGTGCCTAGATGGAGTGGTATGGGGCAGTGACAAAAAGATGTTGTAATTACTAATATATTAATAAGCCCAAAGGGCAAAACTTGATGCATTGTAAGTTCACAGAAAGGAGAATGTGTCTATTCTGTTTTATTATCAGTTAAATATCTGACTGTATACCGTGCGTCCAGGAAAACTGCTAGGCTAGGTGCTTTAGGAATACAGAAGTATAAGATTTGGTCCTTGCTCTAAATGAATTTATAATCTAGTGAGTTGGGGAGACAAAACTAACTCACATTAATAACAATGTAACCACCTGAATCTATAACAACCACAAAAGATATTTGCAAAATGTGACAGTATCACACAGCTAGCATCAGAAACAATGTGAGTCAAGGTCTTCTTGACGCAGAGGCTAGGAAGGCTCACATAAATAATAATGTATCTACCTCACTTTGCAATAACAATAAATGGTATTTAAAGTTTGCAAAGCATTTTAATATTTTTCAGGTGGATCCTCATAGCAAGGTGGGACAGATGTCTCCTCTCTCCTCATTCTGCAGATTAGTAAACTATTTTTTCCACCTAGTCTGTATTCCAGTTTATTTGGGTAATCCTGCCTCTCAAACAAACACAAATTAGCTTCCAAGTGTCTTGTCTTCACCTGGTTTCCTATTCTTGAAGCATCTTCCTTTCTCTTAGCTGGTATATTTCCTACCTACCCTTTAAACCTCAAGTGCTTCCTGTAAGGAAACCTTTTTTGATCTCCCTCCTGGTTCCTAACTCCCATCCATCCCTAATTCCAGCCAGCAGTGGCCATTCCTCTCACATCTCATATAACATTTTGTTTTGTGACTCTACTCTTTAACTTACCCCTGGAACAGTTATACTGCCCTTTGGCAGACAGCGAGGTGACACTTTTGGGTGACAGTTGTCGCTAGGGGAAGTTTGCTTTCCCATTTAAGCACCATAGGGCAAAACACTTTGTTTCATACTGGTTACAGCTCTGACCTAGTATATTTCTGGCTGGAACCACGGACTTTTTCTAAGGCCCTGTGGGAATGTGGAAAGAATACTGGATTTAAAGTTGAAAGACTTGGGTTCAAATCCTACCTGTGTGCCCTTGGGCAGTGGCAGTTTTCCCATCTGAAAAATGAAGGAGTTGGCCCAAAGTCCCTTTTGGATCTAAATTCATAATACTATGACTCTCCTTTTACACCACTTCAGGCTGGTGTTTGGACAGCAGTCTTCAAGATTGCATGCTGGCTGCCCCTCCTACACACCACAGTAAGGCATCACTCCTGGGCTTTTGTGAAGGTTTGAATGTGTTTATAAAATGTATATTATAGCCATTTGTGTTATATCTGAGAGCAGGAAATATGTCTCATCCAAATTTTGTACTTTCCCCAGTGCCTAACACATGACATAGTAGGTACTTAATACATATTTGCTGAATGACTTAGGTAAGTATGGACAAGAATCACTATGAAAAGTGACTCTTGGAACGTGAACAGGCAGTCTTTAAAAGAAAAGCAAGTTATCAATAGTCATATGAAAATGTTTCAAATTGTTTGTAATAGAGATAAAAACTAAAACAGTTCTGAGGTTCCACCTCACACCTATCAGATTGGAAAAGATGATAAAAAAGGAAAGTAATAGTTGGATGTGTTGTGAGAGGACAGTCACACTGATGCACTGTTGGTGGATCTGTGAATTGATGCATTTTGGAAAGCAACTTGGAGCTATATCCAAAAAAGTCACATTCTGTGTACTAGGCATATATCATAAAGATTTAAGACTAACATGGATAAAACTATTGATAGCAGTACTTTTTATTATAGTGTTACATTTGACAATTGAGGTAAAATGAAAGACAAGGTTCTGAGCATGATCAGTTACCATGAGGTGGGGCTTACTAGTCTTCATATAGTTTTGGGAAATACAAGAGAACAAAGAATAGAATTGGGTAGATGGGGAAAACAATTCGATTAGGTTACAGGTTAGATAGCATCATGGGAATGGGGAAAACATGAGTGGTTACATCAAGGAAAGCAGACTAGCATCTTGGGGCTAGTAATCACCCCTCTGTGTCATTAAATGCTTGATTGAATTATGGGATTCATCAGCATTCTAAGGACATTGTTAGTGGACCATGGATAGCAGACTCTCTGGCTGCTGGGAGGGTTTATTAGGGAGATAAGACCCTCCTAAATTGTACAAAGACTGACAGTATACCTTTTGGAAATATACCAGATCAGCCTGTAGGCCTTTAAAGATAACAAACACTTCCTAGGAGCTGAAGGTATGGTAGATAAGTTTTCTCCATCCATTATAACTTTAAACTAACTCGGAGAGAAGCTAGATTCCTGAGCTTGATTCAAGGACATAGAAAGGAGGCTTTAGGCAGATGCAGACCCAGTTATAAAAAATCAATATAGCAGGGAATCAATGGAGTAGAAATTCGAGGTAATATTAATTTGATCTCAGTAGCACAGAATGAGAAACTAAGAGATCTCATGAATTGGATGAGCAAATTATGATATATGAATTAGTGGAATATTTTAAGAAATAACAAAAGGCACAGAAACATGAGAAGACCTATGAATTGATGCAGAGTGAAGTGAACCAGAAGAACACTTGATAGAATTACATTATTGTGGAAAAGTCCTCTGCAACTTCATTTTCTCTATATTATAGAAATCTCAACTCCCTTGGGTTGGTGACTCCAACATACATATGCATATTTTGTGTATAGGCATGTGTATGTATATTTGCAAACACACACATGCTGGCACCTCAGGGTTGCTCACCCTGTCCAAAAATGAATTCATTAATATCCTCATTTCCCAAACCTGTTTCCACTTCACAATTTCTATCAAAGGCACCAGCATCTTTCCAGTGACCTATCGTTTCTTTTTTTCTTCCTAACCCATCCCTCCACCTCCACATCCCAATTAATTGTCAAAGCTTGTTATTTTTTCTTCCATGGATCACTTTCTCCTGTCAACTGTGAAAATAAATGACCAAAGAATTACAGAGATTATGTAACCACTGCTAACTCAATGAAATAAAGTACCAGACAGCTCACACCAGTTATCACAACCATAGTTAACTCTGAAAATATCAAAAAGCTCACACAGGTTATCACAGTCACTGTTAAGAAATAGAATAAAAACAAAATAAAAAATAGAGCCCAACAGCAATCATAAGCAAAAAGTTTTCTTTATTCTGTTGGAAGAAGGATACTAGATATATGTGTCGGGGCCTCCTCTGATACTGAGGAGACCTGCTTTAGTGAAGGGCCCTGAGATTTAGGGCAAATCTCAATCTATACAGCAATGATTACACAGTGAACTGGAGCCCTGACAATGAGAGGTAACAACAACCATGAGACAATTTTGATACATAGCAGGGTTTCATGACCCAGAACATAGTTCCTCCAGGTGATTGTCTGATCTCAGGAACCACCTGGTGCTGGTGTGAAACAATTTTGGCATTTTGCTGCAGCTGAGTTCATCCAGAGGGTGACCTCAAAGGACTGTCGTTATGCCAAGCTCAGGGCACAGCTTGCTTACTGGGCCTTGGCTCTGGAAAACAGAGTATCTTCTAATAGTAAAAAGAGAGGGGGTGGTCTTGGCAGGGGGATCCTGACACTCCCCATACTTGCCACCACTCTAATTTAGGCCTTCATCACCTCTTGCCTCGGATGTTGTAACCTCTTTCTAATTGTTTTTTCCCCCTGTCTTTAGTTAAGACTCTGGTCTTAACTCTTTCCAATCGATCTTCTGGAAGCACAAAAGATAATTTTTTAAAATTGCAAGGCTGCCCACTTCATTCTCCTGCTCAAAAATCTTTAGGGGCTTCTTGTTGTCTAAAGATAATAAAATACAAACTCCTAAACTTGGCATTTATGGCCCTCCAGAGTTTGGCCCCAAACTACTTTCTAGCTTTATTTCACGTTACTTCCTTCATTCACTCTTTGTAATCTAGATAACGACATTATATCCCTCATAAAGTAGTGAATTCTTTTCTTGTCCCATGCTAATTAGTCAAAACTGTCTCTAACACAGTTATCCCAGAAACTAAAGCATGTGAGCAATTGGTGAACAATTTTGATAAAAAGAAAGTTCTTAGGAAAAATTTAGAATTAGAAATAATTCGTATAATATATGAAAATACTCTGAAAATTGGAAAATATATACTTTTAAAATTTTAGGCACCAAAGACAATGCAAAGAAATGTCACTTAAGACAAAAAATTTCTGACTACATGGACAGAGCAGAAGACATAAAGAAGTTCTTGGAGCAAGAAAAAGAAGGTAAGAAATATACTTTCGAAAGCCAGTTGTTAAAAGTAAACAGGGCAGTTTACACGTTGTACCAAGCCCTATGTGACTGGACCTGCATTTATCTTGAAAGATTTTGTTTAGGACCTCATAAAATGTTCTGTAACCCTGCCTGTCTCCAGAGTAATGTTTTATATATGCATCAGTGTTGTGTGTTTTGGTATATTGTCCTTTATTAAATTACCAATACAACTAGAATACCTAAATGAGCTCTTATGACAGCTTTGCAGAGATTTCTTGATCCTTAAGGTTTATAACTGAACTGAGTATTTTTTTCTTGTTTCCTTCCTTTAGTAAAGCACTTTACAAGTCATTAAATATTACACATAAATGAGCTATTATTGTTGCCTGTTGGCAAGCCTTCTCTAGTCCTCCTTCCTCTGCACCACTGAATCTTCCCAATACATGATTAGGGTTATATCATCCCACTGTTCAAAAACCTCAGTATTTTCCCCATTGCTTACATAAAGACCAAATAACCTAGCCTTCATACCTTAGCTCTGCCCTTCCTATCCAGCTGTGTCTCAGATTATTTTCCTGATGTATTTGGAATAATCCACACTTGTCTTCTTCCCTACTGCTATCCTTTTTGTTCCTGGTGGACTTTTCCCACCTTTTCTGCTGAAACCCATCCTCAGTGTAGCTGTACCACATCATCTTTCTCAGCCTTCTCCTCAGCTATGCCAGTTTAGGTTGAGGGAGGCAGTCCCCTATAGAATAGATGAGAACAGAGATGTAGTGGTTACAGCTGTAGCTAAGAATGCATTTTCTCATTGAAAATTTGTTATTATGGAGATTACTAGTACTTAATCTATTTGTTAATTATTGAGAATAGTTAATAGGTAATAGTTAAATGATTTAGCTAACTAAATAAATCTTTTGAGAGGGTATAATAACCTAAGAATCTGTCATTTATAATCTTAGTTCTGAAGTATACTCTACACACACTCCAAAAACATGATTTAAATCAAGTTATGGAGCATAGCTTTTTCAATAAACTGGGGACTAACTATATCATGGTATTTTTAAAAAAGCCTTAAAGGCTTCTGGATCATTCAGTAAACATTTATCAAGTGCCTAATGTATCTCAGGCACTGTTCTAAGTATTAGGGATATCATGACAAAAATGAAACAAACTGAAATCAATAAAGGATAATTAGATCGAGTTAATAGGATCAATGAAGAGGTGTTGCTGTGACTTCTAAGTTTTTCTGATTAAAATCAGCTTTTTACAGAGCTTAAAGCAGACTTGAAAGGCAGCATAAAATACTGCATTAAATATATCATACGCCATCCTTGTCTAAAATTGCAGAATTAGTAGGACTTAACATCCAAAGAGAACCACCAGGATATAACAAGAATTATGGTTCTGCTAAGTCAACAAAAGATGACAGCAGAAAATTATCAGACAACTTTATAAATAACTTGTAGAACCCAGCTGGAGAGAGCACCCTCAGATTTATCCAGAGTATCCAAATCTTGTAGATGTGTGCTGGTATTAATTTATTCAGTATTCAGTATTTTCACCATTAAAGAGGTGTTTTGGTTTTCCTAATCTTTTGCCTTTACTTTTCTAGGCTATCCTTGGTACCATTATATTGTTTCCTTCCTTTTCATGGTCAGAGGTCTTGAAATTTATTTAAACCCAATGACTTTACTTCCTTACGACCCACTTTTTCCTCAACCCTCTGCAGTCTAGCTTTTGTTCCTATCACTCCATTGAAACTGAACTCTCAAAGTCAGAAATTGCCTGTTAATTGCCAAATTCAATAGCTTTTTTTTTGGTCTTTATTCTCCCTGATCTTTCTTCAGTATTTGACACTGGTTAATCGCCTCCTTATGGATACTTTGCTTTTCCCTGGCTTTTGAAACATGGCACTCGTTGGGTTCTTCTCTAACCATTCTTCCATAGCTTTTTTTCTTCATAAGGTGAGTATCTTGCAAGGTTCTATCATTGGTTCGTTTTTTTCTCTTCTTGTCATTTGTGTCTTACCTCTGTAGATAACTGAAATCTGATCCTGCTCTGATCTTTGTCTCAAGTTTGAGTCTTGCATTACATTACTAATTGCCTGTAGGATAGTTTTATTTGGCTGTTACCACTAGTACCTCAAACTCACTGTCTAATAAAAACCTAGTCTTTCTCTTAATGTCACCATTTTTGTCATTGTTACCAGTCATTTGTGAAACTTTGGTGTTCTTCGTTTCTTCTAATTCCACTTCTTAGTGTTACCAAGTAATTATTGTTAATTCTACCTTTAGCACCCACATCTTCTCCTTACTGACATAACCATTCAAAGTCTTCATTGGCCCCCTGCCCAATTATTACAACAGCCCTCAAACGGGTCTTCCCATTTCAAACTGCCCTTTGTACCTCTGCATGACACCTACCTTGTGCATAAATCTACCCATCATCCCTCTACTCAGAAGCCTTCATTGGCTCCCTATTGCCTCCCAAGTCAAATTCCAACTCTTCAGCCTCCCCTGGTACCACTGTGGCTTTTCTGGAATTATATCGTTACTCTCCACAGATGCTATACTACAGGGAAACTGTATAACTGGGTGAGCAATTGTCTCTCTTGAATGTATTGTGCTTTCCTGCCTCTGGGCACTGTTCACAAGGCCCCTTATCCCTGAAATTCACACTCACAAGTTCTCCCCTTACTATTTATAAAGTCCAATTCAGATGTCACCTCCTTACGGAAACCTCTCATGTTCTTACCCCACCCATACCCCCCACGTCACATACCACTGACTGCATTTCTCTTAAATGCTTATGTATTGTCTTGTATAAAATATTTGTTGCTCCAGATTTATCATCATATTGGCCTTAGGGTGATTAATTTTTTGGTCACAATAACTCATCAAGAACATAGGCTAAAATGTCATACCAATGAAATCACTGATCCTCGAAATACCGAAGTAGAAACGTGTGCCTGTCTATCGTTCTCCCTCCTAGATTATAAACTCCTTGAGGGTTGCAATTTTGTTTTTATATACATTCTATATCTTCCCCACCAACACCCAACAAAATATTTTATATGCACAAGGAACTTAAATTGTTTGTTGAATTTAATGTGTTTTGTCAGAGGGAAAATACCACAAGCAAATTAAAATAGAAGAGAATGCAACAGGCTTTAGTTATGAGTCACTTTTTCATCAATACCTTAATGCAGCTGTTACTGAAGTATGGATAGAAGATCCTTATATTAGACATACTCACCAGGCAAGTGAAATATAACTTAAATATAAAAATGTGTTCATATTTAAGTTTTGCTGGCTAGTTAAATTTTATTATTGGTATCTTGTAGCTATACAACTTCCTTCGATTCTGTGAGATGCTTGTTAAGCAGACATCCAAAGTGAAAACTATTCATCTTCTTACTTCCATGGATGAAGTAAGTATTTGAATGTATTAAGATTCCTTCTGCCTTACTTCACTAGTTATAAAATGCAGCACAATCAAGGGAACAAATATCAAATGTTATGTGTAAAAATGAATAGATTCATAAAGCTGTAAGGTAGCTTAGAAACGATCTAGTCCAGCCCCTCACTTTACACATGAAGAAACAGTCCCAGAAAGGGGAAGGGCCTTATCCAAGGTCCTCAGTGGCAGATTTCTAATCCAGTGTTCTCTCAAATACCACCATGCACCATTATGCTGTTTTCTTTAGGAATGAGTTTATGTAACAGGAATGATTGACATAGAGCAAATTTCAGGTAGTTCTCTTTCTGATGACTTTTATATCATTTAGTTTCATAAGATGGAATAATAGCTTACATTTATTTAAGGAAGAAATTGAGAGTTAGAGAAGTTAAGTGAATTGCCTAGGGTCACATGGCTAGTAGGTGTCTTACTTGGATGTTAGAAATCTACCTAACTGCAAGTTCTGCACTCTGTCCACTTCCATTTGAATGGCTCTAATGTTACTAAATTGTAAATGGGACTGAATTCTTGTTAACTCTGGAAAGGGAAATTATTTAAAATGCTACATTATTGTTCCTTAGTACATCATATTTCATTTTTTTAAAATAAGCATTGAACTAATAAAACTGCCTTTCAGTCATCTGTAATATACATACAAAGGTCAATCAGAATTAGATTATATATAATAATCTATAAATAATAATAATGTGGATTTAGACATATATGGGTGTATATACGTGGGGGGGTATGGATGTACACGTATATATATGTGCATGTGTGTGTATATGTATATTTGCTATTAACAGGGCATTGGGAAGGTTCAGCAGACCAGTGGCCTGGAAGAAATAAGAGAGTCACTTAGTAATCATGGAATAGAGCTGGAAATAGAATTCTCTTCTTCAATACACGATCGAGAAATTAGGTTGGTGTTATATTTTTCATTTTTAAGACATATGTATCATTCAGATATGAAAACTTAAGATACTCCTTTCCCTCTTCACTAATTTTTGCATAATTTTATAGTCAATAATTTTTGTGTTTAATGATTACAACTTTAGACATAAATAAATTTTACTGTTCTCGTGATTTCTAAAAAAAAAAAAAAAGAATTGGTACATTTCATGACGTGTAAGTTTATGGTTTCTTAATGGGACAAGATGTAGCCCTGTATATTCATTCAAAGGATGGTTTCCCCATTCACCAAATCATTATAAATAGAGACAGGATTATTGTGATACTTTCATACATCAGCTTCAAGTATGCAGCACTTCTCATGTGACAGGAAAATAGTTCTGACTTAGGTACCTTTATAAGCAAAACTCCTTCATAACTATTGATGAGTTAAATCAGTTTGGATTGTTTGTTTTTAATCAAGTGACTTGGGCCATATCATAACAGCAGTATTTTAAAAATACTATTTTCGGTTTCCTGATCCTTTTTTTCCCTTTAAAACAAGTATCTGCTTACCAAGCAAACTATTGTCCCAATAATCAGAGCTTAACAATCAAACATAGAAATGTTATTAACTCACCTTGGAATGACTGATAATTAGCTGACTGATAGTCTCACCCATTTCCCAGCTTGAACACATTCCCATATGAATCTTATATCATGAAGTTTTTTGGAGCAACCATAACTTTTTTTTTCCTGGTAGTAAGTTATAAGATAATTTCTTCTTTGTACAGGAGGGGATTGATCTCATTAATAGACTCCAGATGTATTGGACTAGCTTTCAAGGGAGCCATAGTATAGTATACTAAGATGTTAGAAGAACAGTAGATAAGATGTTAGGGAAGAATTCGTAGCTCAGGGACAGTAAATAGGGGAAAAAATGGGTTTCACATCTCACCCACAGATCATGATCACACAAAGTACAAAAGAATATGGTTGATTGTAGCAACAACTGCTAGCAGCTACTGTGGCTGTGTAAAACCAACAACAACCAGCACAAGAAGGCTGCTAACACAGGTTCTTTGATCTGCTTTACTTATGGAAAGTAACTTTAAGGGGTTAACAATCTCACTTTAATTAAACATACAAATATCATTCACTTAGTTCAGGAGGAAAAGCCAGCAACCTGAACTTCAAAACAAATACAAACAAATTACAGAGACAATATAAACAAACCAAATCACAATTCATAGTTACCAAAGAACCAATGGGTCTGTGTTAGCAAAGTGGGGGGGAGGGAGGGGAGGAGGGCAGTCACTATGGCTTGCCCAGAGCCACTCTACCAGTGACTGAGAGCCCCAAAAGTCAAACGCCAACATTGGATCTTATATACCTGGGCACTTAGATTACCTCAGTGCTGTGAAGTACTCACAGAGTGAAAAATCCCATTTAGGGTGTGGGAAAGTTAATCCCTAGTACCACCATATACAAGTCAATGACTCCTGATTGTCTTAGTGCAGAGAAACTTTCCAAGACCAGATCCCACTTTATCTGCCCCATTCAAACAAAGGCCAGAATCATTAAAGGCCGTAAAGAGAACAGCAAAAAGTCCCACCTTAATTACTGTTAATGTAAGTTGTCAAAACAAGTAAGTTGTCCTTAATGAATTGAATGAAAAATTCAGTTTAGTTTGGCAGAATGGCACATGTTGACAACAGGCTAGAATTCAGTCAGCTAAACTTTTTTTTGCCAGCTCATCCAATCAACTAATTTTTTTGCAGCTTGTCCCTTTATATAGACACAGCCCAAGATTAAACCTGGTGTTGCTTCCGCTCTCATACACCTGATCAAGTAAGAGATTTCCCTTGGCTAGAGGAAATTGTGCTGGCATTTAGCCTATCACTTTAAAATTTGTCATTTAACTTTTGTGTTTATATAATTACATTTTTAATTTTAATAGGTTCAACAATGGATGGATGATTAAGATTGGAAGGGGACTTGATTATTTTAAGAAACCACAGGTAGGACATAGCCTTATCTTATTAATGAATGACACCATTCTATGTCATTAATAACAAACTCTCTTTTTCCTCCTAGGGGCGTTTTGCACTTGGGTATTGTGATTTTGACCTGAGACCGTGTCATGAAACAACAGTGGACATTTTTCATACTAAGCACACAAAAAAAATATGACTATTTCTGACCTCATGTTTTAAATGAATATTGAATTTTAAATATTTTTATACAATGATCATTCCTGTAAATGAAAATGTGATAGTAAATCTAATTTTATATTTCTGTGGATTTGGATACTGTTTTGCTTTAATAACACAGAATTTAATATGACTGACATCGTTTTCTTCTCTAGCCACAGCATTGGTTTAAAAATATTACCTAGACTAACTCTTAATTTGCCTTAAGGGGTACGGTCTAAAGCAAACAAAGTAGAGCACCAAATTAAAATTCGTACTTTACTAATTCTGACTCATCTCATTCTGTTCCAAAAATGGAATTTTAAAAGATTCACACATTAAATTTTATTTTACTGTTCCAAAGCTGTCATCATTACAAAGGGTAATCGTCATCATTTTGAATTACATTATTGTCTTAACTTTTTCACAAAGAAGATGCCATTTGCTGTACAGTTCATGGTCTTTTGGATATGTTCTAAGCAATGCATTTATTAATACTGTGGCTTCACACTGGCAAAATTTACTGCCAACAAACCTTGTGCGTAGTTTGTCAAGCATTTCCTGGGGTAGCCAGTGATCTGGGGCATCAATGTTGCAGTCTTCAACTCTTCCATTTTTTACATCTACATGTATTTTCATTTCAGAATATGAGTGTTCACTTAACAAATTAAGAGAAGTATTTACGCTAAACTTAGGTGTTTTGCCGTATATCCATTCCCAGGTTTGTAGTTCTTCCGCTTGTTTGTTTATTCCTGGGAATACTGTTTCATCTGTTGGATTTATTAGTATAATGTTGCTGTCAGTTTGATGATAAGCAGCATACTCTGCTGCAATAGATTCCATCAGTACCTCACAAGTTAAAGTGTCATCATTTTCCAAAAGATTTTTTACCAAGGAAGGTACACTAGGAGTAGCATTACTCTTAATCCCCTGGTAAGGACTCTTCAGCACAGAAGATAAAGAAATCCAATCTGTATTACACAGTAATGTGCAGTGGTGATAAGCAGCAGTCCGTCCAATCTTAGAAGCTGTTCCAGAGATTTTAAACTGTCCTTCTAGTAGGAGGTCAAATCTGTCAGTAGCTTGCACGTCCAGCTGTGGTTGGACAGCTTTCAGTGCTCTAATAACCAGTTTCAGATTTTCCATCCTATTATACTTTGTCTTAGTTGTGAAGAAAGTCAAGTTAATATTACCCATATCATGGTATACTGTTCCTCCTCCACTCCTTCTCCGAGCCAGTTTTATGCCCCTTTCTCTCATTAGATTTATGTTACACTCCTGCCAAGGATTCTGATGCCTGCCAATTACAACAGTAGGGGAATTTCTCCAAAGAAAAAGAATAGGCTTGCCTTCTAAGTTCATATGGTCATGGATCCAGTCTTCCACAGCCAGATTTTGGTAAATATTGTTAGAGGTTGATTGTAAAATGAGCCCACCTTTTGCTGTGTTTTTTAAGCCAGCTGTTGGGACCTTGAGGATATAAAGTAACTGGAAGCAGTTCTTCATAGAGAAAGGGATCAGCATGCTTTTAAAAAAGAGGAAATAGAATGGTTTTGTTACTACTTTGTTAAATTTTATATAGATACTTTTTAAAATGCAAACTGTATGTAAGAGAAGTTTTCTTATACATATCTTTCTTGTTTTTAGTGTGATAAAATATTTGTTCATGATTAAATTCACAATAAAAAATTTAGGTTTTTTTTAAAAAGAAAGTGTAAGGAAAGGAAAAAGTCAACTAATCTATGATCAGTTTTTGGTTATGTAGGAACTATTTATCTAGTTTACTGAATATCCCAGACACTTGCTTCTTTTGTCTGATTTTGCTTTTTATCATTAGTCACAGGTCCTTTCACAAAAATAGAGCAAAGAAAAGGAAATGAACATACCTAACTGCAGTGAGCTTTTGATTATTTATACTAATGAAGTAAAAGATAATTTCGAAAACAATTTATATTTTAATTTGGGATGTACATTATTTCCTGGCAGTAGATTTTTAATAATTATATTTTTCTCTATAATAAAATTAATCTGCATTTCCCTGTGGACCACAGTAAAGAGAAAACCATTTAGAACTGTGCTAAATGACATGGCAGTACAGGAATGAAATTTTCATCTGATTTTATACACTGCATTTGTTAATAGTGATGAATGGTTGGGTGGCAAGATATTGACACTACTGGCTATGATGAATAATTTGAACTACAATTTTAAATGAGCCATTCTATCTTCCAATCTAATACATAACTAAAAAACAGAAAGGCTTTTTGCAATAGGTAGTTGTATTAAATTGTCTTCCTGCCTATTAATGTAATTTCAAATAATTTTCACCTAAGAAAGTAAAAATTTGAAAAAAAGAAAAATTTCAGCTTAACAATGTAGTAAAAAGATGGGGCTCCAGGTCAGAGAGTGCGGCTATAATCAGACCACAACCTCTTGAGTCTCATAATTGATATTCCAATAATTCAACAGTCTCGCTTCCGTAATTGGTGATTGGCTGTTACTGTCAATTTTAAAGGTGGTTAGAGGTAACCTGCCAGGAACTTTTCCCTACTCCCTAACTTTGGGCAGGCCACGTGGTCCCCCCTGGTCCAGGCGGAGGAAATGGGCCTCAGGCTGCACCCCCGCCCCACCAATCAATCAAACAACTCTTAATAAAGGGTCTGAACTGTGCTGGCCACCGGGATACGGAGGCAAGGAATAAAAAAAAACCCTTCACTGTATGGGCTTGTGTTCTCAGCACCCCTGCCAATCATTCCGACGTTCAACCACATTTTTGCCTCCAGTGCTTTTCGGGTCCAGATCCTAAGAGAACCCACCCGTCCGTCCCCGCATCGCTCCCTAAAGGTCTCATGGAAGCCAGGCAAGCGGCCAGCGCGAGGTACTAGGGGTCAGAGGACTAGTAAAGTGGATTATAAAGTATTCGGATTTTAAAGTCTTTTTCCGGTTATGACTCACCTGTTACTTCCGGTTGAGACTCCTTGCCAACGGCGTGGGGTGCAGTGGGGTAGTAGTGAAATCGTGCAGAGCCCTGGCAATTTCTTCCGCATGCGCACGTGCGCTCGGCCCCGCCCTCGCCCCCGAAGGCTCCGCCTTTCCTGCCCCTTCGAATGCGGAGGTACCGCCCTCCCTATCCCCCGACACTGGAGATTCGAAGGCCCGGGGAAGCAGGCCCCCCAACCTACAGCCGTCTCGGTAGTAGGGGCCGAATGTGGTAAAGACCCTTTTGTGTGGAGGCAGGAGCTGGGACAGGGACCCCGTGGCCCAGGCCCGGTACGGGTTTTGGCCTCACCCGCCTCTGCTCTGGCCCCTCCTGGGGCCGCCTAGAGGGAGGGGGAGGAGCTGGGGCCCGGGATCCGTGGCTGCAATACTCTACAGCACGAATCCTCGGCCTGGCGTCTGGGAACATGTGGAAAATATTTTGATAACTTCTAATAGAATTGGTCCCCTTTGTAATCCTATGTAGTTTATTTAATGGGTTTAAAATAACATGATTCTGGGGAGTCCATTGGCCTAACCTGTCTACCTAAGGAAATCTATGGGACACAAAAATGATACAGAACCCCCGGGAATATTGGAATGAAAGGCAGGTTTGACGTGGCCTGGATTAAAAATGCCGCGTGATGTGGTAAAAAGAGCACCTGCACGCCGAATCTTAAGGGCCAGGTTACTAATTTGTATGACCTTAGGGATGTCATGTCTCAAGGATTCCTCCTGACTCCAATGACGGGTAGCTGAAGGCATTAGGACTTGCAACACTGTAACCAAAAGTAAGTCTCTAGTTATAAAAGGACCAGTGATTTATTTGTGTTGAGAGCTGGAAGGGACCGCCCTTTACCTATGCAAATCAGCCCCAGCCAGTCAACTAGTAGTCGACCAGGTTTTTACCTTTAGGGCCTCGCCTGTAAATAGCTTTTCTAGGGAAAAATAATTAAAATTATAGAGTAAAATTCTTTTGAAGCCTTTAGTCAATCTTCTGCCGGCTCCTGGATGTGACAGACTTAAGCCCAGAGTACCCAGCTAGCAGATATGGGCAGAACAATGCTCGAGGAAGAAAATTTTATGACATTTAACCTAAATTGGTCTCCAGTTAACCAAATTAAAGCTAACCAACACCAACTCCAATACTAGCCCTCTCAATTACCTCCCTGATCTGGCAGCCTCAAAGAAAGCGGTAGCCCTTTCCCATTCCCATTTCATCCAATCCCTTTCAATACTTACTTTGCTCCATCAATCATCTTCTGTCACGTACATGTATCTCTTGATTCCAGTGGAGAAAACCATACCGAAGGAGCTTTACTGGGTCCTTTCCCTAAATCTATGAATGTTTTCTCCTATTCTAAAAATATCTTATCTTTGTCCTTTAAGTTACCAATTGCCATCCACATGGCAAGTCAGCCAACCTAGCAGTCAAGGCAGCATCATTAGGGAGAGACAACAGGGAGCAAGACAAACCACCACCAAACCTTCCCCTCAGACCTGGATGGAATAGTAGCATTCCTGAGATTATAGGATTTGATTTCAGTCCAGGCCTCAAAACTACCAGCCAGGGAATAAGCCCTTGAGAGATGCAACATGGCAGCTGCAGGTACTCCAGACTTTTTTCGTTGTTCAGTAGTTTTTCAGTCATGACTGACTCTTTGTGACCCCATTTGGGATTTTCTTGGCAAATATACTGGAGTGATTTGCCATTTCCTTCTCCAGCTCATTTTATAGATGAGGAACTGAGGCAAAAAGGGTTAAGTGACTTGCCCAGGGTCACACTCTAGGAAGTGTCTGAGGCCACATTTGAAATCAGGGAGATATGTCTTCCTGATTCCATCCCCGGTGCTCTATCCACTTTACCACCTAGCTGCTCCAGGCACTGAAGACCAGGATATTGAAGTTCTCACCACCAAAGTGCTTGGCACTGTCAAATGATTCAGTAACAGAAGCAGGTATGGTTCTAGTAATGGAAAATTAAAGAAAATGCATACCATCTTCTTTGCCACTGTGACCTGAAGACCATGGGACATTTCCATCTAATTTGCAGCTGAGCCATCCTATGTGTTAGTTCCCCCGATTAGAATGTGAGCTCCTAGAAGGTGGAAACTAGCTTGTTTTTCTATTTGTATACCTATCATTTAGCACACTGCTTTGTACACAGTAAGCTTTTTCATTCATTACCTTTTCCTTCCTCTTATAGTCAAATTCTTAGTCTCTTTTTCCTGCCTCCATTTCCTCCACTTCATTCTCATCCAGCTCTCTAGAATGTGTCGTGTATACCCAATAAGCAGCTGAAATAGTTCTCTCCAAGGTCTCTAATGCCATCATTTTTTTTTGGAGGGGGGAAGGCAGGGCAATTGGGGTTAAGTGACTTGCTCAAGGTCCCACAGCTAGGAAGTGTGTCAAGAGTCTGAGGTCAGATTTGAACTCAGGTCCTCCTCATTCCAGGGCTGGTGCTCTACTCACTTCACCATCTAGCTGCCCCTAATGCCATCCTTATTAAATCCAATGGATTTTTTTGTTGTTATTGTTATTTGAATGCTGTGCAGCATTCATTACCTACCTGCTCTTCCCTTGGCTTATCTAACCACTTAACTTCCTACTTCCCATTCCATAAATGGAATAATCCCTCAAGGTACAGTAGACCTTATTTTCTGCTCTTTCTACACTCAATCTCATCTAATCCCATGATTTTAATGATCACATCCATACACTGACTTTCAAATACAGTCTCTCCTCAGATATATAGTCTCATATTTTCAACTGTCTGCTAGCTATCTCCAGTTTAATGTGTGCCAAATTGGACTCTCTTCATGCAAGACCTAGCCTTCCCCAGAACTTTTCTATTTCTGTGTATAGCTTAACACAGTGCTTGACACACAGTAGGCACTTAATAAATGTTGACTGACTGTATCATCATCTGTATAGCCACATAGATTCAGAATCTTAAAATTATTTGTGACTCTTTCACATCTAATGAGTTGCCAAGCCCTATCAATTCTTCCTTAGCAATATATCTTCAATCTATTCCTTTTTATAACTGCTTCAAATAGCCTGTACCTCATGTCCTTTTACCTAGACTATTTAACAGCCTCTTAATCAGTCCTTCTCTAATTCATCTTTATTACCAAATACTACCTATCTTCACTAACCCAGCAATATTCCTAATGCACCTCTCCAAGCTCTTAGAGCTCTTTTATTCAAAACCTCTAATGGCTTTTCATTGCCTTAAACTCCTGAGCCTCAAATCAAAATCCTCCAAAATCTGGCTCTAACCTGTTCTCTCATATTTTGGCCAAAACGTGCAACCACCCCCCATTCTAATCATGCCATCTCTTGCCTTTATACCTTTCCTCATGCCACCCCCATGCCTGGAAGTGACTCAACAACATGCTTGCTCACCCTAAATCTCAACTCCTAGGCCCAATTTAGATGCTATTTCTAGAGATTCTTCACTAATCTCTTACCTCTCCCCTTCCTACCAACCACAAAGGAATGATTTGTCCCTTTGAAAATATTTCATAGCACTTTACTCAGAATCTCTCCTTTGTAAGAAAAGTTTACTTTTTACAAAATAAGCATGACATCAAGTACATGTATGATACACACACACACACATACACACAGTTATGTTTATCCACTCTCCCATATTATAAGCTTCAGAACAAGGTCTGTGTTCTATCTTTGTAATTCTATTCTTAGCAAAGTAATGCTAGGTGTTTTATTCAATCAAATTAAATATTAAGTGCTTAATATGAAAAGCATTGTTAAATATAGGGTAAAAAAGTTAGATCTAACACCAACTCTCCTATCAAATAGTTTACAACCTAACAGCTTGATTTAATGGAAACAGCACTGATTTAGAATCAGAAGACCTGGTCCAAGCAAGAAGTCAATGTAGTATGGTAGTCCAATTCAAGATTTGCTGACACCTCCCCGCCCCACCCCCCAAACCCAGACACATAAACTTCAGTTTGTCTATTAATTTAATTAACTCTAGTTTTCTGTGTATGCTTACAACTTCCACTCTTTCCTTATAAGCAACCCAACACATGCCCTGTGATAATCCAGCTTCTAGCTTCTAAGTTGATTCAACTAATTCTGTAGTTTTTTCCTTCTTTTTTAATGTTTGCCTCTTTCTCTCTTTCCCACATTTCTCAGATAATAGGAGTGACACTTAAGATTACCCACTCTATCCACTCCTTGCTCATTCAATATTTGTAACCATAATCACAGAATTCTTCTTTTCACTCTTACCTTTACTCTTATTGTTACATTAAGAGGATGTAAATTTTATTTATGGAGTCAAACCTTTTGTTCCCTCCATCTTGCCTAAGGTTGCTGCAATGGAGGAAATCATACACTTTCTGTCACTTGAATGCCCCATCTCAAGTCCAACCTTGAGGACAGCCGCAGTTTCTCCGAGCCATCTCCACTGGAGCCCAATGGAGTATTCATGTGGGAAATCACATTCCAGCTTTGTCTGGTGATAGGGTGAGTAAATCCTGTTATTTGGATCCTAGTTCTTTGATGTTATGTTTGTCTTCTCAGCTGCTTACACAACAGGCTCACTTCTTTCTCCTCTGTTTTCACTCCTTTGCTTAGTTTTAATTTTTTTTTAGTTCCCTGTTAGGTGGTGTCGTCTACTCATACCAACCACATACCTCTCAATTGCTCTCAGAGTGCTACAGTTTTTTAGTTCTTTGGAGACTACAGTAGTCTGTAACTTGCAGTCATACACCATTGGCAGAATAATGATAGTAAAAAGTCTGGGGCGATTAAAAGAGCATTGTACCTACTCTTTTCTTCCAGTTTAGTTCTGGACTTAAATCACTGCATGTTCATTGTATGGCCTTGGACAAGTCATTTCTACTTTCTGAATCTTGGTTTCCTCATCTATTACTTGAGGAGGCTGGACTCAGATTATCTCTAAGGGCTCTTCCATAAATCCTACAATTCTAGTAATCTCTCTCCCCTTCCTAAAGTAAACAGTACTTTCAAAACCACATTTCAGTGAACCCATGATGGCTAAAAATTTCTTTCTTGATTAAGCCATTTTCTTAGTTACGGTTTACCACTGAAGTTTTGTTTTAAATTATCCTTGATAATACACAAAGCATCTAACTGCTGGCTTGTGTTATTTTTAGCATGATTATTTTTAACACTCTAACTAGCTTAATACCACTGATTATGCTTCATTTACCCATTTCCTCTTTTCATGATTTGTGAGCACTATTTTTTTTTTACCCCACAAGCAAATGCTAATGACTTATTTTTATTGTCCAGAGGCAGACTATTTAAACTAGACATTTGAAGCAGTTACTGGTACATTATAATATACATAAAACATGAAGAAAATAAATATCAATAAAGCATTTTATATCTGAAACAAACTGTTCTGGTTTGACATAATATTACTTGAGCCAATACTCCTGTGGCTAAGCTACTACAGAATAGCAACTGACTGGCATAGAAAATAAAATGGTGTTTTGTTTTGTTTTACACCTATAAGTGTTTCTTATATCTAGCACCACATATTGATGGTACAAAATGGCAGTAGCTACAAGGTAAAAATTTAACATCTTAAAACTTGTCAGTGTATCACTTTAAAATAAATTGTTCAATAAATCAAACATGGAAAAATCACCTTCAAGAGAAGATTTAATTAAAGGACTCCAAAGGTTACAAGTCATTTGTAAAGACTATCTAGCTCCATTTTGGGGAGTCTGTAAGCTTTCTTTACTGTCACCCTCAAGTACTGGAGAATGGTAAGGAAACTAATGAAATTTCAATGTTCATGGGCAACATATATACTTGAAATTGTGTAAAACACTGAAAGCATATTATACTTTTTAATCAATCAAGTATATTTGCCTAGGTAGGTGTTTTGCTACTCAGAAACTCTAAACTATTTTTTGGTAACAAAGATAAAACAGATCAGTAATTAACCTTCCTATAAATTATTAAAAATTCTATAAAATAATATTTTCATAATTAGGGGTCAGGAAAAAAGATACTACTAGATGCTAAAATAGTAGATATTAAGATCAAACTAGTCTTATGTATTTAAACACCATTACTGCAAAACCCCAGTACTTTACAAAGGCACAATACAGCACTGGATCTATCTGCTTCAACTAGTGGAAAGCTTTTTCTTCAAAGAGGCTTTTAGTCATCTTTTTGTTACCAAGAAAAATAAATTCAGTACATTGTGTCAAAGTAGCAAATAAGAATTAGTAAAACTCTCCATTTTTTCAAGTTTACAAATAAAATTAGGCAGTTTGACTCACCAATTAATCAAAGGGGTTGTTTGTTAATAATGTAGACACAGCCTCATTCCACATCTATCATTTCTAGTCCATCTCTTTCTTTAACATATGTCACAGGACTTAGTGCTTTTCCTGAATGAGATTCTGTGCCAGTCTCTTCATTGGGTGTAAAGTTTTCTCCTTGAATTGTATCTTCTAATCTTATTTTTCTGGTATTTTGAAATAATTGAGTCACTGGTCTTAAACTGGTTTTCTCAGTCCTTCGGATTAAATGATCCTCCACTTTTGAATCACTGTGTATAGCAGACACTTGAGTAGCAGATTTACTAAGAGAGAATCCCATTTTGGGACAATATCTTCAAAGTCTGAAAAAAAAATTGCCAAGAAAATTTCTATATAGTTGAAAGGCAATGCTCAAAAATTTTTCTTCAACTTGATCACTGAAAAACTCCTAGTTGAAAGGAAACCAATGAAAATGCCAAAAGCTAGTACTAATTACTTGCCATGTATGCTTAAGACATAATATAAAATTGGAAGGAATGTAATGTCATGGTTGTCATACAGAATTATAGAAAGAAATTACTCCTCCCCACTTATCAATATTTACGAGGTTACATTTTCCTTTTGGGAAGGTTCATAAGTTATTTTTAAAATTTGTTTAACATTTTAACTTATTATTTATTTGAACATGATTTTCTTTTTAAATTTTGAGTTCCAAATTCTCTCCCTCCCTTCCACCCCTGCCCCACCCACTGAGATGCAAACAATGTATCAATTATACATGTGAAGTCATACAAAACATATTTCTGTAATAACCATATTTTTTAAAAAGCAAGAAAAATAAAGAAAGTGAGAAAATTATACTTGAGTTTGAACCCAGAGTTCATTAGTTGGCTCTCTGGAGGTGGATAGCATTTTTTTCATCATGAGTTCTTTGGAACTGTTTTGGATCATTGTATTGATCAGAGTAACCAAGTCTTTCATAGTTGATGATCATTACAACCTTGCTGTTACCGGTTCTCATTTCATGTTGCATAAGTTCATATAGTTCTTGCCATGTTTTTCTGAAACCACGCCCTCATCATTTCTTAAAGGACAATAGTACTCCATCACAATCATATGCCACAACTTGTTCAGCCATTCGCCATTTGATGAGCATCCTCTAAATTTCCAATTCTTTGCCACCACAAAAGAGCTGCTATAAAGATTTTTTTGTTTTGATCTCTTTGGGATACATACCTTGTAGTGGTATTACTGGGTCAAAAGGTATGCAAAGTTTTATAGCCCCTTGAGTATAGTTTAAAATTTACTCCAGAATGGTTGAAGCAGTTCACTACCCCAACAACAGTTCATTCGTCTATTTTTCCCTCATT
Organism: Trichosurus vulpecula; assembly: GCF_011100635.1. Taxonomy (NCBI): domain Eukaryota; kingdom Metazoa; phylum Chordata; class Mammalia; order Diprotodontia; family Phalangeridae; genus Trichosurus; species Trichosurus vulpecula. Next base: position 387,684,736 of record NC_050574.1, read on the forward strand.
CCCTCCAGCATTTGTCATTTCTGAGAGGTGTGAGGTGATTTCTCAGAGTTGTTTTAATTTGCATTTCTCTAATCGAAAGTGATATAGGTTATTTTGACTACAGATAGCTTTGATTTCTTATTCTGAAAACTGCCTGGTTATATCCCTTTATTATCAATTGGGGAACAGTTGTTATTTTTATACATTTGGCTTAGTTCTATACTCAGTATCTATTTGAGAAATGAGGCATTCTCCAGAGAAACAGTGTAAAATTTTTTAATATTATATCATCGTCTATGACGCCTTTTAACAGAATGTAGTTTTCCCTGATTATCTCTTTCAATTAGGTCAGTTTTTGCTTTTGCTTCGTCTGAGATCATCATGATTGTTACTCCTGCCTTTTTAGTTCAGCTGATGCATATTAGATTCTACTCCAGACCTTTATTTTAACTCTGGGTGTGCCTTTCTGTTTCAAGTATGTCTCTTGTAAACAATTGTATTGGCAACCAAAAATGGACTCCTTAGCACTTAGTTAACAAGTGCCCTTGACTAGTTTGGCTTTTTCCCCTGAACTGAATGCTGTTTGTATGTTGGACTGGAGTAAGCTTGTCGGCCCCTTCACCTTGCTTCCCTTGCTTAAGCTGATGGAAAGAACCTGTGCTTTCCCGGTCAACCCCTTCACCTTGCTTAAGCAGATTGAAAGAACCTGTGCTTTCCCCGGTGTACCTTACACCCCCGCAGAAGCTGGATGGTTAAAAGCAGCTCTGGATGGTTAAAAGCAGCTCCCGTTGGAGCCAGAGGCTGCTACAGCTACAGCCACAGCCGCAGCTATAGCCACAGCGACAGCCACAGCTGAAGCAGGAGCTGCCAGTAGCAGAGCTGACCTACGGGAGGAAGCTGAACAAAGACTTCAGGCCAGTGGGTAATCTTTTTACCATAGAGGGGGAAGCATGATTTTGCTTTACACAATCATGCTTCTCTGTAGCCTCCTGGTTACTCTTTCAAGGCGTACTTATTGGGCCTGGAAGCTTTTGATCAATATATCAAAATGGGGTTGCTGGTTCATGGGTTGGTTACTGTGGAGCCTAAATATATGTTTTGATTCTTCTGCCTTCTACTTTGAGAGTTTCTTATATCCGGCGGTTCCGAACCTTTCAGACATGTTTATGATCCTCTTTGAGATTATAAACTCTGCCCTCCTAATACAACAATATATTGTTGGATTCTGGTTTCTAATCCATTTTGCCATCTGCTACTGTTTTATGAGCTAGCTCATCCCACTCACATTTAGTTATGATTACTATGTATTTTCCTCTGTCTCATTTTTTTTGTTTCTTCTCTTTTTATCCTGTCCCTCCTCAAAAGTCTGTTTTGCTTCAGACCACTGCCTCCCTTAATCTGCCCTCACTTTTACCATCTCTCCCCCCTTACTCATCCCCTTCCCCTCCCTATTAGGTAAGTTACTTTTCTATATTCAGCTGAGTGTGTAAAAATATTCTTCCCTCTTTGAACCAATTCTGATGCTTGAGGTTCAAGGTTTTATTATGCTGGAAAAATGTCTCACCCTGTCCTTGGTCCTGTCACTCCAAAATTCGATTTGAGGTGTTTTTTACAGTTGTTTAGAGGGGAATATTGGAAGAGTTCAGCTGGGTAGCTGCCCCTAATCTACCATTTTGGCTCCTGGTTCTTAAATTCTTCTGGAAACCTTTTTGTAATGCATATGAACCACCAAGTGTTAATCTCAAGTCACTTTTCAAAAAGTAGCAAGGTAGCACTTGCTGCCTTCCCTCCCCTCCTATTTTTCCCTCCATTGTACAGGCCCTTCCTTGAGCTCTTTTATAGGAGCAAAATTTCCCCATTCTACCTCTCCCTTACCCCCCTTCTCCTACACCATGCCTTTTTCCGCCTTCATTTTTTTGGAGATCATTTCAACATAACTGACTCACAACTATGCCCTCTTGTCTATGGAAACTCCTTTTAACTGCTTTAATAATGATAAAGGTTTTAGGAGTTACATGTATCATCTTCCCCTTTGGAATATAAACAGTTTAACTTTATTGAGTCCCTTATGATTACTCTTTCATGTTTACCTTCTCATGCTTCTCTTATGTGTTATGTTTCAATGTCAAATTTTCTATTCAACTCTGGTCTTTTCATTAGGAATGTTTGAAAGCCTTCTATTTTATTAAATAGCAATTTTTTTTTCCTCCAAAGGATTATACACAGTTTTACTGAGTAAATTATTCTTGGTTGTGATCCTTGTTCCTTTGCCTTCCAGGATATCATATTCCAAGCCCTCCATTCCTTTATCATGGAAGCCACTAATCTTGTGAATCCTGTTACACCATGGTATTTGAATTGTTTCTTTCTGGCTGCTTGCAGTATTTCCTCCTTGGCCTGGGAGCTCTGAAATTTGGCTGTAATATTCCCAGGAGTTTTCATTTTGGGATCTATTTCAAGAGGTGATTGGTGGATTCTTTCAATTTCTATTTTATACTTTGGATCTAAAATATCAGAATTTTCCTTGATACTTTCTTGAAATATGGTATCTAGGCTCTTTCTTTGATCATGGCTTTCAGGTAGTTCAATAATTCTTAAATTATCTTGCCGTGATCTATTTTCCAAGTCAGTTGTTTTTCCAATGAGATATTTCACATGTTCTAGTTCTTCACTGTTTTGACTTTGTTCTATTGTTTCTTGATGTCTCATGGAGTCATTAGCTTCCACTTGCCCAATTTTGATTTTTAAGGAGTTGCTTTCTTCAGTGAATTTTTTTAAACCTCTTTTTCCATTTAGCAAAGTCTGCTTTTTAAGGAGTTCTTTACACTTCTGGGAATTTTATCATTAGGCCAATTCTATTTTTTTTTTTTTTGCAGGGGGCGAAGGCAGGGTAATTAGGGTTAAGTGACCAATTCTGTTTTTTAAAGTGTTATTTTCTTCAGTGAGATTTTGTACCTCTCTTACCAAGCTGTTAATTCTCTTTTTATAATTTTCTAGTACCATTCTAATTTATTTTCCCAATTTTTCCTCTACCATTCATTTTTTTAATGCTTCCAGGAATTCTTGTTAGGTTTGGGTCCAGTTAGCATTTTTTTGAGGCTTTGTTCATGGCTATTTTCACATTGTTGTCTTCTTCTATGTCTCGGTCTTCCCTGCCACCAAATTGGCTTTTTATGGTCAAATTCCTTTTTTGGTTGTTGTTCATTTGTTTTTCCAGCCTACTTCTTAACTTTGAACTGCATATTAAAGTTGGGCTTTGTTCACCTACGGGCAGGGAGGCACTGTCTCAAGCTTTAGGCTTTTTGGTGCTGCTGTTTCCAGAGCTAGTTGAGGGGTGGGGGTGGGGTCTGCAAGGCGGTGTGATCCTGGGAGAGCTACGGTCATTGCTCTTGGTCTATACTCAGTTCTTTACCCAGGAAAGGTCCCTGGTCCCCTGCAGCCACAAGCATTAGATCTTTTCTTTGCTTTGGAACTGCGACCAGGACCCCTACTCCCTTGTGATCAATCCCCAGCTCTCCTCTGTGCCCTGGAACTGCAACTGAGAATTTCATATGGGCAACAGAGTTGTCAATCAGTGCCAGCTGTGCCTAGTAAGAGCACAGGGTTCCCTGTAATCTTTCTGACCTACTGTTTGATCTCATCATCATCTCTGGGGTGAGAGCTCCTGAAAGGTGCTATAGCCATAGTGTGTGTGCGCTCTGGACAGGCCTCCACCCTTATGTCACAAACTTCTCCTGCTGAAAAAATGTCTCACCCTGTCCTTGGTCCTGTCACTCCAAAATTAGATTTGAAGTGTTATTTTAAAGTTGTTTAGAGGGGAATATTGGAAGAGTTCAGCTGGGTAGCTGCCCCTAATCTACCATTTTGGTTCCTGGTTCTTAAGTTTTTCAAATTCTTCTGGAAACTTTTTTTTAATGCATATGAACCACCAAAGTGTTAATTTCAAGTCACTTTTCAAAAAGTAGCAAGGTAGCACACTGATTTTATAATTCTGAATGCCATTAATTCGTGTTATAAAATAATTTATTCATTCAATAGATATTTATTGAGCACTTACTGGAGGCATCTGGTAGCTCAGTGGATAGAACACTGAGCCTGGAGTCAGGAAGACCTGAGTTCAAATCCAGCCTCAGACACTGTCTAATTAATCACTTACCTTTTGCTAGGCAATCAGAAGTTATCTAATGGAAAAAGAAATGGCAAACCATTCCAGTATCTTTGCCCAGAAAACCTCAAATGGAGTCATAAAGGATAAAACACAACTGAGATGAGTGAACAATCTACCCCCCCCCCCAAAAAAAAAAACACTTGGTTTATGGAAAACATTGTCCTAGACTCTCTGCAGTATGCCAACAATGGTTCTTGTTCTCAACAAACTCACAGTATAGTAAAACAAGATACATCACACCTTAATACTCTAATCTTATTTTGTGCAGAAGTGATATGCAACTATTTTTGAAAATTTTCAAATAAAATTTTAGCTTTGAAAACCTATTCTTCCAAATGTATACACAAAGATGGACACTATTGATAGAAAGAGAATACTGGAATTAATGTTCAGTATTCTCAAAACACTGAGACCAATTAAGATTAAGTCCATTTTAAGGCATTACAGAGAAGAACAAAATAAATTACTAAAGCTACCTCAGAGTTCCTCAGTGAGTTGAAACCTAATTAGGTACTCCTTGGGTATAATTTACCCAATCATAAATATTTAACAATCTTTCCAGACACCATTTCTGGGTTGAACTACAAATTCTAGGGAATTACTTTCTGCATAATTAGTATTTCAAATGTTTTTTTTATTTTTTACATCTTCACTACTAAGATATTCAGTATTTCTTATCACATACCTAGGACCTTGGGAAAATGACAAGCTGTACTTATAATCGTTACTAAAAGTTTACTTCAAGTAACTCAAGCTCTTAAATGATTAAAATATTAAAATTCTACATAAGTATGAAGTACTTTTTTTGATCTGTGGATAAAATAAGCATGAATCAGTAGAAAAGCAAAATTTATATGGACCTACTGAAAAACAAAAAAGGGTGAGAGGCATCCTGGCACATTGGATAGGGGGGTGGCCTTGGAGCAAGAAATACTTGGGTTCAAGACTAATCCTTGACATATGTGTCTCACTCTGAACAAGTCACTTAAACCCCCAGAGCCCCAGGAATGCAGAAACAGACCAGTTGGAGTTTCCTAAATAGATAAAATTACTAAAAATAGTTCCAAAGGTTATCTCACCCAATCAAATCAAAGCTTGCATTTACTGAAGAGAACTTTAAGCACAGTAGAATAGGGTCCTAAGCACAATGCAATGCCTAGCACATAGGAGGAGCTTAATAATTACTTACAGGTTGATAAATATGCATCTGAGATAAAAAAAATTTGGAAAGATTTGTGAAAGATTTTAAAAGGATCATAGACTTAGAGATGGAAGAGACTTTGCAAATAATCCAGTCTAAACTAGTCATTTTATAGATATGTTAACAGTCCCAGAAACATTCAGTGACGTTCTTTGTTAAACTTCTGAAATCTGAATTAGCCTCTGTTAGCTATTCAGCTTTGAAGTATCTTCTCTTTATCACTAAAATATTCTAATATTTGACCCAGATTATTAAAGTTGAGTTGATTCTGTTCTCTGACTTTTTACTTTAAGAAACAAGTAGACGGTTTCCTTTCCCTAATCTTTCTTCCACCTATCTTTTACCTATTACTTCCCATAAGAGAAGGCAGAATTAAAGTACCATTGGCATAGCAGGCAGGACTGGTCTGTTTCCGCATTCCTAGGGTTCTTTGTTTGATCATGGCTTTCAGGTAGTCCAAGAATTCTTAATCTCTCCTTGATCTATTTTCCAGGTCAGTTTTTTTTGATGTGATATTTCTTATTTTCTTCTATATTGTCAGTCTTTTGACTTTGTTTCTTGATGTCTCAGAGAGTTATTAGCTTCCATTTGACCACTTCTTATGTTTAAGGAATTATTTTCTTCAGTGAGATTTTGTATCACTTTTTACCAAGCTGTTAATTTTCTTTTCATCATCTTCTTGCACTGCTCTCATTTCTTTTCCTAATTTCTTCTCTATCGCTCTTATTAAAACCATTTTTTACTCTTTTAAAATCTCTTTCTTTAGCTCTTCTAGAAATTCTTGTTGGGCTTGTGTGCAATCTGCATTTTTAAAAGACTTTCCTTTTAGATATTTTGAAGTTGTTAACTTCTTCTGAGTTTGTATCTTAAGCTTCCCTGTCACCATGGAAGCTATTTATGATGAGGTTCCTTTTTTGTTGTTGCAAATTATTCCAGCCTACATCTTGAGTTGGGGCTTTATGTTGGAGTTGGGCTCTACTCACTTCTGCGGTGGGCTATTCTGAGCTTCTGTGGCTAGATTTGGGGGCCTGTAGGTTTTTGGTGCTTTCAAGGAGGTGTGATCTGGGGAGAGTTCTGTTCACTATCTCACTCTGGTCCTTACCCAAGTAGGGCCTCTGTCCTCTCTAGATCACAGAGTGAAACTGCGCCTCTCTGCCTGGTTCTGCAATCCAGAACTGGCTAATGGGCAACACAATTGCCAAATGGTGCCTAGTCCCATGTCCAGTGTTAGCAAAGGGGTCCCTTGTAACCTCTTTCTGACCAAGTATTTTGTCCCCTAACTGTCCTTAGGTGCTGAGAACTCCTGGTGCTGCCCCTGCTGCCATAGCAGCTACTTTCCCCAAGCCTATAGCCAGTGATGCTTCTGCCATGCTGTGTACCTGGCCAGCTCCCACTCCAGTGTCCACAGACCTGTTTCCTAAACTGTCTTGGGCTGGGAAAAGGTCTCACTGACTTATTTTTTGTTATCCCACTCAGAATTTGATTTGACACACATTTTAAAAGTTATTTAAGGGTTGGGAGAGCTCAACAGAAATGCTCACTGTACTTTGTCATCTTGGCTCCACTTCTCCCTATCACTGTCAAGGTCCCTAGGCTTGGCAAACTAGATGTCATCCTCTGCTCCTAATTCCCATACTCCCCCCGCCCCTGCCAATATTCAACCTGATGCCAAGGTCTGTTGATTTCACCTTTGCAAAATCTCTCTTTTGCCCCCTTCTCTCCTTTGACACTGCCCTGGTGCAGGCCCTCATCTCATTAAGCCTGGACTATTCCCCACTCCAGCCCATCTTCCATTTAGCAGTCAGTAATTTTCCTAAAGCACAGATCTGACCATGTCACCTCCCTATTCACTAAACTCCAGTGGTTCCTTATCACCCTGAGGATCAAATATAAATCCTCTGCTTGGGATTCAAACTCTTCATAACCTAGCCTCTCCCCTCACCTTTCCAGTTTTCTTACATATACCACTACCCATGTACTCTTCAATCCAGTGACACCGTCCTTGTTGATGCCTGAACAAGATACTCATCTCCCAACTGTGGGCACTGCCACTGGCTGTCCCCCATGGCCAGAATGCTCTCCCTCCTTGTTTCCACCTCTTGACTTTCCTTTCCTGGCTTCCTTCAAATTCCAGCTAAAATCTTACATTCTACAGGAAGCCTTTCCCAACCTCTATTAATTCTAGTGCCTTCTCTCTGTTGATTACTTCCTATCTATCCTGTATGTAGCTTGTTTGTACATATTTGTTTGCACGTTATCTCCACCATTAGGCTGTGAGCTCCTTGATAGTAGACTAGCTTCTGACAGTCTTTGAATCCCCAGCACTAAAGACAGTGCATGGTATATAGTAGGTGCTTAATAAATGCTTATTGACAGACTCTAGGATTTGAAGCTCTTTACAACTTTGTTTCCAGACTTCTTACATATTACTACTCTCTACAATTCAGCTTTACTGATGTACTTACTGTTCTTCACACACAGCAGTGTATCTTTCATCTTTCTGCTTTTGCTCTGGCTGTCCCCATCCCTGGAATATACTACCTTCACATCTACCTCTAAAAATTCCTGCCTCCCTTCAAGCCTCAGTGCAGAAGTCTTTCTTAGTGCCCTCAGCTGCTAGTGCCTTCCCCCTTTAGAATTACCTTCTATTAACCTACAATTATTTGTGTACATGCTAGCTCCCTCAATAGAATGTGTGCTTCTTGTGGGCAGGGGCTGCTTTTACTTTTTTTTTTTTGTGGTATTTTCAGGGTTTAGCAATGCCTGACACATAACCGGAAGTTAATAAACTCTTGTTGACTGATTGGTGGACATTTATTCATATATTGTTTTACACTGCTTTTTGCTTTATGGGCACAGTTTGTTTCCTTAATAGTGAGTTCAGCTTCTTAAGGACACGGAACAGTTTTATCGTGTTTTATCTCTAAAAATGCCCACAGTAACGCCAGGTACATAGTTTGTTAATAAATATTTGTTGAACTAGAATATTTGTTGATCTAGAAGATGAAATGATCTGCTTCAAAAAGTGAAACAACTCCTATGTAACTTTTAGGAACAGAAGAAAAAAACAGAAACCACTGACCATCAATTTATTATCAGCTAGCCTAATTAATAAATTAATTATTGCCCAGAAACTCTCTTGGGCTTTTCATTTGTCTCAGTTTCTTTGAAACCAACTTTCTGCAAAATAGTATTCCATTACATTCATATACAAGAATTTGTTCAACCATTTCCCAACTGATGGGCACTTCCTTAGTTTATACTTCTTTGCAACTTGCTAAAAAGGGGCCTTTTCCTCTTTCTTTGATCTCTTTGGAGTATAAGCCTATTATTGAAATGTAGGCTTATTATTAGTATCACCATTAGTCAGTCAACAAGCATTTATTAAGCACCTACTACATGCCAAGCACTAACTAAGCAGTAGAGATACAAAAAGGCAAAAGACAGACTCTGCCCTCAAGGAGCTCACAAACCAGTGGGGGTGACAAGAAACAATTATGTACAAACAAGCTATTTACAGGATAAATAGGAAATAAAAGAAGGAAGGCAATAGAATTGAGAGGTTAAGAAATACTTCATGTAGAAGATGAGAGTTTCATGTAAAAGGTGAAGGAAGCAGGGAAGCCAAAAGGCTTCCACTGGGTCAAAAAGTATGCACAGTTTAGTAACCATTGGGACACAATTCCAAAATGTTTGCCAGAATGGCTAGATCAATTCACAGCCCCACAAACAGTACCTCAATGAGATTATTTTCCTGCATTCCCTTAAACATGTCATTTTTTAAACAATGTTTGCCAATCTAACAGATATGAAGTAGAACTTCCAGAGTTGCTTTAATTTACATTTCTCTATTTACTGATTTGGAGCATTTTTTTTTATATGGTTATAGGTAGTTTAGGTTTCTTCCATGGAGAACTGCCTGTTCATATAGGCTTTGACTATTTATTACATGAGAAATGGCTCTTATTTTCATAAACTTGAATCAATTCCTTGTATATTTTGAAATGAGACCTTCATCAATGAAACTTTCTACAAAGATTTTTTTCCCCCTTCTAATCTGGGCTACGCTGGATTTATGCCAAAACTTTTAAATTTTATATAATCAAAACTGTCCATTTTATTTTCTCATTAGGTCTATTTATAGATCTGAAAGGCAATTTTTCCCTTATCTTCTCTCTAACCTATGATGTAACCTTATATTTGCTATGTATACATTTGGTATGAAGTGCTGTTCTAAACTTAAAATTCTGCTACAATGCTTTTCAGTTTTCCCAGCAGTTTTTGTCAAATAACAAGTTCTTATACTAGTATCTATGGTATTTAAATTTATCAAACACTTGTTGGGTACCTAATTTGTTGTACTGAGTGACCTCTTTATGTTTTAACCAGTACCAAATTGTTTGGATGATTACTGTTTTGTTAGAATAATTTGAAATCTGGTATTAGGTTCCCATCCTTCCTACTTTTTTCATTATTTTACTTCATGTTCTTAATCTTTTGTTCCTTCAGGTTAATTTTTATTATTTCTTCTAGCTCTATAATCCTTTGATAAATCAACTGGCATAGAATGAAACATAAAGTAGTATTTTCATTTTTATTGCATTGGCATAATCTAAACAGTGTTTCTCCAATTGTTTAGGTCTATATTACAGTAAAGAGCTTTTTAAAGGTGTATGCATATTGTTCCTGTTACCCTGGCAGGTCAATTCTCAAATGTTTTAAATATTTTGCAGTTACTTTAAATGGAATTTCTCTTCCTGATGGTATTTGTTAGTAATATACAGAAATGCTGATAATTTATGTGGATTTAATTTTTACTCTACAACTTTGCTGAAATTATTTCAATTTTTTTTTAGTTGACTATAGGGTTCTCAAAGTACACCAATATATCCTTAGAAAAGTGATAATTTTGTTTTTGCTTATTCACTTAATTTTCTCATCTTGTCTTGCTGCTGTAGTTAGTATTTTTAGCACTATTTGAAAGGGCAGTGGTGAAAATGTACCCATTGGCTATAATGATGTAAATGACAATACTAAACTATCCATATTGCTGAATCTTAATGAACCACTTCTCTAGAGAATTGATGACAAAATATACCTCACCCCTCAGTAGAGAGGAGAGAGGACTGAAGTTGTAGAATGTGATACACACTGGATGGAATATTCTGTTGGCTGTGTAGGTTGGTACTGTCGAAATGTTTTTCATTCTTACAAGAAGGATTCAACGGGTACCAAGTTCAATTGGTAAGCCCCAGTCTAGAAGATCAGGAGTACTCCTATGATGACTTGGATTACAAAAAAAAACCAACAAACTTAAGAAAAAAATCTAACTATTGCATATACATTAATGTATCTTATACGTGTATACATAAAAACATGTGTATAAATAAAAATATATCTTAAACGTGTGTACATAAAAACATAAATGTTTACACAAAAACAAAAATATACATACGTATGTATATCTTATACGTGTATACATAAAACTATAGAGACACCTAAAAAATCATAATTATGAAGTTGGGAACATATGAAGTATCTGTATTATAATAATCATTTTTGAAGAAACATCCTATGGAAATTCATATCTACAGGTGTAAAATATAATGTCATAAAAATTATTACCCACCTTTCTAAAACATGAATTACCAATCTCTTCGAGGTGTAACCTGACTTTTTAAAAAGAGATTTGAGCTGTTTCACCAACACTGAAATACACTCCGGGGAAAATTTAGACATCATCCCAGCTATATAAAAAAAAAAAAAAAAGGGAGAGAGAGAAAGAAAAAAAGAAAGAGAGAGGGAGAGGAACCACAATGGTTCAAACACGGACTCTGTTACTTATGAGGGGGTAGGTAGAAATCAACGCATTTACTTCCCCAGAGCACTCTTTTTTAAATGGAAGGCAAAGAGACCAATCTTATTTTCTTTCTCTCACCTTAATTTCTAACTGTAAAATAATTAATATACGAATTCCTTTTCCACAGTGACTAATATAATGGTCATGATTAAATGAGGGCTTATTTCCTAGATATGAAAAGATGGAAAGCACAGATCTCTGTTTTTCTCTAACATTACACAGCAAGAGATCAGACCATTTCTCCCCTTTCCCCGCCCTTTTAAAATAAAAAGCAGCTTTCACGAAAGGGTCAGCCTTTTCCGTTCCCCTTCTGCAGGGATTGGGGAGACGATGACAGAAAAGGGGCCACGCTGAGTGCTCCGCACCCAGGAAGGCTGGAAGAGAGAGATCACGGAGCCGAGACTGGGCTTCGGGCTGGGCCAGCCCCCGCCCCGGGCGTCTCTGAACTGACCGCGGGGGCCCTGCATGGTCGCGTCCGAGATGGGAGCGGGGCGGGCGGAGAGGACCGACTGCCGGGCGCTCCCCGGGCGCTCACCTCGGTCTAGACAGTCGGCTGCGCGGGATCCCGCAGAGGCTACAGGTGGAAACCTCGGGAGGCTGCGCAGCTTCCCGCCGCGCCCAGACTCTGGCCGAAAAGGGCAGTCCACGCTCCAGGAGTAACGGACGAAACCTTCTCTCTAACTCGAGTCCCGTAGATATGGGAATGATAACTACGCCAGGGGGGCGGGAGAAATAAAGAACAGAGCCAAAGCCGTCACGGGTGCCCTACACGGAAAAAAAAGAGCGGGTGTTCCAAGAGGGAGTGGGGACGGCTAAGAGTGGGAAAATGTTAGGGCGCGCATGCGCGCTCTTCTCAGGTGAGGCGACGGACCTGTGGGAGCGGTAGCGTGGAGGTTGAGGAAGGATGGTGAGGCGAGCAGAGAGCGCGTGTCTGGTTACTAGGAGACCGGACGCCAGTGTCAGAGGAAAAGGGTGGGGGCAGCCGAGAGAGCGAGGCAGAATGGGGGGGCTGGAGCGAGGGAGGAATCGCGGGCACGCGCCGAGGGTGCGAGCTCGTTGGAAGGGCGGGTGAGCAGGTAGACGTGTCCGTCGCTCCGTGTGAGTGCGTGCCGGCAGCGTGCCTCCTGGGAAGTAGACGTACGGGCGCTAGAGGGCCGAGCCCTTTCGAGTGCACGCGGGCCGCGGGAGAGAGTCAGAGCGAGAGCACCGCCCCGAGCAGGAGGAGGAGGAGGAGGAGGAGGAGGAGGAGGAGCCCCCCAGTAGGTACACAGACGTGTGGGCGGGGCCCGGCGGTTAGCGCCGCCTCCTCCCCGCCCCGCCCCGCCCCGCATCCCCTTTCACCTCCTTGACTTTCCCTTCACCACCCGAACGAGTGCTGGTAGTCAAGTGTTAGGGAGGGCGAGGAAGGGGAGCTGGGTAGGACCTGGCCGCAGCCTGCGGTGACCCGCTCCTAGGCCGGGGTGGGGGCGGCTGGGAATGGTGGAGGCCTCAGTTGTGACCCGAAAGGGAGAGAGCACGGGAAGAAACGGAGTGGGTCTCCTTCCGCGCACCTTGTCCTCCCCTGCGGCCTCGGGGCGGGGGGAGGGGGCCGCGACAGGGGGAGGGGTCCCTGCTTGGAGCCCGGCGGGAGGGAGAGAGGGGAGGAGGTCCGAGGGGAGGCCCTGGGTTTCCGGTCTCTCGGGAGCCCGGGGCCAAGCCCAGTTCCTATGGTGACCGCTTCACCTCTTCCCCGCGTCTCTGGGCCCGGCTGTTGGGAAGCTGCTCTAGCGGGGGGCGCGTCCGGGAGGAGGTGAGAGCTTCGGGGGTTGGGGCGCGGGCATTGTGGGACCCCCTTCCCTTCCCCAGGCCCCCCTCCTTCCCAAAGTCCTGGGAGACAGGTGCATGAAAAGCGGACGCTTTTTCGGAAATCAGAGTTTTAAGTACTGAAAAGCAAAGTGAGGATGAGATGGCTTTCTTTTCGAAAAAGTGTTTAATTAGAGTTTAAATTGTTTCTGGAGATCTTAGTTCTGGTACTTTTGGGAAAAAACCACCACCCTTGGGACTTTGATCAGTTGAGCTAGGAACCAGTGACTTCCCTCTCCCCCCCATTATTTTCCACGGTGTTGATAGTTCTTAATCTTTGTACATTTCAACCTTTAATGTCTTCGTTCACCTGTAGAAATAGACTGACAAAGTTGACATATATTGAACTTGATCTCTTATAAAGAAAGTGGAATCCTTATTCATGTCACAGAAGTACCCACCGCACCTGGCAAAAATGCGTCTTCTATCTCATGTACAGAACAGTCCTGAGTAAGAATAAATAGAAATATATGTTATATGCTTTTTTAACTACTCATTTTAAAATCTTAATGTTAGACTATGCTTTGGAAGCTGATTATCTTTGTATTTAATGTAACAATTACTACTTTTTAGCCAGGAATGTGGCTGGGATTTTGCATTAAAATAACAATTTTAAGGTCCTATATATGTAGTAAAATTTCTTTGATTCAGAAATCAGAGCTCTGGAAAAAAGGTTAGATTTAGGCAGTACTTTTTAATAAAGAAAAATAAGTTGGGCAGGGAATAGTAGTGTTATTTGGAATAAGCTAATAACAATATTGGGATTGTCTTTAATAATAATATTTTATATGTATGTGAATGTTGTATTATTCCAAGTTTACATCTGAAGGAATTAAATCTCAGAGAGTTTAGACTTTTTAACTGTGGCACAGCCAAGACTGGATGGAGTTTTGGCATTGGGACTGAGTTCAGTATTGTTTCCACACCATGATGCAGCCTCTCTTGGTATTCTGATTTGTAAAGCAAGATATAAATATTAGGTCATACTGTATATGTGTAGTTTTTATTTTTATTTTTTGGTCCAGACTTGTAATATTATTAGTGTAGGCAGCTCTGGATTTGGAAATTCCCTTCAGTGATGGCATTGCAGCTTTGTTGCTCAGATACTATCACTTAAAAGTTTTAGAGTTGCCTCAGGACCAGGAGAGATTAAATTAGCGTCTTACTTGTCCTTGGGAACACCAGGAGTATTAAAGGGTGGGTCTTGAGTCTAAGGGCAACTCAATATCCACTGTGCTGTGCTGCCTTTCATAATATAAATACAATGATACAATATATTTACAAAAGTTGATCGTAAGATTGACAATTCTGAATTGGCAGTTCAACATAACCTGTTTTGTGATGGAATTTCTTATTTTGCAGGCATTTGTATGCTTTTACAAATGTTTTTCTGTGTTGAATCTTTTTCTATTTGTTTTGTCATAGGAGAATTGCTTGTTGTAGACTTTTTGTTTGTGGAAGGAGATCTTGATATACTGTTAAATATTAATATCATTTCCTGTTAACAAAAACTAAGCATATAGGTTGAATTCCATTATGATAAATTATAAGGATCTGTCAATTTTTTTTTTGTTTTGCAATTTTACCATATTGACTATTCCTTGAAATATGTGGACCATTAGTTAGTATTTGGAAATCTGCAGGTATTCAGCAGGTATTCACTTAAAAGGCCTTTGCTGTGACAAAATTCATCTTGTGCTATGACTGGTACCATAATATAGTCAGCTTTGTTTACAAAGGTTAGTTACCACTTTCTCCACGACTTTTCTGTTCCTGATTGCTTCAGGTGAAATTTATCTAGAGCACCATGTCTGGAAATCTCTTTTACCACATCGCAATTGGCAGAGTGAGTAAGTGAAAGACAGAAAGAGAGAGAGAGAGAGAAAGCGTGTGTGTGTGTGTGTGTGTAAGGGATCTCCTTTAGTAGATTGTAAACTCCTGGAGGAGAGGAACTATGTCCTTTTATCTATCTCCATTACTGTGACTTGTAAATAGATGCTTGGTAAATATCTGTTTTACTTAATTGAATTGTGTGAAGAAAACACTCAAGTATGACTATAGCTAGTTAGTCAACCATGGATTAATTGCCTTGGATTGCTTTTAGGGAAGGATGGGAGGAACAGCTAGGAGTAATGCCAGGTAGCTGGATAGTGAGTAGAATCCAGAGGATATCCAGAGCAGTATTTCCTCTGTCAGCTAGGCAGAGGAATAAAAACCTTCTTCCATACCAACTCCTCAGGCTGTATGTTGTTCTTTAAGGATTTCTTGGCCCAGAATTTCCCTCGATGTTTATTTTAACCTGGTTACACCTGAATAAAAACATAGGTGTGAAGGAGGATAGGACAAGCAAAATAAAATTGGCTTTAAATCCTGAAGAAGAAAACAATCTGTACTCTAGTTGTTGTTTTTTTAAAATATTAATTTAGCTGGTAATTATTCTATTTATTTATTTATTTATTCATTTTTAGTTTTCAACATTACTTCTGCAGGATTTTGAGTTCCAAAGTTTCTCCCCATCTCTCCCTTTCCCCCACCCCAGGACAGCTTGCATTCTGATTACCGCTTCCCCCAATCTGCCCTCCCTTCTATCTCCCCCATTCCCTTCTCTTATCCCCTTCCCCTTCTGTTTTCCTGTAGGGTAAGATAAATTTCTGTACCCCATTGCTTGTGTATCTCATTTCCCAGTTTCACCTAAAAAACAATTTTTAACATTCGTTTCTAAAACTTTGAGTTCCAGATTCTCTCCTTTCCTCCTTCTCCACTCATCCTCATTGAGAAGGCAAGCAATTCGATATAGGTTATACATGTGTAGTCATGCAAAACACTTCCATAATAGTCATGTTGTGAAAGACTGACTATATTTCCCTATATCTTATCCCACCCCTTTGACCCTTTCCCTCCTGTTAAACCTGAAAGTTGGTTAAAGGAGGCATAGGTGATAGAAAAATTCATATTATTTATTGATTTATTCATTCCCTTTGAGCATAGACATCATCATGGATTGAGCCAGAAAGAGTCTGACTGACTTGTACAGAGGAATGAACAGGTTTTTATATTTTTAGAACAGTCACAATTCAGCATGTTACTCAATTTTATGATCCCCGTGCATGTTTAACTACAAGACAAAGATTTTCCTTAATAGAATAGGTTTGTAAAGACAAAAGTGTTGACAAAGCTCAGTTGAAACTACGACTCGGTGTTTCTGTGTTTCATTAACATTCCATAGCATGGTATATGCCCGTACAATATTAAGCAAGGTAGTCTCTCAGGATTAGGGTCTCATCCCTTAATGGTTAACAGAGGAAAGAATGTTCTTAGGTCAGCTGGATCTGGCCTTGTTGACAGAGATGAGATATTCTCTGAGCGAACTTTAGAGAACAAAGAAGTCCATGTCCTGGCCCTTCAAGTGGGTCATTAATTCAGGCTCTGGTTCTTATTGAAATTACAAAAAATGATATGAAAGGGTATTAAATATTCCACACTCCTCAAAAGTGTTTGCTTCTGATTACCCCTTCCCTTCTATCCTCACCCCTCTTATTTCCTTCCTCCCTGCTTTCCTGTAGGGTAAGATAGATTTCTCCTCCCAATACATTCCTCTTTTACCCCTTAATTTTATTTTTTAGATAATCATCCCTTCATATTCAACTCAAACTGTGCCTCGGTCTACACACACACACACACACACACACACACACACACTCCTTCCAACTACCCTAATACTGAGAAAAGTCTCCTGAGTTACAGATATCATCTTTCCATGTAGGAATGTAAACAGTTCAATTTTAATAAGTCTCTTGTAATTTTTCTTTCCTGTTTACCTTTTCGTCCTTCACTTGAGGCTTGTATCTAAAAGTCAGTTTTTCTATTTAGCTCTTGTTTTTTCTCAAAAATGCATTAAATTACTCTACATTATTGAATGTCAATTCCCTCCCCGCCCCCATTGATTACACTTAGTTTTGCTGAATAGGTGATTCTTGGTTATAATCCTAACTCCTTTGAACTCCAGAATATCATATTCCAAGCCCTCTGATCCCTTAATGTAGAACTGCTAAATCTTGTGCTATCCTGGTTGTGTTTCAACAATACTTGAGTTGTTTTTTTCTGGCTGCTTGCAATATTTTCTCCTTGTCCTAAGACTTCTGGAATTTGGCTATAACTCCTTGAAGTTTTCATTTTGGGATCTCTTTTAGAAGATGTTTGGTGGATTCTTTCAGTTGCAATTTTACCGACTGGTTCTAGAATATCAAGGCAATTTTCCTTGATAATTTCTTGAAAAATGAAGTCTAGGCTCCTTTTTTGATCATGGCTTTCAGGTAGTCCAATAATTTTTAAATTATCTCTCCTGGATCTATTTTCCAGGTCAGTTGTATTTCCAATGAGATATTTTACATTGTCTCCTTTTTTTTTTAGTTCTTTTGGTTTTGTTCCATTGTTTTTTTGATTTCTCATAGAGCCATTGGCTTCCATTTTCTCCATTCTAATTTTTAAGGAATTATTTTCTTCAGTGAACTTTTGGATCTCCTTTTCCATATGGCCAATTCTGCTTTTTAAGGCATGCTTCTCCTCACTGGCTTTTTGGACCTCTTTTACCATTTGGCTTAGTCTAATTTTTAAGGTGTTATTTTCTTCAGTATTTTTTGGGGTCTCCTTTAGCAAGCTGTTGACTGATTTTTCATGATTTTCTTGAATCATTCTCATTTCTCTTCCCAATTTTTCCTCTACTTCTCTTACTTGATTTTCTAAGTCCTTTTTGAGCTCTTCCATGGCCTGAGACCAATTCATATTTTTCTTGGAGTCTTTGGATATAGGAGCTTTGACATTGTCTTCTTCTGATTGTATGTTTTGATTTTCCTTGTCACCAAAGTAAGATTCTGTAGTCTGATTTTTTTCTGCTGTTTGCTCATTTTCTCAGCCAATCACTTGACTTTTGAGCTCTTTATTAGGATAGTAATCTGCTTCCAGGATGGTGCTTCCACTGTCCCAAGCTTCATGGGTTTGTGAAGCTGTTTTCAGAGATACTTCTAGGGACCGTAAGTTTTCAGTTCTTCCAAGGTGGTATGATCTAAGGAGAGTTGTTTACTCCCCTCCTGGTCTATGCTCTGGTCTGTGAGTGACCACAAGCACTCTTTTCTGCCTTGGAACTGTGAGGAGGATTCCCTCTCCACTGCTACCGCAAGTTCTTTTATTCCAGTGCTACTCCTCACCCCAGGATTGTGTCCCAGATCCAAGTATGGGCAAAGCAGCAGAATCCTGCTTTAGTGCCAGCAAAGAGATGCCTGTAATCTCCTTCTGATCAGTTGTTCGATCCCCTTACCATCTGTGGGCTGAGAGCTATGGAAACGGCCACAGTCACTTTAGCCACCACTGCCACAGCTACCACTACCACCACTGCTGCAGTCCCAGGGCTGTTCTTGGGCTGAGGTTGTACTGTGCTCCTCTCTCATCCAGGTCAGACAGATCTTTTCTACTGACCTTCTAAGTTGTCTTTGGCATTTGTGGGTTGAGAAGTCTGGAAACTGCCACAGCTTGCCTGAGATTCAGTCTCCTGAATCCTGTTCGGGGTTCATTGGGACTCAGTCTGCTGTCATGGCTTGCACTGGCCTGTACTTCTCTCCCAGCCTGGTGCAACAGATGTTTCCTATCAACCTTCCAGGTTGTCTTGGGCTGGAAATTTGTTTCACTCTGTTTTTTTGTGGGTTCTGCTGCTCTAGAATTTGTTTAGAGTAATTTTTTACAGGTATTTGGAAGGGTTTGGGGAAGAGCTCAAGGGAATCCCTGTCTTTACTCTGGGGTTGTATTCTGACATCTTTGCCTAATCAAATTACTGATTAGAATTAACCAAACCAACTTCCATTCACATTTTACAGTAATTGTGGAACAAAAAGTGAAATTCCGCACCAACCAGTGGCATTTCTTAAATGCTTACCATATGCCAGGTGTTGTACTATAGTCAAATTTCGGAACTCCCAGATCAAAGGGAAAATACTTCCAGCAGCAAGAAAGAAACCATTCAAAAACCGTGAAGCCACAGTCAGGATCACACAAGATTTATCTGCTTCCATATTAAAGGAGCAGCAGGCTTGGAATATGAGAGGCAGGAAGGCAAAGGAGCTAGGATCACAACCAAGAATAAACTACCCAGCAAAACTGAGTAAAATTCTTTAAGGGGAAAAAATAGGTATTTAATAGAGGACTTACAAACATTCCTGATGAAGAGCTAAATAAAAATTTGACCTTCAGATTCAAGCCTAAAGAGGAGCATTAAAAAGGTAAACATGAAAGAGAAATCATAAGGGACTCAATAAGGTTAAACTGTTTACATTTCTATATGGGAAAGTGATACACCTATCTTCGGAGAACTTTATCATTGTTAGGGAAGTTAGGATTATACATAGAGGGAGAGAGAGTGAGTAGATACTAGGATGTTGTTAAAAAAAATGGATAGGTGAGAAAGAGGGATGCCCCAGGAGAAGGGGGAAGAGAATGGAATATTGGGGAAAATTATCTCACATAAATGAAGCTCAAGCAAGGAAGAGTTTTTATAGTGGAGGGAAAAAAGCTGGGGGAGTAGGGGGAGCAGGCAGCACTTCAATCTCACATGTAAGTTGATTCAAAGAGGGAAAACTATATCTGCATACTCCATTGTTAATAGAAATCTATCTAACCCAACTAGAAAGTAGGAGGGAAAGGAGATAAAAGGAGTAGATGACAAAAGGGAAGGCAGATAAAGGAAGGCAGTGGTCAGAAGCAGAACAGACTTTAGGGGAGGGACAGATAAAAAGAAAGAGGATAAACAGAAGAAAATAGAATGAAAGGAAATAGTTGTTAATCATCATAAGTGTGAATGAGATAAACTCACCAGTAAAAGGGAAGCGGATAATAGAATAGATTAAAAAGCAGAATCCTGCAATATGTTGTTTACAAGAAACAGAGATACACACAGAGTTAAAATAAAGGGCTGGTGTAGAATCTGTTGTTTCAGCTGAAGTAAGAAAGGCACAGGGGTAGAAATTGTGATCTCAAAGCAAAACAAAAATAGACCTACTAAAAGGGAAAAATCAAGGAACCTATATGTTGCCAAAAGGAACCATAAACAATGAAGTAATATTAATACTAAACATGTGCATCAAAAGGCATAGCATCCAAATTCTTAAAGGAAAAGTTAAATGAATTATAGGGGGAAATAGGCAGTAAAACTATACTAGTGGGGGTCCTCTACTTTCACATCTCAGAGCTAGATAAACCTAACCATAAAATAAGAAAGAAGTCTAGGATATGAATGGAATATTAAAAAAGTAAATATGATAGACTTCTGGAGAAAACTGAATGGAAATATAAAGAAGTATACCTTTTCTTAGTTATATATGTAGCACCTTTGACAAAAATTGGCCATGTATTAGGGCATAAAAAAATCCCACAGCCAGATGCACAAAAGCAGAAATTTTAAATGTGCCCTTTTCAGA
The DNA here is from genome assembly GCF_011100635.1 of Trichosurus vulpecula. Taxonomy (NCBI): domain Eukaryota; kingdom Metazoa; phylum Chordata; class Mammalia; order Diprotodontia; family Phalangeridae; genus Trichosurus; species Trichosurus vulpecula. Next base: position 387,705,249 of record NC_050574.1, read on the forward strand.
CCATAATACGATGAAAATTATATTTAATAAAGGGCTATGGCAGCATAGATTAAAAGCTAACTGGAAATTAACCTAACCCTAAAGAATGGGTAAAAGAAAATTATAAACCATCTCATCATAGAAAATGGCATCAGTGAGACAATTCCAAAATTTGTGGGCTGCAGCTGAACAGTATTTAGTGGAGAATTTATATCTCTAAATGCATATGTCAATAAAAGAAAGAGCAAATGAATGGGGCAAGCAATTAAAAATAAACTAAGAAAGAGAACAAATTTAAAATTCCCAGTTAAACACATATGTAGAAATCCCAAAAATCAAAGGAGAGATGAATAACATTGAAAGTTTAAAAAAATTTGAACTAATAAATGAAACTAGGAGCTGTTTTTATAGGAAAAAAACAATAAATAGATAAACCATTGGTTAATTTGATTGAGAAAAAAAAAAAAACAAATTACCAGTATCAAAAATAAAAAGGGTGAATGCATCACCAACGAAGGTGAAATTAAAGCTATTAGGAGTTTCTTTTTCCAATTGTATGCTAAGTGAAATAGATGCATATTTATAAAAATTATAAACTGCCCAGGTTAACAGAAGAAGAAATAGAATACTTAACCCTGTCTTAGAAAAAGAAATTGAACAAGCCATCAATGAGTTCCCTGAGAAAAAATCCCCAGGGCCAGATGAATCCGCAAGTGAATTCTACCAAATGTTTAAGGAACAATCCCAATATTATATAAATTATTTGAAAAAATAGGTAAAGGAATCCTACTAAATTCCTTTTATGACACAAATATGGTCTTGATACCTAAACCAGAGAGAGCAAAAAGAGAATGAAAACTGTAGTCCAATTTCCCTAAAGAATATTGATGCAAAAATTTAAACAAAATACCATTAAGGAGATTACAGCAATATATTATAAATATCATATACTGACAAAGTAGGATTTGTATTAGGAATGCAAGGAAAACTATCAGTATAATTGACGATATCAATAACAAAAATAAGATCATATCAATAGATGAAGAAAATGCCTTTGACTAAATACAGCACCCATTCCTATTAAAAACTATGAAGTAGAGGCAGCTAGGTGGCACAGCGAGTAGAGCACTGGCCCTGGCGTCAGGGAGACCACAGTTCAAATCTGGCCTCAGACACTTGACACACTAGTGCCCTTGGACAAGTCACTTAACCTCAATTGCCCTGCCTTCCCTCTTCAAAAAACAAACAAAAAAACTGCAAAGTATAAGAATCAATGGAGCCTTTCTTAAAATGATAAGTAGTATCTAAAGCCAAGAGCAAGCATTATTTGTAATAGCGATAAGCTAGAAGCCTTCCCAGTAAGATCAGGGGTGAAACAAGGGTGCTGTTATCACTGATATTGTACTAGAAATGTTAGCCATAATAATGAGAAGAAAAAGAAATTGAAGGAATCGGAATAGGCAGTGAGGAAACAAAACTATCACTCTTAGCAGATGATATAATGATATACTTAGAGAAGCATAGAGGATCAACTAAAAACTAGTTGAAGTAATTAACAACTTCAGCAAAGTTGTAGGTTATAAAATAAATCCACACAAATTTCTATATACTACTAACAAAACCCAGCAGGAAGATACATTGAAATTCCATTCAAAATAACTATAGATAATATAAAATACTTGAGAGTCTACCTACCAAGACAAACACACAAAAGGGATTTTATGAACACAATTACAAAATACTTCACACAAATAAAGACAGAAGTAAACAGTTGGAGAAATATTATTGCCTAGGGGTAGGCTAAGCCAATATGAGAAAAATGACAGTTTTGCCTAAGTTAGTTTACTTATTCAGTGCCATACCAATTAAAGTACCAAAGAATTATTCTATAGAGCTAGGAAAACTAGTAACTAGAAAAGTAATAACTAGTAAAATTCATCTGGAGTAACAGAAAGTCAAGAATATCAAGGGAATCAATGAAAAAAATGTTAAGGCGACCTAGCAGTTCCAGATTTGAAAGTACATTTCAAAGAGGGAGTCATCAAAACAATCTGGTACTGCCTAAGAATAGAGTAGTGAATCAGTGGGATAGATTAGGTACACAATACCCCTTAGTAAATGATCACAGTAATCTAGTATTTGATAAAGCCAAAGAGCCAGGCTTTTGGAGTAAGAATTCACCATTTGAAAAAAATTACTGGGAAAACTGGAAAGCAGTTTGGCATAAACTAGGCAAAGACCAACATCTCATGCTGAATGTCAAGATAAGGTCAAAATGGACAAGTGATTGAGAGAGAAAAGGTGATATCATAAGTAAATTAGGGGAACATTGAAAAATGTACCTTAACTGGGGGTGGAGCCAAGATGGCAGCATGAAAGCATGGACTCGCTTGAGCTCTCCCCCAAATCCCTCCAAACACCTGTAAAATATGACTCTAGACAAATTCTAGAGCTACAGAACCCACGAAATGACAGAATGAAACAGATCTCCAGCCCAAGAAGGCCTGGATGGTCGCTGGGAAGGGTCTGTCACGCCTGTGTTGGGAACAAAATCAAGTAAGAGAAGTAGAGGAAAAATTGGGAAGAGAAATGAGAGTGATGGAAGAAAATCATGAAAAACTAATCAACAGCTTGCTAAAGGAGACCCAAAAAATACTGAAGAAAAATGTACCTTATCTATGGAAAAGAGAACAATTTGTGACCAAACAAGAGATAGAGGGGATTATGGTAAGCAAAATAGATAATTTGGATTATGTGAAACAGAAAACCTTTTGCACAAACAAAACTTATGAAACCAAAATTGGAAGGAAACCAAGAAATGGGGGGGAAAATTTTGCAGCAAGTTTACCTAAAAAAACCTCTAATTCTCAAATATCTAGGGAACTGAAATAAGTTTGTAAAAATAGGAGCCATTCCCCAGCTGAAAAATGGTCAAAGGATATGAACAGACAAATTTGAGAAAAAATCAAAACTATTAATGGCCACATGAAAAAATGCTCTAAATCATTACTGCTTAGAGAAATGCAAATTAAGAGAACTTTGAGATACCGCTTCATACCTGTCAGATTGACTAATGTGACGGAAGATGACAAATGCCAGAGTGGACATGGAAGAATTAGTGCACTAATGCACTGTTGGTGGAGTTGTGAACTACGCCAGCCGTCCTGGAGAACAATTTGGAACTATGCCGGAAGTGGTATAAAGTGGTATAAAATCTGTATACCACTACCAATTCTCTATCCCAAAAAGGTCAAAGAAAAGGGGAAAGGGCCCATTTGTTCAGAAATATTTATAACGTCTCTTTTTGTGGTGACAAAGGATTGGAAATTGAGTGGATGCCTATCAGTTGGGGGATGCCTATCAGTTGGGGAATGTCTGAACAAGTTGTGGCATATAATTGTGATAAAATAATACTATGCTATAAGAAATGATGAACAGGATAGTTTCAGAAAAACCTGGGAAGACTATATGAACTCATGCGAAGTGAGCAGAATCAGGAGAACATTGTACATGGTAACAGCAACATTTTAAGGATGATCAATGCTGTGAAAGACTTAGCTACTCTGATCAAGACAATGAATCCAAGACAGTTACAAAGACCCCATGATAAAAAAAAGCCATCCACTTCCAGAGAGAGAACTGATGAACTACAAATGCAGATTGAAGCATTTTATTTATTTTATTTTTATTTTATTTGTTTTTAATTTTTATTATAATAATAACCAATATATTAATAATCAATGATTATTGTAATTATTATTAAATATAATGATATAGGAATAATATATAATATATTACAATGTTACAAATATATGTATAATATATAATAATATATAACATAATATGTAATATTATAATATCAAATACAGTAATCAACATAAGTAATTATTAATAATATATTAATTTATTAAAATTTCATTTTAATTTTTATTGTTTTATTCTGCCACATCACTTATATATGTTTTCCATGGCTTTACATGTATAATCAAAATCAAATTGCTTGCCTTGTCAAGAAGAATGTAGGGGAGGGAGGGAGAGAGAAAATTTGGAACTCAAAATTTTAAAAAACAATGGTTAAAAAAATGTACATGCAATTAGGAAATATTCAGTGCAATAAATAAGAGTAATCTTAAAAAAAGGTGTTCTTGTCCTTGAACTTGGGAAATTGGTATATGCTATCTCTATAAAAGGTCCCACAGTCAGAAACAGTCTTGGCCTGGATATATTATTGATCTGAACTAATATTTAAATTACTTATATTTAAAAATTCTTGTTGACATCTCTCTTCTGAAAACAACTTTTTTTAAAGATTCATTCAGACTTTAATCAAATGTTTTTTATTCAAAAATGATCTTCAAATTGATATATTTTTTCAGTTGTGTCCTTTATTATTATTATTATTTCTGTTAATTTATTTTTAGTTTTCAACATTCACTTCCACAAGATTTTGAGTTCCAAATTTTCTCCACATCTCTCCCCTTTCCCCACCCCAAAGTGCATTCTAATTACCCCTTCCCCCAATCTGCCCTCCGTTCTATCACCCTACCCCCCCTTTTCTTATCCCCTTCCATTCTATTTTTCTGTAGGGCAAGGTAGAGTTCTATACCCCATTGCCTGTATATCTTATTTCCCAATTGCATGTAAAAACAATTTTTAACATTTGTTTTTAAAACTTTGAGTTCCATATTCTCTTCCTTCCTCCCTTCCCACCCACTCTCATTGAGAAGGCACGTGTAGTCATGCAAAACACTTGTGTAAGTCATGTTGTGAAAGACAATATATTTCCCTCCATCCTATCCTGCCCCCCATTTATTTTATTCTCTCCTTTGACCCTGTCCCTCCTCAAAAGTGTTTGCTTCTGATTACCCCCTCCTCCCGTTTGCCCTCCCTTCTATCATCCCCCCTGCCTCTACCTTTCCCCCTTCTTTCTTGTAGGGTAAGGTAGATTTTCATACCCAATTGAATGTATATGTTATTCTCTCCTTAAGCCAAATCCAATGAGAATAAGGTTCACTCCTTCCCTTTCACTTCCCCCCTCTTCCCCTCCAATGTAAAAGCTTTTTTTGCCTCTTTTATGTGAGATAATTTATCCCATTCTACCTCTCCCTTTCTCCTTCTCCCAGTACATTCCTCTCTCACCCATTAATTTTATTTTTTAGATATCATTCCTTCATATTCAACTCACCCGTCCAACTACCCTAATACAGAGAAAGGTCTCATGAGTTTTAAATATCATCTTTCCATGTAGGAATGTAAACAGTTCAACTTTAGTAAGTATCTTATGATTTGTCTTTCCTGTTTACGTTTTCATCCTTCTCTTGATTTTTGTATTTGAGAGTCAGATTTTTCTATTCAGCTGTGGTCTTTTCATCAAGAATGCTTGAAAGTCCTTTCTTTCATTGAATATTCATTTTTTCCTCTGAAGGAATTTACTCAGTTTTGCTGGGTAGGTGATTCTTGGTTTTAATCCTAGCTCCTTTGACCTCCCAAATATCATATTCCAAGCCCTCTGATCCCTTAATGTAGAAGCTGCTAAATGTTGTGTTATCCTCATTGTGTTTCCACAATATTTGAATTGTTTCTTTCTGGCTGCTTGCAATATTTTCTCCTTGACCTGGGAACTCTGGAACTTGGCTGTAATATTCCTGGGAGTTTTCCTTTTGGGATCTCTTTCAGGATGTGATCAGTGTATTCTTTCCATTTCTACTTTACCCTCTGGTTCTAGACTATCAGGGCAATTTTCCTTGATAATTTCTTGAAAGATGATGTCTAGGCTCTTTTTTTGATCATGGCTTTCAGGTAGTACAATAATTTTTAAATTATCTCTCCTGGATCTATTTTCCAGGTCACTTGTTTTTCCAATGATATATTTCACATTGTGTTCTACTTTTTCATTCTTTTGGCTTTGTTTCATAATTTTTTGATTTCTCGTAAAGTCATTAGCTTCCATTTTCTCCATTCTAATTTTTAAGGAATTATTTTCTTCAGTGAGCTCTTGGACGTCCTTTTCCATATGGCCAATTCTGCTTTTTAAGGCATGCTTCTCCTTACTGGCTTTTTGGACCTCTTTTGCCATTTGGGTTAGTCTATTTTTCAAGGTGTTATTTTCTTCAGCATTCTTTTGGGTCTCCTTTAGCAAGCTCTTGACTAGTTTTTCATTATTTTCTTGCATCACTCTTATTTCTCTTCCCAACTTTTCCTCTACTTCTCTTACTTGATTTTCCAAATCCTTTTTGAGCTCTTCCATGGCCTGAGACTAATTCATATTTTTCTTGGAGTCTTTGGATGTGGGAGCTTTGACTTTGTTTTCTTCTTCTGGTTGTATATTTTGATCTTCCTTGTCACCAAAGTAAGATTCTGTAGTCTGATTTTTTTTCTGCTGTTTGCTCATTTTCCCAGCCAGTCACTTGACTTTTGAGCTCTTTATTAGGATAGTAATCTGCTTCCAGGATGGTGCTTCCACTGTCCCAAGCTTCATGGGTTTGTGCAGCTGTTTTCAGAGATATTTCTAGGGACCTATAAGCTTTCAATTCTTCTAAGGTGGTGTAATCAAAGGAGAGGTGTTTACTCTTCTTCTGGTCTGTGAGTGACCACAAGCACTGTTTTTTGCCTTGGAACTGTGAGGAGGATTCCCTCTCCACAGCTACTACAAGCCTTGCCATGCCAGCAGCGCTTCTCCTCACCCCAAGGCCGTCACCCAGGACTGTGACCCAGATGGAAGCACAGGCAAAGTAAGAGAATGCTGCCTTAGCACCAGCAAAGAGATTTCTTGTAATCCTCCTCTGATCAGCAGCTCCATCCCCCCACCTTTGTGGGCTGAGAGCTCTGGAAGCAGCTTCTGCTGCCACCTCTGCTGCTGCTGCCGTAGGTCTGGGACTATCTCGTGCTCCTCTCTCACCCAGGTCCCATAGACCTTTCCTACTGACCTTCTAAGTTGTCTTTGGTGTTTGTGGGTTGAGAAGTCTGGAAACTGCTGCAGTTGCCAATGATTCAGTGCCCTAAGGCCTGCTCCTGCCCCATCTGTGCTGGCACAGCCCACACTGGATGGTGCTCTTCTCTCAGATTGTCACAGATTTTTCTTGTCAACCTTCCGTGTTGTCTTGGGCTGGAAATTTCTTTCACTTTGTCATTTTGTGGGTTCTGCTGCTCTAAAATTTGTTTAGAGTCATTTTTTACACGTATTTGGATGGGTTTGGAGGAGAGCTCAAGCAAGTCCCTGCTTTTACTCCACCATCTTGCTGGCTCCACCCCCCTGAAAACTTCTTAAAAATGCTTGTGTACAAACCTCCATTCTAGGCTTTGGGAATACAGAAATGAAAAAGGACACAGTTCTTCACCTTAAGCATCTTATATTGAGCAGAGAAGATAGATATAATACAAGGTATAGTGCACTGGGGACAAAGTAGAAGTGCAAGCAAAGTACTCTAGGAAAATTTGAGGAAGGAAAGAACTCTTTTAGGTGGGAGGATAATGAAGGAAAGATTTCACAAAGAAGGTGGCACCTGTGGTCTTAGGACCTGTTAAATAAATCTTCTTCCTATTAGGAGAGGAGTACATTCTAGATTGACAAGGGGGTCAGAATTGTGTATGCAGAGAGGGTGAGTGACAGCCAGGAGTAGAATGGAGAAATCAAGCAATCTTTTCCTTTTTTGGGGAATCAGATTTTCATAATGCAATTTCAGTATTTTGTTTGAAGTGTATTCCCAGAGCATCAATCATATCAATATTTTCTAGAACTAAATATAAATGATTTTCCACACCTTAGCTCCTCTCATTAGTGAAGGCAGTCCTTCCTGATTTCATATTTGCTTCATTCTTTTTAAAGATAAATTTTCTATCTTTCAGTTTTACATCACCTACTTTTCTTCATGTTTTCCCTTTTCATACCAACTCCCAAAGAACTGTCCTGTAGAATTAATCATAAAAAGTGAAACAAAACTAACAACTATATTGTAAATATATGATGTTAAATGCATTGGTCCTTATCTCTGCAGATAAGTTGGGAAGAGAACAGCGACATATCTTCTTATAATGTAACCTTCTTTTTCATGCTTCTTAAATAGGAGGAAAAAATATTGCCCATTACTTAGTTTCTTTTATAGCCCAATCTCAAAATCATATTCAGCATCATATAGTTCAGCAGTATTTTATGTCATAATTGAAAATATGACCAGAAATCCAAATAATTCTTTGATAATGGCTATCAAGTACTTGTGCCATTATAGAGTTAGGCACCTGGCAAGTGGCACCAAAAACCGTCTAAAGAGAACTTCTGCCAATTACAGAATGTTAGGTGTCTCCCTCAGTAATTTTGCCACCACAGCTAGTACAGAGAAGGAAGAAGAAAAGTATATAATTGTAGGAATGGAACTGCTTACGCTCTTACTACTGCTGCCTGGCTCTTATTTCCCTAACTCCAGGATAAACTGTTTGCCACTGCAGTCTAGGACCTTTTATGTGTATAATATTTCTAAAGTATTTTTCTTTTTCATTTACCAAAAAGCTCCCTTTGTCCCTGCAGAATTGGTCCAGGAGTGCTAGAATACTTCTGGTTCTTCAGTTGTTTTCACTGATTCCCTCCAGGTTCCTATCTGGCTGTGAAAATTGATGACTGATGACTTACTCTGCCAGCCTCTGTTGTAGAAGGACACTAAGAGATAAGGCCCTTAATCAAGGAGTTTACCTAGTTGGGGAGATAGGAAAGATACATCGAGTGTTTTTTAAATTTCAAATGTGTGGCGAAAACTTAGAGGATTTTAGAGAGAAAAAGCTAAATCATCAGGGGCAGATCTCACTGAGTATAGGCCTTGAGATGATCTTTAAAGGGAGGATTTGGATCTTCCATCTGATGTGTATGCAGGTGACTTTGGGAAAATCACTTAAGTTCCCTGGGCCTCACTCTTCTCATCTGCAGAACAAAGGGGTTGAAATAGGTAGGTTTTTAGATCCCTTTTAGCTCTCAGTTGTTTGATTCCATTAATGAAGAAAACATCCCAGGCAGCTGTGGCTGGAACAAAAATGTGTATAGCATCATGTATGGTCTTGAAAACAAATAGGCCATTTTGGGAATAGCATAGGGTTCAGCTAATAGGTTAGAAAGGTAAGCAGAGTCCAAATGGTGGAAGACCTTGAATGCCAATCAAAATAATTCAAGCTGTATTTTTGTAGATAGTAAAGAAGCCCTCAAGATTTGTATAGCAATGACATGCAGTCATGTTTCAGGAAGATTATCTGAAGGTAAGATGGATTGAGCAGGAGAGACTGAGACCGATTAGGTTACAGTTGGTCCCTATTTTAGGGGATATTTGTGTTTTTAAAAGGTCACTTGTTGGATCAGTTATTTGGAATTCATGATCTATGTTTTCTTTCTTTAAATGTAAAATCTAGGCAACTCCAAATCTTCCCTCTCGTTCCAAAGTCCCTTAGCATATCGTTGTAATTAGAACTATTTTCAATAAATATTAATAGTAGCTTAACCTTTTTATGCCCCATTTCAAGTTTTGAGGTTTTTTTTATTACTTCTTTACTCAAATAGTTTTTTTACCTTTATGGTTGACAGTATCATACAATGAAAAGATTACACTGGCTCTGGAGTCAGAGAGACCTGAATCTCACCTTTGATGGTTACTACATTTGTTACCTTGGACAAGTCAGTAAACCTCCCTGGGCCTCAGTTTCATCTTCTGTAAAAGGAAAGGGTTGGGTTTGTAGCCATCCTAAGAAATACTTTTGTAGGCTCTTCACTAATGTGCTATTCTATGGTTGCATGGAGTTGACCCTTGGTCTTCAAAAGCTACTGTAGCATAAGCTCTGCCAGTTCCTTCCAACTTGGAAAGGCTTGTATTTATCATTTTTTAAAAATTATATATTTTTTTCATTCGGTCAAAATACTTTCTCTTCCTTCCCCATTGAAAACAAAAGAAAAGCAAAAGCCCTGGGATTTTTTTTTTTATCATTAAGCAAAGCAAATATCCACATTGATGATGTCATATGCACACATATGGCCATTTATGCATTCTGAGTCTTTCAATTCCTTTATCAGGAAATGGGTAGCAGGTTTCATAACGTTAGTCCTCTGGAATTGGAGTTGGAGATTATGCTGATCAGAGTTCCTAAGTCAAAGTTGTTTACAATATTGTTGTTGTTGTATCAATTTTTCTCCTGGTTCTGTTCACTATGCATCCGTTCTTACTAGTGTTCCCATGTTTCTCTGAAGCCATCCCCTTCATCATTTCTTACAACATAATAGTGTACTATCACATTTATATGCCATAACGTGTTTAGCTCTTCTCCAATTGATGATGCCCCAACCCCCTGATTACAATTCTTTGCTATTTCAAAAGGAGCTATAGTTTTATATATTGTGCCCTTAGAGTTTTTCCCCCCTTAGTACTAATCCCTCCCTTACTCTTTTCTCCCTCTAATTTCCCCTTCTTCCTCCTATTTCCCTATTAATGAAATATATTTCTATACTCAAGTGTATGTGTATATTCTTTCCTTCTTAACCTGTCAGAGATGAAAATGAGGGTCAAGTTTGTGTAGCCTTCCACTTATGCACCTGGATTATGTGAGATAATTTTCTTTGCCCATCCTTTCCCTTCTTCTCATAGTATATGCCTCTTCCTCTTGTTTTCTATGTTTTCAAGAACATCAGGTCATAACAGAACCATTTTCAGGCCTTCTATCTAATTAGTCTCACACTGTGATCCCTGTTGATGTTAAAATTCAAGGGTGACCTGTCTATCATCTCCCAGTATTGGAATGTAAATTGTTTATCCTTGTTTAATCTCTTACAACTATTTGTTCAACCTTATTTAGTCCCTTGTGGTTATGTTTACCTTTTGATGTTTCTTTTAATTCCTGTATTTGAAATTCCATGTTTCTATGAAGATCTGGTCTTTTAATCAGTAATGCTCAGAAGTCCTCTATTTTGTTAAAAGTCCATTCCCCCTCTCCTTACCCCATAGGATTGTATTCAGTTTTGTTGGATAAGCTATTCTTGGCTTATGGATTCTGGAATATTGTATTCTAAACTCACCATTCCTTTTTAGTGGTGGCTGCTAAATCTTGTATGATCTTTATTGTGACTCCTTGGTACTTGAATTCTTTCTTTCTGACCATGGTATTTTTTCTTTGATGTAGAAACTCTGGATTTTGGTTGTGACATTACTGGAAGTTTCCATTTGGGGATTTCTTTCAGAAGGTGAATTGTGGACTCCTTCTACTTCCACTTTGCCCTTTGGTTCTAAGAGGAGCAGTTGTCTTTTGTGATATGTTGACATATTGTGTCTAAGTTTTTGTTTTTGTTTTTTTTCTGGTCGCATTTATGGAGCACAGTGATTCTTTTTTTATTAAGATTTTTTATTTTTAGTTTACAACACTCAGTTCTGCATGTTTTTGATTTCCAAATTTTCTTCCCCTCCCCCCCTCCTCACCAAGATGGCATGGAATCTGATATATGTTCTACATATACCTTCACATTAAACTTATTTACACAAAAGTCAAGTTGTAAAAAAGAATTATGACCAGTGGAATGAATCATGAGAAAGAAGAAACAAAACCAAAAGAAAAAGAGAACAAATAGTTTGCGTCAATCTGCATTCAGACTCCCTAGTTCTTTCTTTGGATGTATATAGCTCTCTCTATCATGAGTCCTTTGGAGCTGTCTTCGAACCTTGTATTGCTGAGAAGAGCCAAGTCTCTCAAAGTTAGTCATCACAGAAGCAACACATATGTGGTTGTGTACAATGTTCTCCTGGTTCTGCTCTGCTCACTCAGCATCATATCATGTAGGTCTTTCCAGGTTATTATGAAATCCGTATCTTCCCCATTTCTTATAGCACAATAGTATTCCATTACATTCATATGCCACAACTTATTCAGCCATTCCCCAATTGATGGGCATCCACTTGATTTCCAATTCTTTGCTACCACAAAAAGAGCTGCTATAAATATTTTTGTACGTACGGGTCCCTTTCCCACTTGTGTGAACTCTTTGGGATACAGCCCTAGAAGTGGTATTGCTGGTTCAAAGGGTATACACATTTTAGTAGCCCTTTGGGCATAGTTTGAAATGGCTCTTCAGAATGGCTGGATTAGTTCACAAGTCCACCAACAATGTAACAGTGTTCCAAGTTTACCACATCCTCTCCAACATTTATCATTTTCCTGTTTTGTAATGTTAGCCAATCAGACAGGAGAGATGTGATACCTAAGAGTTGTTTTGATTTGTATTCTTTAATCAATAGTGATTTAGAGCATTTTTCATATGCCTATAGATATCTTTAATTTCTTCCTCTGAAAACTGCCTGTTCATATCTTTTGACCATTTCTCAATTGGGGAATGACTTGTCTTCCTATAAATTTGGCTCAGTTCTCTGTATATTTTAGGTATGATGCCTTTATCAGAGACACTAGTTGTAAAGATTTTCTCCCAATTTTCTGCTTCCCATTGGGTTTGTTTATACAAAAGCTTTTCAATTTAACATAATCAAAACTATCCATTTTGCATTTTGTAATGCTCTCTATCTCTTCTTGGGTCACGAATTCTTCCCTTTCCCGTAAATCTGATAGCTAAACTATTCCTTGTTCTCCCAAATTGCTTATAGTATCAGCCTTTATTCCTAAATCATGAACCCGTTTTGACTTTATTTTGGTATACGGTGTAAGATATTAGTCTATGCCCAGTTTCTGCCATACCATTTTCCAATTTTCCCAGCAGTTTTTGTGAAATAGTGAATTCTTAGCCCAGAAGCTGGATTCTTTGGGTTTATCAAAGAGCGGATTACTATAGTCATTGACTACTGCATCTTGTGTACCTGACCTATTCCACTGATCCATGACTCTGTTTCTTAGCCAGTACCAAGTAGTTTTGATGACTGCTGCTTTATAGTACAGTTTAATATCTGGTATGGCTAGGCCACCTTCCTAGCATTTCTTTTCATTAATTCCCTTGATATTCTGAAACTTTTGTTCTTCCAGATGAATTTCGTCATTGTTTTAATTCAGCTCTGTAAAATAATTTTTGGTAGTTCGATTGGTATGGCACTGAATAAGTAAATTAATTTAGTTAAAATTGTCATTTTTATTGTGTTCACTCGGCCTAACCATGAGCAACTGATATTTTTCCATTTATTTAGATCTGACTTTATTTGTGTGAAAAGTGTTTCATAATTATGTTCATACAGACCCTGGGTTTGTCTTGGCAGTTAGACTCCCAAATATTTTATTGTTTGTACAATAACTTTAAATGGAATTTCTCTTTCTATCTCTTGCTGTTGGGCTTTGTTAGTAATATATAGGAATGCCGAGGCTTTATGTGGGTTTATTTTATATCCTGCAACTTTGCTAAAGTTTTTCATTATTTCAAGTAGTTTTTTACTTGATTCTCTAGGATTCTCTCAATAAATCATATCATCTGCAAAGAGTGATAACTTAATTTCTTCTTTGCCTATTCTAATTCCTTCCATTTCTTTTTCTTCTCTTATTGCTACAGCTAACATTTCTAGTACCAAATTGAATAATAAGGGTGATAATGGACATCCTTGGTTCACCCCTGATCTTATTGGGAATACATCTAGTTTATCCTCATTAAATGTAATGCTTGCTGATGGTTTTAGGTCGATGCTATTTATAATTTTAAGGAAGGCTCCATTCATTCCTATGCTTTCTAGTGTTTTTAATAGGAATGGGTGTTGTATTTTGTCAAAGGCCTTTTCTGCATCTATTGAGATAATCATATGATTTCTGCTAGTTTTGTTGTTGATATGATCAATTATGCTGATAGTTTTCCTAATATTGAACCAGCCTTGCATTCCTGAAATAAATCCTGCCTGGTCATAGAGTATTATTCTTGTGATAAGTTGCTGCAATCCTTTTGCTAATATTTTATTTAAAGTTTTTGCATCAATATTCATTAGGGAAATTTGTCTATAATTTTCTTTCTATGTTTTGACTCTTCCTGGTTTGGGTATTAGTATCATGTTTGTGTCATAAAAAGAATTTGGTAGGACTCCTTCTTCACCTATTTTCCCAAATAGTCTATAAAGTATGGGAATTAATTGTTCTTCGAATGTTTGGTAGCATTCCCATGTAAAACCATCTGGCCCTGGAGATTTTTTCCTAGGGAGTTCATTGATGACTTACTCAATTTCTTTTTCTGAGATGGGGTTATTTAGGTATTTTATTTCCTCTTCTGTTAACGTGGGCAATTTATATTTTTGTAAATATTAATCCATTTCCCTAAAGTTGTCGAATTTATGGGCATACAATTGGGCAAAATAATTCCTAATTATTGTTTTAATTTCCTCTTCATGGGAGGTGAATTTACCCTTTTCATTTTTGATACTGGTAATTTGGTTTTCTTTTTTATTAATCAAATTGACAAGAGGCTTATCAATTTTATTGCTTTTTTCATAAAACCAGCTCTTAGTTTTGTTTATTAATTTAGTAGTTTTCTTGATTTCAATTTTATTAATCTCTCCTTTGGTTTTCAATATTTTTAATTTGGTTTTTAATTGAGGATTTTCAATTTGTTCTTTTTCTAGCTTTTTCAGTTGTATGCCCAATTCACTGACCTCCTTTGTATCTATTTTATTTATGTAAGCATTTAGAGATATAAAACTTCCCCTATGTACTGTTTTGCTGCATCCCATAAATTTTGATATGTTGTCTCATTACTGCCATTCTCTTGAATGAAGTTATGAATTGTTTCTATGATTTGTTCTTTGGCCCACTCATTCTTTAGGATTAGATTATTTAGTTTCCAATTAATTTTTAGTTTACTTTTCCATGGTCCTTTATTACAAATAATTTGATCATCATGATCTGAAAAGGATACATTGACTATTTTTGCCCTGGATTGTGAGGTTTTTATGCCCTAGTACATGGTCAGTTTTTGAGTATGTGCCATGTACTGCTAAGAAAAAAAGTATATTCCTTTTTATCCTCATTCAGTTTTTTCAAGAGGTCTATCATATCTGCCTTTTCTAAAATTCTGTTCACCTCCTTAACTTCTTTCTTGTTTATTTTGATGTTAGATTTATAAGTTCAGAGAGGGGGAGTTTGAGGTCCCCCACTAGTATAGTTTTGTTGTCTATTTTTTCCTATAACTCCCTTAACTTCTCCTCTAAGAATCTACATACTATACCACTTGGTGCATGTATGTTAAATAATGATATTGCTTTATTGTCTTTTAGCAGGATATAGTGTCCTTCCTTATCTCTTTTAATTAGATCTATCTTTGCTTTTGCTTTGTCTGAGATTAAAATTGCTACCCCTTCTTTTTTTACTTTAGCTGAAGCACAATATATTCTACTCCAGCCTTTTACCTTTACCTTGCGTGTATCCCCCTGTTTCAAATGTGTTTCTTGTAAACGACATATTATAAGATTATGGTTTTTAATCCATTCTGCTATCCGCTTCCATTTAATGAGAGAGTTCAGCCCATTTACATTCACAGTTATTAATATCTATGTCTTTTTCTCCACCCTGTTTCCCCCATTTATGCTTTTATTTCTCCCTTCTCCCTTCCACTCCTCAAAAGAGTTTTGCTGTTGACAGCCGCCTTCCTCAGGTTACCCTCCCTCTTGATTCCCCTCCCTTATCTTACCTTTTTTCCATTGCTACTTCTTCCCTCCCTTCTGACCACCTCCCCCTTTTCTTTCCCTTTTCCTCTCCTACTGCCTGTAGGACAAGTTTTATTTCTATACTTATCAGAGTATTGTTATTCCCTTCTTGAATCAAATCCGATGAGAGTAAAGCTCAAATACTGCTCTTTTCCCTCCCTTCTTTCCCTCTACTATAATGTGTTTTTGTGCCTCTTCATGTCATGTAATTTATCCTTTTCTACTACCTCCTTACCTCTTCTCCCAGAATCATCCCTTTACATCTCTTAATTATGTTTTTTATCATTATATCGGTTATTTTATGCTGACATTCACAGTCTATGTATATCCTTTTCAACTGTCATAACTGTACTGTTTTTAAGATTGATATATATATATAATTATTGATATATAACTTATATATGAAACAACATAATCCTGTATAAGAGTGTAAACAATTTGCCCTTATTGATTAGCAAGGTTTTTTATTCTCCCTGTTTACCTTTTTATGTCTCTTGAGTTTTGTATTTGAAGATCAACTTTTCCATTGAGCTCTGGCCTTTTCATCAAGAAGGTCTGGAATTTTCTTATTTCATTGAATGTCCATCTCCTTGCCTGAAAAATTATGCTCAGTTTTGCTGGGTAGTTGATCCTTGTTTGTAGTCCAAGCTCCTTTGCCTTTCTGAATATCATATTCCAATTTCTCCTGTCATGTAATGTAGAAGCTGCAAGATTCTGCGTGATCCTGACTGTAGTTCCATGATATTTGTATTGTTTCTTTCTGGCTGCTTACAGTATTTTCTCCTTGACCTGATAATTCTGGAATTTGGCTACAGTTTTTCTTGGAGTTTTCAATTTGGGATCTCTGTCAAGGGGTGAGAGGTGGATTCTTTCGATGACTATTTTACCCTCTGGCTCTAGGACCTCAGGGCAGTTATTCTTGATGATTTCTTGGAAGATACTGTCTAGGCTCTTTTTTTCCATCCTGGCTTTCCAGTAGACTGATGATCCTTAGATTGTCTCTCCCAGATCTGTTTACCAGGTCAGTTGTTTTTTCAATCAGATATTTCACTTTTTCTTACATTTTTTCATTCTTTAGATTTTGTTTGACTGATCCTTGATGCCTCATAGAGTCATTAGCTTCTATTTGCTCAGTTCTAATTTTTAATGAATTGTTATCTTCATTTTGCTTCTGAGTCTTCTTTTCCATTTGGTTAATTTTACTTTTCACAGTGTCATTCTCTCTAATTAGATGCTGAATCTCCTTAGCCATTTCTCCAATTTTACCTTTTAAAGATTTGTTCTCATCAGTGAATTTTTTTTTTTTACTTTTTTTCTTTTGCTTCTCTAATTTGGTTTTTAAAATCCTCCTTGCTTTTTGGGCTTGAGACCAGTTCATATTCCTATTTGAGGTTTCAGATGTAGGTATAGTATCCTTGCTGTGCTCTTCAGAATTGGTATTTTGATCTCTGTCTCCATAAAAGAATCAATGGTCCTTGGTTTCCTCTAGTGCTTCTTCATGTTGGTTAACCTTTTCCTGGCTTTAAAGGGGATTTCTGCTTCTGGGGCTCAGAGTGCTCTGTCCCAGGCTTCTTGTTCTGGGAATTGTGGGCCAATTTACTGGCTTTGTGTTCTTTGGCCTCTGGTTTCCTGAGGTGTGGGGGAGGGGTGGTCTCAGCCATTGTCTGTCCTAGTGTCTGCCACTTCCCCTGGCTGTGCAAAGGCACCTCTGGGTTCCTGGTGTTGACCCTTACTGGCTCCACCTCCCTGGGAATCAGAAATTCCCACTATTTGGCTACTGAAGCCCTACTTCAGGCTCCTCTATTTCAGAATTTCTCCTGGGGAAGTATTATCTGGGTGAGGAAGGGAGTTCAAGAAGGTGAGTTTCAAACCTTTAGGCTGTGGGCTGCAAGCTTCAGGAGTAGTTGTTCTCATGTCCATAGGCGCTGTGCTGCTGCCTCCCGTAGCTCCAACAGACTCCCATCCTGGACTGGGAAGCCTGGGAATCACCACATTTCACACTCCCAGCCTGGATTGCCGGCTGAGTTCCACAGCTGCTTCAGTTTTGGTGTGGTCTGGAGCAGCTCCAAGCTCCAGGTGCTCTCCCAGCCTGTAGATCCATTCTGTCGACCTTGTGGACTCTCCTGGCTTGGAAATTTGCCCCACTCAATCCTATTAGTGGCTTCTAACTCTCCTAAATCTACTCAGATTCACTTTTTTAGAGGTATCTGACAGAATTTGTGAGAGAGCTCCAGTAAGATGCCATCTTGGCTCCACCTCCACAATGATTCTTGATTTTAATTTTTAATTTTCTTTAATCTGTTTCCTAGTAATTTGTTTTTGCTGTGAGACTCCTTAAATTTTCTTCCATTTTTGCAGCTTTTTGATATTTTAATCGTTCTTTTTGTCTCACTGAGTTAACTTCCATTTAGTCAGTTCTGACTTTCAGGCAGGCTGTTGTTTGGGGAAGTTTTTTACTTCTTATGCCAACCTGTTATTTTACATTTTCAATTCTTTCTTCTGTAGCTCTCATGTCTTTTCTTTTTTTTTTTGCTCTAGACTTCTCTTTTAATCTTTAAACATGTTTTAAACTTATTTTTTCATTATTCATGTCTTCGAGGAATTCAAGTTAAATTTGTGCCAAAGCTGTGTTTTTTTGTTTGTTTGTTTGGGTTTTTTTTTGAAGCTTTGCTTATAGATGTTTTGAAGTTACTCTCTTCTTTTGGGTTTCTGTCCTGAGTCTCCCTCTCACCATAATAACTTTTTATGGTGGGATTTTATTTTTTAATGTTTGTTCATTCTTCCAGACTACTTTCTGATTTTAGATTTTATATTAAGGCTAGACACTGTGCTTATAGAGGGAATATCCAGTTTAGTCTTGTTACTTCTTTCTTGGGGTATTGTTTGTGTTATTCTGGGTGATCAGGGTTAGCTTTTTGTCTTTATAAATTAATCTAATATCCTTTTATTTTTCTATTTGTCAAATAGCTAATAATTTTCTCCCTCTCCACAATTGGGATAAGTTCTTTTTGTCTATTTGCTTGTAATTTTTTCCCATACTTTTTATATTAGGACCACTAATCAATTTGGAATTTAAAACAGTATATGATGATGTATGATTAATGCAATTTTTAATCCAATTGATTGCTATCCAACTTTTTCAACAGTTTTCATTGAATTTATTAAAGAATTCATTCCCTTCTGTTTTGGGATGAAGAATTTATCAACTGTTCATGTCTTTATTTCTAACTGTGCATTGTCTGTTCTCTATTATGATCTGATTTTTATTTGACACAGCCTTTGTCATTACTACTTTATAATATAATGAGCTCTTTTTGTGCAGGTACTGCTTCTTCCATTTCCCCCCTTCACAATTCCTCTTAAGTATTCCTATCTGTTTGTTCTTCCAGATAAATGTTGTTAAAACATTATTTAATTTTCTAAAGAACCCCATTGTAATTTTCTTCGGTATTGCATTAAATATATAAATTAATTTTTGCCATTGACATTTTTATTTGTAGCACCCCCTTTGGGCTCACTCTCCCAACTAGTACTGAAAAATAGGTTATGTTCCCTTTGGGAAATGACTGTTTTTTCCCCCAGGATTCCAGGGGTAACCCTGAAATATTGGGGATATTAATATTGTTGCTCATGAACTCCTATCCTTTGTGCTTACAAATATTGAACAACCACTTGACATCAGTTTTTACAAAACGATTTTTACTGAGAAGGTATCGGAAGAACAATAGTTGCAAAATAATCTTCCCCCAACCAGAGGTGGGGCACACTCTTCCCTTATGTATAGGCACACACACGCATACACACACACACACACACACACACACACACACACACACACACAAAATCACACCCACAGAGTTATCCAGAGAAAAATGGACTCAAAGTTCAAGTACAAAGGTTGTGAGGCATACGTAGGCAGAGGGCTACCTCATGACTCTTCACCTAGTGAGAGATCTCCCTTAGCAGAGTCCCCACCAAGTTTGCTATGTGGAAAGGCAATTGTGATAAATGAGTCACTCCTCTTGCTTAGCTAGGAAAGAAAAGAAACAGAACAAGTCATTTTGCAGCTTGCAGTTTTGAAGACTTTTTTAATGCTTAAGAACCACTAAGGTCAACTATTCTTCCCTCTGGCTTGGAAAGAAAGAGGCTGTTCAAATCAGAGGGCAAAATGGAAAATATAGAACAAAATGGAATTAGGTATGTCAGCTCTTAAACAACCACTCTTAGCTCTTAAAAATCCCTTTTTAGTAATACTAAGAGGATTACCGGATTTAGAGCAACAAGAATCCTCCAAGATCTCTTCTTCTAGTGGTTTTTAACCTGTGAACTTAAAGTTCATGAACTTTTGAAAATGAAAGAGTTAGCTTACTGTGATCAAGACAGTGATCCAAGACAATTCCAAAAGATCAATGATGAAAAATGTTTTCCACCTCCAGAGAGAACTGATGACCTCTGAGTACAGATCAAGGCATACTTTTTCACCTTCTATATGTTTCTTACTTTTTACTGTTTTTTTTTCGCAACATGCCTATTGTATAAATATATTTTGCATGATATCACATGTATAACTGATATATTGTTTACCTTTTCAATGGGTGGAAGAGGGTTGGGAGGGAGAAAATTATAAAAAAATGTTTAAAAATAAATTTCTCAAAAAAACCCCATTATTCTGAGGAGTCCATAGGCCTTTGTCAGACTTTCAAAGGAATCCACAAAATGCAAAAAAATAAAGAACCTATGACCTAGTCCAGTCTTCTGATTTTGTGTATGAAAGGAAATTGAGAAGGAGAAGGATTACCAGGGATAGCTTCCTTACAGAAAATGATGCTTCAGCTGATTGGTCAGTCCCCTGCTGGGATGGATCAGCCAAGTTGCTTGTCTGGGGCACTCTGCCTCTTTGGACTTGTGTACTGCTGCCAATGGCTCCAGTTGCTGGTTGGATCTCTGATAACTTTGATAGATTTCCAGTTTCACTAGTTGCCTTGGCATTCCCATCCCAGAAAAGGCAGGAAAGAATGGAAAGTATGGAAACCAAAGCACCCTGTTCATGGACAGGTGGTGCCTGGGTAAGAGATGATAGCAACTGCTGCCCCTCCCCAGCAGTCCGTAAGCTCATAGGAGTTCTCACTTAGAAGCCAGTAGGGAAGTGACTGAAAGATCATCTTCTTGGACTTCTTGTGTACACACTGAATTACAGCTCAGTCTCTGCTGTGTCATTCATCCTTCCAGCTCCTCAACCAACCAGAAGACTTTTCATCATCACATAGTACTAACCTTGAGTCATCAAGGCTGAAACTGGCTTCCAGAGTTCTATATGTTAACAGAAAATGTTGTACTTGCTGTGTACAAACAATTGAGAAGAGCAAATCTGAGAGCACTTTCTAAGGGTTGTGCCCTCATGACCAGAACCATTTTCCATACTGTATTATTTGCTCACCATGTTAAATGAGCAGCACATGGCATAATGAATAAAGAGCTAGTCTCAATCAGAAAAGCCCAGATTCATGTTCTACCACTGATACATATTGGCCCTATGACCTTGAGCATTCACTTAAACTCTTAGAGCTCTAACTTTCTATATAAGTTACAGAAAAGGTACAGACATGTATTAGTAAGGAGTTTCCTCATTTACCATTTCTCTATGTTAGTGAACTCTCAGGTCTAGTCCTGATTTCTATTAGATATATCTCTTATCTAATTCTTCCTTTATTTACATTAAAATTGCTTTTTCTTTTATTTATGTAGATCTTGGTAGTTTAGGACTAAAATACTTATATTCTTTATAACAAATAGTATTTCTCTTTGAAATTCTTTTTGTTTTTGTTCATGTATAGAGTTGATAAAGATTGGGTTGATATATATTATCTTACTGAAACTAGTAATACATTTTCTGTCTTGGGTTGTAAGACCCAATATCTCTGTGCACTTTGATATTCTCAGCTTCCCCAAACAGAAGAGTTAGTTTTATACTGAAGAAAGAGGCCAGGAGTTCCATTATGATTACATAAGAGGTTTTAATAATCATATATGGGTTACTTACAATAGGGGCCAGTCTGGGGCAGCTGCCAGATGAAACAATCTCAATAGTGGATCAATGCTGACAAAGACCTCAAGTGATAATTACAGGAAACAGACAAAGGGAGGAGGAGCTATGAAGCACATCACTGCTGACTGGTAGATATTTTTGGGTTTCTGCTTAGTAATGAGCTCGATTCTGAGCTTGGACATTAAGCCAGTGCTGTTGGGTAAATGCCCAAACACAGGTTTGTGTACTGGTCATTATGTCTGTGTTAGTTGTTACTGGTTATGTTATCTGAGTTATGACTTAGTATCTTAAGTTATGTTTTTTAGTGGTCACCATGTCTGGGATTCTTGCTGTGTTTTATAGCTTTTCCTCAATAGGGACCCCATACAGGTTTTCTAACTATACCATCATACTATCTTTATATAATGACTTTTTAACCTATTCTTTGCTTTTACCTATTGCTTTTTCTAAGAATGTGAAATAGTAATAGTTAACCATCTGAAAGATTTAAAAACTGATCATTTCAGTGACCATTCATGACTCCAAGAAGCCTGATGATAAAGCATGTTTCCCACCTCTTGGTAGAGAGGTAGGTGGATACGTCTTGATGCTTATAAGCTATGTAATAATACGTTGCTTAACACCATTCCCTCCCCCACCTTCAGGACCTTGGTATCCTTATGTGTTAAATGAAGAGATTGGATAAGATGATCTTTGATATCCCTTTCTGTTCAATATCTATGATCTTATGGTCTTACGACTAGAAATCTAGGATGAGACATACATTTTCATACGTGACCAATGTGTAAATTTATTTTATTTAACTACATAGACATTGCTACTGTAACCCTTGTTTTCAAAATGTGAATTTGTTACCACACAATTGATGTATTAGAGCATGATACGGATTTTGAGGTCGCTTATGCCCTATTTAATTTTTGAGGAGCAAAGAACTTCACAATAACCCCCAAACTGCAAGCCTTCCAAACCCCACTACCACAAGCAAACTTCAGGTCTTTTTAAGGTTAAGAGCTATCATTTATCGTATATCTTCTGGAATAGTAGGAGCAGTGGGTAGAGGAGAACATGTATAAAACCATGCTACTATTTTTTATTAGGTTCCTACCTTTTTTTTTTACAAGTCATTGATGAAGTTTTTGAGCATTGTACTGATAATTCCATTTTCCCCGTAAGTCCTGTGGTTTTTATTGCTCAGTTTCGCCTAGCTCTGTGATTGTTAGGAACACATAGCAGAACTGACTGTACTTCTTTGTCAAAAGAGTTGACTTGGGTAGGGATAGAGTTGTAAAGGGGGAAGTGGATAGCTAGTGGTAATTACATACAAAAAGAAAAAATGTATCAATGAAACATTTTAAAATAGGCAGAAAAAACAGATGCAAAGCAGTTTTAGTATTATATATTTTAAAAAAACCTGTATGGTATAAAAATTTATGTTTTATAATTCTTCTAAGTCACAAAGCTGAAGCATGAAGGGCCATATTTAACCTCTCTTCTTGGTGAGGAAATCTAATATTCTTCCAACTTTTTAACTAATTTTAAGGAGAAATATTTCTACTTCCTGTACTTAAATTTTTTTTTAAATTCCATTATGCATGTTTTTAATTTGTATATACATTTATTATCTATTCCTCTCTCCCCCCTTGCTAATTGAACAATAATATTTATAGTCCAACAAAACAAATTCCCATATTGGCCATATCCAAAAATCTATGTCTCTTTCAGAATTTTAAATCCTTCATTTTTCTGGAAGGAGATGGGTAGCATGCTTCATCTTTAGTCCTTTCACATCCTGGTTTATCATTGCATCCATAAATTCTAAAGTCCTTCGAAGTTGTTTTTCTTTATAATATTGCAATTGTATAAACTGTTTTTCTAGATCTGCTCACCTCACTGTATTAGTTCATAGAGGTGTTCCAGGTTACCTCTGAAACTGTCCATTTCATCATTTCTCATGAAACAATATTCCATTACATTCACATATCATAAGTTTTTTAGCCATCCCTCAATAGAGCACCCGATATATCATTAAGGCAGAATTCATGATTTCAAAGAAAATCATGTATATACCTGAATGGTCCAGAATCACAGGATATAAGGAATTCTCTAAGTAGAAGGCAGAGGAGTTAAAGCATTTATTCAGGCTCCAAAATAGCAGACCCATGGACCAGTATCCCCAATTTGATATCCTGGCAAGAACCTTCCAAAACCAATATGCCCATCTCACAATAATGACCAGATTACAGAAAAATATTATGGCAACAAGCCAAGCCATACTGGTGCTTCCCCCCAATGCTAGGGCTCTCCAGTAAGAAGATTACTCACTGGCCTCAAGCCCTTGCTCAGCACTCTCCGGTCTGCGCGAGGGTCAGTCCTGTTTTTGGTAGCGCTGCTACTGCTGCTGCCACTTCCACCATTGCCACCGCCACTGCCGCTTCTCCTCCTCCTCCCTCCGCTACCTCTCAGTCTCCAAGCTGTGTTCTCTTCTTTTATATAGACGTCATCCCCTCAACTAGAATGTCATCTGAGCGACCAGAACTCAGGCACCTACTATTGGCTCCAGTCTTAACCACTCCCCCTAGGACCCTGAGAGCCCCGCCTAAAGCCTATTCAAATGGGTGGGAAAGATCTTCCCATTTACTGATTGCCTTTACATCCCTTTAATTTCCAGTATGAGGTATTAACAAAAACAGCTGTCACAATTAAAAATATTTCCCTCTTTGATCTCTTTGGGGTATAGGTGGAGTCAAGGGCATGGACAAATTAATAACTTTTTGGACATAGTTCCAAATTGCTTTCCAGAATGGTTGGATCATTTCATAGCTCCATGAACAGTGCATTTGTGTGCCTGTCCTCTCACATCTCTTCCAACATTTATCATTTTATTATGTTGTTATCCAGTGTTAATCCAAAGGCTATGATGTACCAGTTCCTTTACTTCTTTAAAATATTTCTAATCTGCACTAAATAGCTTGTCAAGAGTCTTTCCTGCATCTGTTAATATTATTGTATGATTTTTGTTTTTTTTTATTATTATATAATCTATATACTAATTATTTTCAGCATGATAATAGCATGGCATACTGTCATAGAGTATATTACATTGATTGTTTTCCTAATACATCCCTGTTATAAATCTTACATGAGCATAATGAATAATTTTCAAAGTATATTACTATGTTCTATTAGCTACTATTTAGATATATTATGTATGTATGTGTGTATATATATGCGTGTGTGTGTGTGTGTGTGTGTGTGTGTGCGCGCGTGTATGGGATGCAGGTCTTTAGTTACCTTTTCTCCATAATTTTCTTACAAGTTTAAGGGATCAAAACTATATTTGACATGTAGAAAGAGGTACAATGTCGTATTTCTCAATTTTTAAAAATGGCTTGTATAATATGGAGGTTATTTTGTTTTTTTAATGTTTCATAGAATTAAATTCTGAATCCATCTAGTACTATTGCTTTTTTATCTGGAAGCTAGTTAATTTATTTCCCTTAAGATTGATTTATTATTTTGCTCTTTTCTTCCTGTTTATTGTCAATTTGCATATTTTATATTTTTATAAATATACATTATTGCTTATTTTGAGTTTTATTGCCATTGTATGTTGTCTTGATTATTTTTATTTTCCCCCATTCATTGTTATCTCCCCTTTTTCTTTCTTTTCTAATGAATATTTTTGTATTCTGTGTATTTTTTTTCCTTTTTTCACTTTTTTGGGTTATATTTTAAGTTCCAAATTTGTCTCCCTCTCTCCCTCTCCACCCTGCACTAGAGACCATTTGATGTAGATTTATAACTATATGTAAAACCATACTATGGATACTTCTATTTATCAGTTCTTTTTCTGGAGGTGGATGGCATCTTCTTTCATAGGTCCTTTATAGCTATCACTCTATATCTCTTTTCCCCTTCTGGGTAAACTCCTCGAGAAAGCCATCCAAACTCAGTGCCTCCATATCCTTCTCTCAATCTTTTCTAAACCCTCTGCATTCTAGCTTTTGACCTCATCATTCAGTTGAAATTACCCTCTCTAAAGTTACCAAAGGTCTCTTAGTTGCCAAATCTAATGGCCTTTTCTCAATTTTGATTCTCTTTGACCTCTCTGTATCATGTGATACAGCTGATCATCTTCTACTTCTGAATATTTTCTCCTATCTAGGTTTTTGTGTCAGTACTTTCTCCTGGTTTTCCTATATATCTGAAACTCTTCAATCTTTTTTGCTGGCTCTTGGTCCATACCATGTCCTGCAACTCTGTGTTGGACTGATAACACACAGGAGGCACTGCGGGTTCCGGACTCCAGCCTCTGACAGGTTCACTCTTGATCTGGTCAGACAGGAGAACATTTTTGGAGGGGTTAATAATAAGCTTTATTCTAGTCTAGTCTTCTCAGAAGGTTGCTGAGAATCTGCTTCTACAGCATTACCTAATCAAGTATTCCCTAAACACCCTTCTTGCAGGGCTGGCAAGAAGAGGTAGCAACTGCCCCTACGGGGTCAATCGAGACAAGCGCAGTTTGTGTTTCCCTAAATCCCCTCATGCCTCAGTGGGGGCTGGTTGAGGCAGGTACATGTATTCCTCTATGCATTACCCATGACTTCCCCAACTCTCTGACCAATGCCCACCTGTTTTACAGGGCACCGGAAAAAGAAGGCATCTTGCCAACATTAAGCTCACAAGTTAACTTTAGCAACATCATCATTCTGCACAAGTGTAGTAAATATCAGTTATGTCACTTTATCTCACGGCACAGCCTCAGTAGGACTGTTTGTCACTATGATTCTAAGAATTACTATCTAGAATCCTTGAAACTATTCTGGGAGCTACTATCTAACACCTGGAAACTAGACATTCCCGTGGTCATGGATCCTGAGAAACTGAATTGTAAAAGGATAACAAAATCCTCCTTACTGACACTGTGGATGTTAGTCAAGGTTCTATCTTATGTCCTCCTCTTCTGCTCTCTCTTTCAGTGACTTCATCAGCTCCCACAGGATTCGTTATCATCTCCATACTGATAAATATCCTTCTATCCAGCCCCAGTCTTTCCCCAAAGCTTCAGCCCTTGTTGGATATTTAATCATCACCATGAATTTATTAAGCTTAGTATGTTTCAGTAACTATGCTAAGCACTGGATATAAAGGCAAAAACATTATCCCTGCTCTCAAGGCACTCATACTTTAATGGTGGAGACAATACGTTAACAACTATGTACATACAAGATATATTCTGTGTAAATGGGATGCAGACTCAGAGGGAAGGCTCTGACAGTGGGGGAAAAGAGGGACCAAGAAAAGCCTCTTGTAAAAAGTGGAATTTGAGCTAATTCTTGAAGGAACCCAGAAGGGAGAGCACTCCAGGTGTGGGGTTCAGCCAATACAAAGGCAGAGTTGCAACATTTCCAGTGTGAGGAACAACACCAGTATCCTAGATCATAGAGTTCTTGGCAGGGACTTAAGTGTAAGAAACCTGGAAAGGCAGGAAGAGGGCAGGTTATGAAAAATTCTAGATGTTAAATAGAGGAATTATAAAAAGTTTGGAAACTGTAGGACAGTGAACTTCACTTTAAGTAGAGAACCCTGTGTTGTTTAACTTTATAAAGGCATGGATGGTATACTTATCATATTTGTAGATGAAACAAAGGTGAGAAGATAGCTAACACACGGAAAGACAGAGTCAGGGTCCAAGAGAACCTTGAAGGACCAAAGCCTTGGACTGAATATCATACATTGAAATTCAGTAGGGACAAATAACATCTTGTGATAGATTACCAAAACACAAAACAAAATAGTTCAACAAGTACATAATATCTATATTTAATCCTGGAGATAGTAACCAGTATTACTGCCTACATTTCCTCCTCACTTCTATCTTTTGACATCTCTGGTTTCTATTATCACAAATGACATTCTGAGAGACAGAGTTCTGGATATGACTAGTCAAATGGGTGGGTGGGTATGATTACTGCCTTGCTAACAAATTATTATATATATTTTATTATGTATATGTTTGAGGGCGGGATTATATTTTTTAAATATATTTCTACATCAGACATGTTGTGAAAGAAGAATCAGAACAAAAGGGAAAAAACCATAAGAAAGAAAAGCAAAAAAAAAGTGAAAGTAGTGTTCTTTGGTCAGCATTCAGACTCCATAGTTTTTCTCTGGATGTGGATAGCATTTCCCATCATGAATCTTTTAGAATTGGCTTGGATCTTTGTATTGCTAAGAAGAGCTAAGTCTGTCATAGTTGATCATCGCACAATGTTGCTGTTAATGTGCAAAATATATTTCCATATTATTCACGTTGTAAAAGAAAACACAGACAAAAAATACAAAAACAATAAAGTGAAAAATAGTGCGCTTTGATCTGCATTCAGACTCCATCAGTTCTGTTTCTAGAGGTGGATAGCATTTTTCGTCATGAGTCCTTTGGAATTGTCTTGCATCATTATATTGCTGCAAATAGCTAAGTCACTCACAGTTGATCTCATGTAATATTGCTGTTACTGTGTTCTCCTGGTTCTGCTCACTTCACTTAGCACCAGTTCATGTAAGTCTTTTTAGGTTTTCCTGAAGTCATCCTGCTCATCATTTCTTAAAGCACAGTAGTATTCCATTACAATCATATACCACACCTTGTTCAGACATTCTCCAATTTGTGGGGATCCCCTCAATTTCCTATTCTTTGCCTCCACAAAAAGGGCTACTATACATATTTTTGTACAAATAGGCCCTTCCCTCCTTGCCTTCTTAAAAAATATCTTTAAGATACAGATATAGTAAAGGTATTGCTGGGTCAAAACATACACATTTTTTATAGCCTTTAGGCATAGTTCCAAATTGCTCTCCAAAATGGCTGAATCAGTTCACAACTCCAGCAACAATGTATTAGTGTCCCAGTTTTCCCACATCCTCTCCAACATTTATCATTTTCCTTTTCTGTCATATTAGCCAATCTGATAGGCATGAGGTAGTACCTCAGAGTTGTTTTTAATTTGCATTTTTCTAATCAAAAGTGATTCAGAGCATTTTTCATACAACTAGAGAGAGCCTTGATTTCTTCTTCTGAAAACTATCTGTTCATATCCTTTGACACATTTATCAATTGGATAATGACTTGTATTCTTATATGACACAGTTCTCTATATTTTGAGAAATGAACCCTTTATCAGAGACACTTGTAAAAAAATTCATATACTATAACTTGTTCAGCCATTCCTCAATTAATAGACAAGTCTCCAATTTTTTTGCCACTGGAAGAAGAGCTATGATAAATATATATTTCAGATGGGTCCTTTTTCTCTTTCTTTGATCTCTTTCAGATAGTGGCCTAGTAGGGCTGAGGCAAAGGATATGCACTGTTTACAAGTTTTTTGGACGTTGTTCCACATTGTTTTCCAGAATGATTGGGCCAGTTCACAGCTCTACCAACAGTACATTAAAGTCCTTGTTTTCCCACACTCCTTTCAGCATTTATTATTTAACTTTTTTTTGTCAGTTTAACTGATCTGATGACTTTGAGATCCTCAAAGTTGTCTGTTTTGCATTTCATTAATTATTAGTGATTTAGAGCATTTTTTTTCATATGGCTATTGATACTTAGATTTCTTCTTCTGAAAACTCCTATTCATATCCTTTGACCATTTGCCAATTAGGGAATAGCTCTTATTCTTATAAATTTGAAGTAATTCTCTATATATCTTAGAAATAAAACCTTTACCAGACAAACTTGCTGCAAAGTTTTTTGCCCCTGTCTCCTGAAACCCTTTCTCTTCTAATTTTAGCCATATTGCTTTTCATTGTGTGAAAACTTTTTAATTTTATGTAATAAAAATTATCCATTTTACTAATATTATTTCTTTTAAGAAATTAATTCTCCTTGTTAGTGATATATAAAAATGCAGGTATTTTAGTGGGTTTATAATATAACCTGCTACCTTTTTAGTGATTTTTTATCTCAGATTTTAATTGTTTCCTCACATGTAAAATAAGGGGTTTGATTTGGACTGGATTAACCCCAAAGTTTCTTTAAGCTTTAAAAGGCTATGTTTTCTGATTCCCAGTGTTGGAAATGTCTATAAATAAAATTTTACACTGGAGTGAGCGAAGGAAAGATTTATTGCAACTCTCGAGAGGCAGGCCACCCATGCTGGATTGCATGGGGGCCAGGATACAGAAGCAGAGCAAGCTTTTATAAGGTTAATTGTTCCTGGTCCATCCCTTCAGAGCTGGGATTGGTCCCAGCTCTTCTGGGTACTTGACATGGTCTCCTGACGTGATCTCTTTCCAGGTCATGCGATGCATGTACAGATAATGAGGCTCTAATTTTATGTGGA
This sequence comes from Trichosurus vulpecula, assembly GCF_011100635.1. NCBI lineage: Eukaryota > Metazoa > Chordata > Mammalia > Diprotodontia > Phalangeridae > Trichosurus > Trichosurus vulpecula. The sequence continues at coordinate 387,735,245 of NC_050574.1, forward strand.
ATGTGTCAGCTACTACGCATGAAGCTATTAAGCATGTGTGCTACAGGTCTTTGCCCTACTTTTAACTACAATTCTACTTCTGAGAATTGTTTCATCTTTTCTCAGCACTCCCTTCTAATAACGTGATTTCCAGACCTTTCTGTGGAGATCAAACTTTATATCATTCTAACACCAGGATATCTTTAAAAGTATTGATGAGTTAGTAAATATAGTTCTAGATTCTAAAAATGAAAATAATAATTTCATATTATTTGTTTTGTATAAATCTGAAATCTTTGGGGGTATGGACTGTTTGATATGTTGTTGCCGCTGGGGTGCATCCTTAGAATACCCTTATTTTTAAAATGTATTAGTTATTGTTATAAATCTTAAGGCCATTTTTACATGAAGATCTATATTGCTTTTCAATCTTTCTAACAGGTTACCACCAAAGAATATGATTTTGGCCTAGGGGCTCCAGTAAATAAAGCTGAGAAATATCATAATACTCCCCAAGAAGTGAGAAACCAAGAGAGATTCATCTATAAGCTAAATTTGCAGGTTATAACAAATAAACATGTATGTCGTTTTCTTGCATTAGTATGTGTTGATATTGTATAGCAAATGAGGCTAGTAAGAAAAATTTATAAATTCTTTAAGGCCAAAGGTTCAGGCTTAAATACATATATTGTTATTGACAGCTTAGAGTCAAGAAGTAATTTATTTGTTATTTGCTTCCTGTATTTATGTCTTGCTGTTATAGCGAGCAATACATATTATCATAATCAAATTTTCTTGGAGTTATTTCATGTACCAATGACCAATTCTCAGAGCTATGATTTTTTAAAAAATTTTTGGAAGTCACTGTAGCCTAGCGGAAAAGTGAATGGGTTATGATTCAGTGGAGTTACATTTTAATATTATCAGACTTGCTTTGTGACATTGAATAATTTGCTTAACTTTTCCACTTCAATTTTATCAAAGATGTTATTTTAATTATATGATTGGGCTACAACAGAATACATAATATGGAATTATTTTTCTTTAAAATTTCCAATTGACATATTGAGGTCATTGTGTTTGCTTATGGGGATTTGGGGCCAATCTATGGGTCCTTTGTAATCATTTTCCTAGACTACTGGGTAGGATCCAAACCATTAGAATCATCATATCCCTGAAAGGTACTCTGGGATCCTAATTCACAGGCATCTCTGTGAAGGTTTATAATAGTATATTTAAATACTTCAGTGGATTTGCGGTCTCATCGATATGGACATTTTCTCCATTAGGATGGATTGCAAACTGAACTACCCATACCTTCTTATCCTGTATGACTGTTGTCTATGTACTCTTATATAGCCTTGTTACTTCACATGAATTTATGAAAGGTAATGTGAAAATCTAGTTTTAAGCAGAGGAATAGTACTAGCCTTTATACTATTGTGGTTTTTCTGAGTTTTGTTAGGTTTTTAACCATGATTTTAAGATAGTAGTTAGTATAATAGTTTAAATAGAACAACAAACACTTTATTTTGATTATAGATTTAAAATTATACATTTTAATTGCCATAGAGCCCATTATCATTGGTAAAATTCAGAAATAGGGGATGACATTTTAAAAAATTTATTTATTTTTAGTTTTCAACATTCACTTCCATAAGATTTTGAGTTCCAAAATTTCTCCTCATCTCTCCCCTCTCCCCCACCTCTAGATGGCATGTAAATTGATACAGGCTCAACAGGCACATTCATATTAAATCTATTTTCATATAAGTTCTGTTGTACAGAAGAAGTAGAACCAATGGGAGAAACCACAAGAAAGAAGAAACAAAAAAAAGACCAAATGATATGCCTCAATTTACATTCAGATTTATAGTTCTTTTTCTGGATGTGGACAGCATTTTCCATCATGAGTCCTCTGGAGTTGTCTTAGATCCTTGCATTGCTAAGAAGAGATAAGTCTGTCAAAGCTAGTTATCATACAGTATGGCAGTTATGGTATATAGCATTCTTCTGGTTCTGCTCATTTCACTCAGCATCAGTTCTACTAAGTCTTAACAGGTTTTTCTGAAGTCTGCCTGCTCATCATTTCTTGTAGCACAGTAGTATTCTATTACATTCATGTACCACAACTTGTTCAGCCATTCCCAAACTGATGGGCATCTAGGGGTTGACAGTTTTCACAAGGAGGCAATTACAGGCAGCAGTTGGGCACCACAAATTTTTGAACCCCTCTGAAAACAGATGGCACAGCCTTACTATCCCCAAATTTGCCCTCTTACTCATCTTTGGTTTGGTTTTAGCTTGCTATATTTTCTTAGTCTAGGTCCCATGTCATCTGACTGGAGGCAGCATTGTGTGCAGTGGAAAGGGTGCTGAACTTGGAATTAAATCTTGCCTTCAACATTTGTTTACTGTCTCTGTGACCATAGTCACATCAGTTTTCTGAGCCTTAGTGTAAAATTTGGAGATGCAAGGAATGTGACCCTGAAGACATAACTATCTACCTCACAGAGTTGCCTTCAGGATCAAATGAGATTATGCATACAGGAATACTTTGTGAATCTTAAAGTGCAATATAAATGTCAGATATTATAGAGCATTAAAGCTTATTTTCTATGAATATATGTGTATACCAGGCTAATTAATGACAGACTGATTTAACCCCTTAAAAAGTTTGTTCATCTTAACTCTTAATTATTGCTTTTATAATTTCTGATCATGAATATTTGTTGAGAGATAGAAAATTATAAGGTTGAAGGCCATCTAAAGCCCATAGTTTCTTTTCATTAAAAAATGCTGCAGTATTTTCCTTGTTTTGTTGGATTAAAAAATCTTAAGTTGCTGTTTTTAAAATCTTCTGAAGTTTCTGTTACTTAAAAATAATTTTTTGCATCCAATATCCCATATAAAATCTCTGTGCTCTACTTATGCTTATCAGTAGGTATTGAAAACAATGATTTGCATGATTAAAAACTTGATTTTTAAAATGGGACCTGCTCTTTCAGAGTTTATTATGATTACAGAAAAAAATAGTTCAGATATCATAAATATCCAGATATAGGCCAAACATTCATTTTATAAAAATGGTTATAAGTTTCCATGTTTTGGTTGTTTTTTCTATTTGGTTGTTTTTGGTCTGGTATTAGGATTGAAAGGGGGAATGAAGGAGGACGATTCTGAAGCTAAGTGACTAGGAGGGATGCTATAGCATTTGTAAAATCCTTGAATGCAGTAACTAAATTGTATTGTCATTGTATTTCACTACAAGTACATAGCACAGTACTTTGCAAATAGTAGTCTTTTATTTGTAGAATGAATGCAAAGAAGTATTAAGATTGAAAACCTGGTTTTCTTTTCATTCTTAATAATCCAATGTTGGTTCCCCCAATCCTCCCCTACAACCTTCTGTAGCCTAATAGACTGAAGGCATCTGGACAGTTGTAGGGATGGGAATGATCTATTTTTTTTTAACCTGGTGCCATCTTCCTTGGGGAATGGTAGATTGTAGCAAGATGAGATTAGATGCCTTCCAGAACACTTAGCAAGGGACCTTACACAGTGAGCCCAGTCAGTGTTTACTGCTGATGAAAATGGTCAAGTCAGTTGATGGCATATTATAGAAAATGCTCATGGGATTTAGACCTGGTAAATACCTTAGAGATCATAGAAACCAACTCAGGCTCAGAGAAGTTAAGTGATTTGCCCAAGGGCACAGAAGTATTAGAGAAGGCAGCAGAATGGAGACTGCAACCTAGGCTTTCTGAATTCACTCCTCCCATTCTTTTTTTACACGACACTAAAATTATCCCTGCAAAAGAATTACATTTCTGGTAATGACATTTCAAAAGATACCCCTTTAGCCAATAAAAATTATTATTAAAGTAATAAGGAAATAATTTTTGAGATGTCACTTCATTGCTACCAATGTAGGTATTTTCCCCAAAAATTATATGCAAAAACCCAAAATGAATGAAGTTGTTTCTATTACATGCCTGTTTTATTTTAAAACACCAACTTATGCTATGAAAAAAAGTCTAACTGTGGAAACCATCTGATTCTTTCCTTCCTAATTCTGATAGATTGAAGATCTCAAGCAGACAAATCATGGCATGGAAGAACATGTTAGGAAACCTTTGGAACTCAGAAAGGTGTTGACCAGTTAGATAGATGGTTTAACCAGCCCAGAATGTGCATCTTTGTAAAGAATTGATTAAAGTAAACCAACCAACAGCAGCTGGAGAAAGAGAGAATTGTTATTGGATTCCACATACAGGGACTTTTAAATACTCAAAGGTACTATGAGACATATAACTCATCAAAACTAAAATTTTATAAACAAAGGTAATTGTCACTTGGAAAAGTGAGATCATCAACCAACAATAAATATTTATTTGTAAAGCACCTACTAATTGGCGAATGCCATGCAGGACCTACAAAGACAAGTCTGTCCCCTTGAGGAGCTTATATTATGTAGGAGAAGACAACATATATACACACATAGTCATATATGTATGTGTGTATATATACCCATGTATATGTATATATGTGTATACACATATATATATACATGTATATATGCATGTATGTTTATGAGATGGTGGGGACACACTAGCAGCTAGGGGAATCAAGAAAGGCCTTGGGTAGGAGGTGACTTTTGAGTTTTAAAGAAATTGGAGTTTTTCAGAGGTGTAGGGGAAAAAAGAGTGTGCATTTCAAGCATGAGGCATGTGGGCTGGGTGCAAAGACAGAGAGATGGACAGGAGTTAGAGAGGGTGTGGAGCAGCCCATTTGGCTGGACTAAAGAGAGCATGATGATGAGTAATGTATAATCATATCCAAAAAAATAGGGTGGAGACAGGTTGTGAAGAGTTTTAAATGCCAGATAGTTTGCGTTGGATTTTAAAGGCAATAGGGAACCACAGGAGTTTGAGTAGGTGAGGTGACAGGGTCAGGCCTGCACTTTAGGAATGTGATGTTAGTAGCTTGGTGGAAGATAGATGGAAGAATGGAAAGACTTGAACAAGGAGGTATTGAGGACTATTAAGGGGTCCCCTGAACTTGGCTTTTTGAGTTGCCATATTTTCCTGAAACACTTGGCCCAGAGAATGCAGGAAGCCCTGAATGTGTCCAGAATGAAGGGGTCCGCCCCCCCCTACCCCCGCCAACATAATTTGTTGTTTGCATCCCAAACTGGACTCCCTGTGGGTCCTTGGGAGTCAAGACAGGTACCAGACAGTCTGCACTAGGCTTGTACAGACCTATGTAGATACGGTGACCATCATATCTTCCATGGTCTAGCAGTTCCCAAGGGAAAAGAATGTGGCTTTTGCTGTCACCTTGTTCCTCCCCTTTGGGTGGGGTTTTGTCCTTTTCCTACCTTTACTGAACCTTTCCCCTCCCGTGGAAAGTCCCTTTAGGGGGCTGGTATCTCCTCCTTCATTTGTTCTTCTGTCATAAATATGCAAACTTATGCATGGATTGTGAAGTCTTTGGCTTCTACATGCATGTTCGTTTCTCTTGTAATAAACCTAATTTTCACACAAGTTTTGTGAGGTTGTGATTGCCTGTTGACAAAGGCCATCATTATTATTCCTTTTAAAACTTCAGATTGGTACCATGTTTAATCTTTGATTCCAAAGGCTAAATGATTTTTAAAGTCACAATTTTATTCCTTGATGTATGAAATGTATTTATTGAAAATTCAAATGTATTTTTAAAATAAAATCATAGTTTCATTTATTAATAGTCACTAATAGCCTCTAATAAAAAGGACGTTATCATTTAAAAAAATAGAAAACAAGGGATAAATTTTAACTTGGCTAAATATTCTTCCCTTGCTGTAATGAATCTCTATATATTAGTTGACTGTATCTATGAAAGAAAAAAAATTGTTAGCAGAGGTTTTATTTGTTATAGCATGCCACGCTATATAGTATTTTAACAAAGCAGTGAAATCAGTAAATGGCCTGAGAACAAAGTCAACACAATTTTTTGGGTTTTTTTTGTGTATTTGTTGTTATATGTTAGCCAACTGATGGATTTCAGTAAAGCATCATTGATTTGGATTAAGTATAAACCAGTCTGAATGATTAAAAAGTCTGAATGATAGGATGTCTAAAGAAAATAATAGTAGTTCTTTTAAATACATATAGCAACTCAAACTAGCTAGAAGAATTAGATCTCTAAGGGAACTGTTTTAATGAAGACATAAGAATTATTTGTAATCAGCATATCAGTTGTTTATGTGAGACATTTTCTGAAATGTTAAAGGGTACCTAAAAGTAGTTTAATAGTTTAAACATTCTTCCTACGAGGTTATTTTTTCGAAGCTGTTAATTTTCATATGTAGTATTTTTTTTGATCTTTTTATTTTGGAGGGGGGAAGGCAAGGCAATAGGGGTTAAGTGACTTGCCCAAGGTCACACAGCTAGTAAGTGTGTCAAGTATCTGAGGTCAGATTTGAACTCAGGTCCTCCTGACTCCAGGGCCAGTGGTCTACTCGCTGTGCCATCTAGCTGCCCCTATATATAGTATAAATGGTAAATTTCAATACAGTGTATCTTTATCAAGAAGTTTTTATTAAGTACCTAATTATATGCCAGGTTCTGTGTGCTAGGTGCTGGATACAAAAAGGGAAACAGACACAGCCCTCAAAGAGTTTCCATCCTAATGGGTGAGAGAGCATGTGTGTATATATATATATACCTCTTCAAAGCAGACACAAGGTACCTTGAAGGGAAGGCAATAGAACCTGGGCATAATATGAAAGATGTCATGCAGATATCATTTGAGCTGAGTTTTGAAGGAAACCAGGAGTTTTAAGAGATGGATGTGCATGTGCATGTGTGGGCATATGTGCCTCAAGGGGAATAATGTGTAATAAACTTGGAAAGGTAGGATGAGGCCTGAAGACCTTTAATGCCAAATAGATAAGTTTATATTAGATTCTAGAAGGAAGAGGGAGTAATTGAAGTGGGGTGGGGTGACATGGTCAGACCTATAACTTAAGAAAATAACTTTAGTGACTGTGTGGGGAATTGATTTGAGTAAGGAGAGACTTGAGACAGGGAGACCAACGACAAAGTTATTGCAATATTCTGGATAAAGGGAATGAGGGCTGTATGAATGGTGATAAGAGGAGATATTTGAAAGGTGATGTGGAAGCAGAAACTATTTAATACATGGGATGAGTGAGAGTAGGCAATCAAAGATGACACTGAGGCAATAAACTTGGTTGACCAGGAAGATGGTGGTACCCTTAACAGAAATAGAGTAGTTCATTGAGGAAAAGATAAATATCTCTGTTGTGGATATATTAAGTTTGAGATGTCTATGGGATATCCAGTTGAAAGTGATAAAATAGGTGAGTTGGTGATACAGGCCTTGGGCGCCATTCTTCACAAATGAGTTGTGGTCATAAATAAGATTTTGTGGAAACTATAATTTTTCATTCTTTATGAAAAGCTGCAGCTAACTGAAATGTAATAAGGCATCGGGAAGAAAGACTGTATGTAAGAAAAATACTTCATTAGGCAGTATTCCAAGGGAGGGTGTGTCCTATTCAGAAGAAAGCTGGCTAATGTTTGAAAGGACATGATGGAACAGTGTTAGAATGGGGGAATATATTTTAGAGGAAATACTACCCTGGAATAGGTTTTGAAAGTGGCAGCGTATTTTAGGGTGCAAAGCATACAAAACGGCAGGGATTTATGTACAGTGTAGTGGCCCCCTTTTCTATTTGAGTTTGACAATACTGGCCTACAGTAAATGGCAGGGATAATGATAACAGGAGGAGTACGACCCACACAATTACAGGACCTAGTGAGGAAAGTACTTCTAGTTGAGGAGAGTGACCTTAGAGAAAGCATGGATTGTCCCAACAAACACTGTGCCCCAGAAAGAAATGGTAGACGGGGTATGGGACTTGAGGAACAGTATGCTGAGTTGGGCCGTGTCAAGATTCAAAGACCTACGTATATATTATGCAGTCTTTGTATATTTTAACCTTATTGTGCAGGGAGACCACAGGTGTGAACTCTTGAAATCCTGTGGGTAGGGGTTTTAGCAAAAGAATTTCTCAAAGGAAAGAGGCTATCTTGAGCTAAAAGAAAGTAAGCAGGATTTGAAGCTATTTGGGATTTGTATTCAAGGGTTAATGAAGAGAATATTTGATCTCAAGATACTATCTCATTTTTAGGCAAAAATGTCACAGAGTGAGATTTATCGAAAGGGGAGAGTTTATTCATTAGACCATTTTTAAAGGGAAAAAATGATTTTCTTCTTTTGTTTTCTTCTTTAACCCTTTGAATTCTTTTCTATGTTTTACCTTCACTTCGAGGTACTTCCACATTTTTTCCCCATTCTTCATTTTTCATTCTTTAAAACTTTAACTTAGTTATTTGAAATAGGAAGAAGCAGAATACTATTTTCTTTGTTTTTGATCTTGGTATAGTTGCTCCATGTTTTTTATTATATCAGGGCTCTTTTGGTGTAAGTTTTAAGTTTCATGTGTTGATTTTGAACTGTTTTGCTTCTCTTCAGTGTTTTTATTGTTATGGGCATTGCTACTCCTCTTACCATTCTGGGCAATCACATCTATCAGCAAATAAATTTATTTTTTTAAGTAGTATTTTTTATATTTTTAAGAAGTAAGTATTTTAACTGCTAAAGTTGTGCTATGATAATTCATCATAGCATGGAGGGGACACTGGCTTCCTGAAGGTAATGGGAATAAGGCAGAAATTCTCACAATTAATTACCAAGCTGAGAGGTTATGAGTTAGGCCTAGCAACAGACTTCATCTGTTATCTGAACATCAGCCTACAGCAGAAAAATTCATTAACAGAAGTTTATAAAGTTCATGTGATAAACTTATTTAGCTGCTACAGCTCATGAAGACTAAGGCACGGTGGAGTTGTGATCTGATCTGTATGTTGCTCGAGGGAGTGCTCATACAAGCGAAATCACAAGCCTTGTTCGAGGAGCTATCTATACTCGATGCTGGTCCTTTGGGCCGCAGTCATTCCTGTTGTATCCCTTTAGACTAGAGTCATTTTGTCCACATTTTACCTAAAATACATCTCTAGAACTTAATTGCGCTTGTCATGCATAATAAACCTAAATATAGCCTTTAAGATTTTCCTAGTGGAGATCAATTGAAAACAACAGACATTTATTAAATGCCTACTTTATACATGGCACTGTGCTAGATGCCAGGGATACACAATAGAAATGAAATAATTCCTGCCCTCAAGGTACTTATTATACTTAGAGGAATACAACATGTACATGTATACATGGTAAATGAAAAGTAATTTGGGAAAGGACAGAGAGCCTTAGCTTGGGAAATCTGAGAAAATTTTTGAAGAGGTGATGCTTGAAAAGAAATAAGGATTCTCAGATTGAAATGGTACACCCCTGAGATAGTTTATGTAAATTTGTGGAAGCAGGATATGGAATGTCAGTTGCAGGGAACAGCTAATAGTCCAGTTTGGCAAGAATGCAAAGTGTATCAAGGGAACAATCTAAGATAAGGTTGGAAAGATAGTTTGACCCCAAGGAGAGCATTTAAAGAAAGCCCATTTTAAAGTGGACAACATTATTTATTGGACATTTTCATTTTGAAAAAAGGGGAATTTTACAAGTTAAAAAATGCTGGAATGTTTTTATTCTGGACAAATTTTTTAAAATTAAATTCCTATTTTTTGGAAGTTCATGTAGGAGATATAAAGATATATAAGAAATAGTCTCTGACATCCAAGAGTTTACATAGGAGGAATAACTCATGCCCATAAATATCTGTAATGAAATCTGTCATATATTCTATACCAAACACAAATACAATGCAATGAATGTTGAGAATGAGGGATTACTCTCATCTGTTGTAATCAAGGAAGTCTTTCTTCCTTTTTTATTAGTCCTGTTTTCTTCAATTAGTATGATTTGCTTGTGAAAATGTCACTAGTCTTGTATTATTATATCACAGAAATATCTGTAACTGAAGATAAAATAACCAGAAAGATCTGGTCTTTTATATCTCAATTCAAATGCTTCTGAATTTCATGTTTGTTTGTTTTTTAATGGATTCTCTTTGTCCAATGCTGTTTTTTCCAGTTGAACAAGCATAAAAGTTACTCTTAGCTTTGAAAATCAAGAAACTAGATTTTAGGTATTAATTATATGCTTACACATGCTATTTTTTTGGTTTGTTTTACAGACTGAACTTAGATGTCAGCAAAATAATATAGTACTAGAAGATAACAATAAAATCTTAGAGCTGTAAGTATGTATTTTAATATAGTTTCAAGTACTTGAATATATTCTAATTATTTTAAGAAGTTATTTGTTGAATTGTTAGGAATAAAGGAAAAATATTTAGCATACAGCCCATTTGATCTTTTGTCTCAATGGTTGGATCCTCATGCCAGATAAAACTTCATATGAATAGGAAGCTGCCTTTTTTAACTACCATCAACAAGAATACCCTAGTACGTAGAAGTGGAATTTGGTTGCTAGATTTCGCCTTTGCTTGTCTTCATCCTGAAAGTTCAAGAATAACTTATCAGTTGATCAGTGTATGAAGCCTTATCTTGCTATTTGGGTTTGAATCATTATTGTTCATGACAGTGTTCTCAAAATCTGTATTTGTCTTTTCATAAACCCTTAATGTTAAGTGGGGTTTTTTTAAGCCAGCAGTATTAAGTCAGTTGACTCTTCATTGAAATAGCTTGAATTCTTCTTATCCACAGAAAGATATTGCATCAAGGATTATCTTAGATAGATCCATGATTTTAGGTTTTGGAGTTATAATAAACTTTACGAGCACAAAACACCCAGTTTATCTAAACTACCTTGCTTTGTTGTTATTCACATCCACAAAAGTGTTAGTAAAAAAAGAATTTGTAAAAGGAATGTCTTTAGATCAATCTAAGAGGGTAGGAGTTCATAGGAATGAAATTCTAACACCAAGAATTATGCTAGGATACAAACATTTAGTCATATTAAGTGATAGACTGGCAACATAAGCAATGCCCATTTATATGACTAGTTCTAAAGCTATTAAATTAAGAAGACATTTCTAGTCAATTTAAACCTTTTACCCTTCTTTCCTTCAAAATTAATTGAGTTCATGGGAAAAAAACAATAAATCAAAAGAAAAAGTAGACTACAAATAGAACTTTTATAAATGCTAGGAAGAGGAAGCCTTGGCAATAAGTCAGAAATGAAGTAGATGTAACATAGCTCTTGGGTCAGGGGAGAGATACTGGGGATAACTATGATGATGTAAGGAACAAAAGATGGCAATAAAAATGTATTTAAAAAAGAAATGAATTAGAAATTATGTAATTCCAGACTTTAATCTTTAATCAAATTTGATTTTAGTGATTGAGTGATTGTCAATTTTCATCCTATTTTAAAAATATTGTTTTCGTTTGCCTTGCAATAAACTACCTAATTTTTTCCTCCTTAGCAAAATAATTTTAGACTGAAAAAGTGTTAAATTAAATCTTTTTCTAGACTTGATTCCTTTGTCAAGACTTTAGGAGCAGACAAATCATCATAAGAGTGAAGCTGAAAATTTGGGAAGGATGATTCGAAGTAGATCCAAAAGTCCTCGACGGACTTCTCCAACTCCCAGGGTACATATGATATCTTTTGACATACTAATTTATAGTGCAAATGACATATCATCTTTGGCCTTTCATTTTGGTTCAGCAGTAAGTGGTTGGTGGATGATTCATAGAGATACCCTTGACCCTGAAGTAAATACAGAAGAGCAGATGTGTTGTGCTTTGTGAAAATAAGCAAACTGGTTGGACAAAAATCAGTCAGATGAATGGGAACAATTTGAGAAAATAATTTTTTTAAAAGAGGTTGGATTTTTTTAGGGGTAGCTACATTAATTTCAACTTGCTTACCAAGTACCAGTGTGTAGTGTTAGATTTAGGTTACATACTCCCATCATTATTAGTGGAAGAAGTACTGGATTTGTAATTAGCAGTATCTCGGCTTCAAATCCCTCTTCAGACACTTAACAGCTGTGAGTTTTCCTGGGTAAGTCACTCCAACTCTCAGAGCCTGTTTCCTCAACTATGAAATGAGGATAATGTTGATAATTGGGTTGCCTACTTGAGAGAGTTGTTGGGAAAAAAGTACTTTGTAAACTTTAAAACTTGTCAAAGTGTAGTTTTTCCATTAGAGAGGAGACTATGAATATTTGAAGGCAGAGAAAGGAGAGGGCGTATAGTTGTTTCAAAACCTTAAGTGTCAAGATTTATAAAATTTCTATCATGATTTTAGGGAGTAAATTGTGATTCGGATCTTGTGAAGATGAGAGATCGTGAAGAACTTAAGTGTATGTTGGAAAAATATGAGCGTCACTTGGCTGAAATTCAGGGTAATGTCAAGGTTCTCACATCTGAAAGAGACAAGACCTTTCTTCTTTATGAACAGGTAATTTAATTTATAGGTGAGCAAAAGATCTGAGGAATAATTTATTTAGCTGTAAAGGGTATATCTTTTTCCCACTAAATTCTAAACATGCTTTCTAAAGTCATTAAACTAATAAGAGATTGCAAATGTTATATAAGATTTTCTTAGTAAAATCTTATTTTTTATAATGTTCTCTTGTCTGAGGCAGGGGGTGTTTTTTATACACAGGAACATACCATATTAGTGAACAATAGGGGGTGCCTGGGTCAGCAAAGTGTAGAAATCTCAGATTTCATGAAATAACAAAATTCTGAACTACCTTTAAAGACAAATAATTACTTTGTAAACTCCCATATCATTGCTTAGTAGGGTTATTCCTTTAAGACACAGCTCAACCTCTTCTGCCCGAAGCCGTTCCTGACCCTCCCAACTGCGCTAGTGTCTTCCCTCTCAGAAGTATTTAACTACTTTATGTGTGTACATATATATATATATATATATACAAATATATATGCTGTATGTATTTTTATGTGTACTTGTTTCCCCATTAGACTGTAAGCTCAGTACAAGCAGAGATCATTGCATTTTTTGTACTTGTAGCTGTAGCACACAGCACAATGCTGGCAAATATTAGGTGCTTAATAAGTACTTGGTGATTGGTTGAACAAGGGCTCATAAGAATGCATTTAAATAAAAGGAAAAAGATAGAAGAAGACTATACATATATCCACCAGGATACCTTATTGATACCCTAGAGAGTAGCTATAAATAACGTAGGAAGAAGAGAGCTATGAGACACAAAATTTCACAAGAATCAGAGTCCAAGAAAGGAGCTGATAATAAAACACATAGCTTTAGAGATCTGTGTGCATATATGGTCAAGTAAGAAAAATGCTATAGATCCTAAGATAAAGATGAAAATTTCACTTCACAGATACTATTGAGACTTAGTAGGATGAGAACCACGACAGAATTAGATAAGGTGGGTTATGGGATAGCATTATATATTAAACCAATTTACTTATAGGAGGAAAACTAGGAATTGGAGGGAGAAAACATGGTAGGGAGCATTTGGATAAAAATCAGCGAAAGTAGAGAAATGATAATCATCCAAGTCTCCTAGAGACTACCTGGGCAGAAAGAGGAAGTAGATGAAGAGTTTTAGGAAAAGATAAGAAATGTTGTATGATATAGTCATGATAGAGACATAATACTTACTTGGACTTTTATTGCATTTCAATGCCAAAAGCAGAATAGTGTGTGCTTCTTGACTTGTCTTTATTACAGTTTCATCCTTCAGAAGATGTATGACCCAACACGGGGAGGTACAATTCTAGGTGGGATCCTGACCAACCAGGAGGTGATAGTTGCTGGGGTGGGAAGTATGAAACCTTAGAGGAGAGTGACTAATCTATCTTAGAATTCTTGTTGGAGGAAAAGAAAGCAGGGACTAGTTAGGTATGCATTGTATATTTTGAAGAGGAGATTTTAAAGGTTCAGAGAAGGATGGGGAGGTTCCTGTACACTAAAATTCTTCAAGAAAAGCTGGTTCAGTAATGGTGAGCAAAATTCTGAAGATGAAATGAAAACAATGAGGAGGAGGAGAAGCATTTAGGTGGAGGAATATACAGAGGGCTGGATTTGGAATCAGAAAGACATGAGTTCAAATCTTCCCTCAGATACTTACAAGCTGTGTGTCTGTGGGCAAGCCTTTTAGCCTCTCTAAGCCTGTTTCCACTTCTGTAAAATGAGGGGACTAGATTCAAAATCTTCTCAGGTTCCTTCTAGATCTAAGACTATGATCTTTTGAGAAAGAAGAATTCATTTAAAAATATTGATGTGAATTATCAAGGAACTCCCCAATCCACATAGGTTTTAAAAAGACTTACTCAGAAAATGGAAGCAAGGACAGAAGAAAGAATCTGGCCTTTTTTGTTAACTCCCCGTTCTCAAAAAATCATAGCACAGAGCTAACCCTAAGAATTAGCTGAGGCTGGTGAGGAGATCTACAAACAAGATAAGTTTGGGTTTATTTTTCTCTAATGAGTAAAATATCTAAGAAGGAATAGGATTGTTCCTTAGGTGGGATAGGCCCACAAGACTGATGAAAAAGAGAAGTCACGGCCCTTAAAATCTTATTTTGATTCTGTTTTCTTTGCACACCGATCTTTGGAATAAAGAGGAAGTAACAACTTTGGATTAAAGTGAGTTGACACCCAAATAATTAGGGAAGGAATAAAAGACTATCTAGTGACCTTTGATGAGTCCAGGCAACCAAAGTACAGGGAAACTACACTATCGGGTATGGGAAGTCTGGGGAGATGTGATCTTTGAAAGGCCATTTCAAAGAAAACTGGAGATGCTTCCAGAAAGGAGAAACAAAAGAGAATGGAGTCTGCAAACTAGAGACTAGTGGGCTGTATTTAAATTCTTGAATGGATTACTAAAGGAATGCTTAGGAACCATCCAGAATAGGAAGCAGCGATCATGAAAAGCTAGAATTGCTTTGTGAACAAGTCATACTAGTCTAACTTTGCTTTTTTTTTTTATAAGATTACTAGATTAATCTATCAGAGGAGTACTGTAGATAAAGTTTACTTAGATTTTTAGCAAAACATTTTATAGTCTCTTGTGCTGGTTTTGTGTGAAAAAAAATGGAGAGATATAGATAAATGATAATACGGTTAGGCAATTTGAAATTCATTGAATGGCTAGACCTAAAGAGTAGTCATTAATGGTTTAATATTAGTTTAGAAAGAGGTCTGCAGGGAAATGCTAAGAGGATCTTTGCTTGGCCTTCTGCTGTTTAACATTTTTGTCAATGACTTGCATACTTATAGGTGTTCTGCTTATCAAATTTTCACATGTACGCTTGATGACAGAGTCAGGATTCAAAAAGATATTAAAAAGTAGAACATTGGACCAAATAGAATAAAATGAAATTTCATAAGGATAAATATAAAGGCTTATACTTATGAAGTTAATTTTTCAAACCTGAGTACAAGGTGAGAAAGGCATGGCTTTGTTTGAAAGTTTTTCTGAAAAAGATCTGAAAGTTTTAGTGGATTGTAAACTCAATATGAGTTAAAAGTGTGTTGCCAAGAAAATGGATTCAGTCTTATGCTATATTGAGAGGAATATAACATCAAGGAATATGAAAAGTATAGTCTCAGTGAACTTTGCCCTGGTCAGACCACCTGTGGTGTAATGTTTTAAAACTTGAACTCTACATTTTAGGAAGTACTTTGATAAGCTAGAGATGGTGGCAGCCAGGATGATGCCCATTCCATATGAGAACTGATTGACACCTGTCCAAGATGGCTGCCCAGGTGGCGGCAGGTAGATTAGCCCTCCCTTAACCAAATCCAGCAAAAGTCTAAGAATTGCCCTCAGATTGGATAATGATCAAGAAATCCAATAGGAAATCACAGTAAATTTCTTCTTGTATTACAAAGCACACAAAAAGTCAGCCAGCTCACTGGGAATAAGAACAGAGGCTGCCAGCCAAGCCAAGCCAGAAACAGGCACACGAACTAGCAGTGTGATCAGAGACCAGTCACAGGAATATGTAGCCAGAACGGCTCTGTGTTCAGATGCAGCAAGAGCAGAAGACTCTCCTGAAAAAGTTCCAGGATGGTCAGAAAGTCTCAGGGTAGGGACCTTGGAAATCACCCAGCAGAAGTGAGCGGGGCAGGTATGATACTGCTCAAACCAAGGCACCTCAGGACTCCCAAGATCCCTAGTGCTCTGAAACTCAAAGATTTGGGGCTGGGGGTAACAGCAAGGGGGAGAAGGAGCCCAATCCCTGCACTGCCCAGATAACCAATGGTGAGTCTAAGAGGAACTCTACCTCATCAAAAAAAAAATGCAGCAGATGACAAAGCCCTATTTAAGGAACTAAGGCAGGAGAGATGAATAAACTAAAGAAGGCCTTGACTAGTATAAAAAAATGATTGTAGATTTGGAGATGTCCAAAAAATTAACCTAGAAGGAGAAAGTAATGCCATAGCAACTGTAAAAAGAATCAGAGAAAAAAATGGATTTCCTATAGAAATTATAGGAGTACTTAGAAAAAAATGAAGATAAAAATAAATAAATAATGAAATGAAAGTTCTGGAGGGAAGAATTGTTAGACGAATAGCTTGGAGCAGAAAATGGTAAACACTAAGTAAATAGACCCCTTGAAAATTAGAATAGACCGAAAAGAAATCAGCGTCTCCATGACAATAATTAGTGGCAACTATGTTGCATTACAGTAGATAGAGCCCTGGGTCTAGAGTCAGAAGACCTGAGTTCAAAGTCATCCTCGGAATCTTAACTAGCTAAGTGACCTTGAGCAAGTTACTTCAATTCTGCCTCAGTTTCTTCAGTTGTAAAAAGGGGAAAATAATAGCCCCTGCCTCACAGTGTTGTCATGAGGATCAAATGAGATAATATTTGTAAATCATTTAGCATAGTGTCTGGCACATAGTAGGCACTTAATAAATGTTTATTCCTTCCCTTTTCTGTTCCCTTTCATGTTACAGCAAGAAACATTAGTACAAAATCAAATTATTGGAAAAATAGAAGAGAGTATGAGATATGTTTATAAAAAAATTGATATAGAAAACAGATCAAGGAGGGATAATTTTGAAATCACTTGATTGCTTGAAAACCATTATTTTTAAAAAAGCCTGAAGGGAGGGGAAAAACTTAGAACTCAAAATCTTATAAAAGTAAATGTTGAAAACTGAAATTTTTTTTAAAAAGAGCCTGGACATTATTTCAGTAGATTATAAACAGATCTATAAATAATCATTATTATGGCTAACATATCTATATTGCTTACTGTGTGCCAGGTACCTTGCTAAGTATTTTAAAATTCTTATCTCATTTGATCTTGAGCCTTGGCGGAGGTAGGTGCTATTTTATCCCCATTTTACAGTTAAGGAAATTGAACCAGGCGGAGGCAAAGTGACTTGTTGGGGGCTAATGGAGGTGGGGATGTAAGATCTTCACCACCCATCAATAGGCCTTATGTGGAACCCATTAAGAGAAGCTTGCTTGTAGGAAGGCTTGCACACCTTTTGTTAATAGGCTAATTAGGCAGTGGGTTGAGTTGTGATGCCTTCTGGCTCTGAGTCTTTTAGCTGAAAGAGTATATATTGTGAGAGGTGAGCTTTTGATTTGGGGTCTCATTTATGAGAAAGATGTTGTGATTCCCTGGTCAACACTCTGAGTGGCCATATGTTCAGAACCCTGTGACTGCTCAGAGGTAAAGTCTCTCTCCACTCAGTGGTGGATGTAAAGCTTTGATTCAGGCAGTAGAGCCCTGTCTGTTGGTCTTTATTTCTCTCCTCTGTATTTCCTGGGTTTGTATTTTATGTGATTAAAAATACATTGTTGACCCCTGAAACAGCTATCTTTCCTTAGTAAAGCAGATCTAAGAACCTGCACTAGCAGCCATCCTGGGTATGCCAGTGTGGTTGCCGTTACACTTGCCCAGAGTCATACTGCTAGTAAGTGTCTGAGGACAGATTTGAACTTGTGTCTTCCTAACTCCACACCCAGCACTCTATCCACTGTTCCACCAGTTGCCTTATTTGATCTATTTAGAACCAGAAGGCAAAGTGAAAATAGAAAAACTCTACCTATCACTTCCTAAAAGAAACTCCAAAAAGGAAAAGCCCCAGAAACATCTTGACCAAAATTTGGATCACATCAAAGAAAAAATACTGCAAGCAGGCAGAAGG
This sequence comes from Trichosurus vulpecula, assembly GCF_011100635.1. NCBI lineage: Eukaryota > Metazoa > Chordata > Mammalia > Diprotodontia > Phalangeridae > Trichosurus > Trichosurus vulpecula. The sequence goes on from NC_050574.1 coordinate 387,753,391, forward strand.
AAGGAGTTCATGTGTCAAGTAAGCAGAGCCAGGATTACAGAACATCTTGCAACTTCTACTACAAATGTGAAGAGAATCTGGAATCCAGTATTCCCATAAGCAAAATATATAGGTTGACGACCTAGAATAATTTACCTTGAGAAAATAAGTATAATCCTGCAGGAGAGAAAACATGAACTTGAAATAAACTGGAGATCTTTCAAGCATTTCTGATGAAAAGACCAGAGCGAAATAGAAACTTTTAAGCGTCATGAGAAATTTTAAATTTATTTGAACATTTGGGAGGTATGTAAGATGATGAAGTACTAACATTCTCATGGAGGAGGTAGGAGAAACAGACTTTAATGATTTGTAAAGGCATTCTGACTGTTAAGTAAGAAAAACAGGCCTTGGGGCAGCTAGGTGAAACAGTGAGTAGAGCACCGGCCCTGGAGTCAGGAGGACCTGAGTTCAAATCCGGCCTCAGACACTTGGCACACTTACTAGCTGTGTGACCTTGGGGAAGTCACTTTTTTTTTTTTTTTTTAAATGCAATTTATTTCTTTAACATATTTGGTTTTCAGCATCGATCTCCACAACAGTTCGAACCACAAATTCTCTCCCCATCCCCGCCCTCCCCCCCCACTCCAAGACGGCGTACATTCTGGCCGCCCTGCTCCCCAGCCAGCCCCCCCCTCCACCACCCCCCCCCTCCCATCCCCCCCTCTTGGGGAAGTCACTTAACTCCAATTGCCCTGCCTTCCCACCTCCAGAAAAAAAAAAAAAAAAAACCCAACAAAGAAAAAAAGGCCTTGAGGTAGATTGGTTATGGTCTCGGGATTTTAAGAGGGGAAAGAGGAGGGTAAAACTAGTATATAAAGGAGAAGGAAGGGGGTGGAACTTGCTCCTTCTTATTATTGGGGTATATGAGAAGAAGAATATAGTAAATATGGAAGAAGGGTGGGAGGACCATGAATCAGGTGAACCTCACTGTTACCTGAACTGGACAAAGGGTTGAAACGTGTGAACGTGTGCATGAACACACACACACACACACACACACACACATCTGTCCTCACTTGCACTCAGAAAGAGCAGTTGACAATAACAAACAAATTTCTTGATTCTTAAGGAAAGATTAAGAGGGAAAAACAAAAGGAATCTGAAGGCAGTGCTTATCAATTGGCGAATGGCTGAATCCATTGTGGAATATCAATGTAATGGAATATTATTGCACTTTAAGAAATGATAAGACATGATTTCAGAGAATCCTCATTTGTATAACAATATTGGAGAAAACCAACTGTGAAACACTTAGGAATTCTGTTCAAAACAATGACCAATTACATCTACAGATGACCTGTGATGAAGCATGACGGACTTATGGTACAGGAAGAATATTTTTGGACATTACCCCTGTTTAGATTTGGGTTCCCCTTCTTGCCCCATTGTTAATCCCAGGGGGATTAACAATAATGAGCAATCATAATAACCTGGAAAGACTTACATGATCTGATGCTGAGAACCAGGAAAACATACACGATTACAGACACACCTTATCTCTGATAACTAACTTTGATAGACTTGGCTCTTCTGAGCAATGCAAGGTTCTAAGACAAGTCCAAGCGATTCATATCCAGACAAAGAATTCGAGTCAGAATGCAGATTGAAGCAAACTGTTTGCTCTCTCTTTTTTTGTTGTTTCTGTTTTGTTTCTTCTTTCTTGTGGTTCAACTTGACTATTGGGAAATATGTTTAGTGTGAAGGTATATGTAGAACCTATATCAGAATGCATGCCATCTTGGGTGGGGAGGGGGAAGGGGAGAAAATTTGAAACTCAAAAACTTGAGGAACTGAATGTTGTAAACTAAAACTAAAAATTAATTAATTAATTAATAAAGAAGAAACAATAATGAGCAAAAAAAAAAGTGGGCTCTTAAAATGTTTTTTTTTAAATGCACAGAATAGATTCAGGAGGAATGTTTTAACAATCTGGCTAGCAGCTTCTGTGGGAGCATATGATCCACCTACAGCCAGCACCCAGGAAGCTGCCGGCACACCGGGAAAGCACAGGTTCTTTTTATCTGCTTAACCAAAGAAAGCACGGTGAAGGGGCTGACAAGCTTACTTTAATCCAGCATACAGACTACATTCAGTTAGTTCAGGGGAGCATACAGACAGCATTCAGTTAGTTCAGGGGAAAAAACAGCCAGCACCCTGAACTTTAGAACATTCATTTAGTTTGGGGGAAAAAAACCAGCACCCCGAACTTCAGAACAAAATACAACCAAATTACAAATATCAACAGACAGACCCAATACAATTCATAGTTACCAACATCTAGGTTCAGCCCGAAAGCTTGGAACAAGGGCTGGCCCAGAGTCACGCTTGCCACAGCTGCCAACTGAAAAAGGATCTTCAAACTATCTTCTCTCCTCTTATAGAGTTTTTGACATCATCAAGCGCCACCTGAATGACCAGAGCCGGTTGGTTCTTGAGTTGGCCCCTCCCCCTAGGACCCTGGGAGGTTTACATCCACTAGACTAGGTTAACACCCAATAGGGCATGGCTCTGGAGTTAACACCTCCCCTTAGCCAGCCCCATGAATTGTTACAAAGAGGCGGACCTAAACCCACGTGGTCTAAAAGCCTCTGCTGTCCCAGACATGTAAACTAGGCCCTCCCCGGAGTTAGCCCTAACAGGGGCCCAGCACCCAGCAAGGTTCAATGAGATGCTCACAGCATGAAGCAGAGGTATGAAGAGGGAGGTGAGGGCTGTGTTCAGGTCTCTGAAGGGCATGGTGCCATGAAGAGGAAAGATGAATGAGATGGGCTTTTCAGGTTGTTTGTTTTGGGTTTTTAGGCTTAACCCAAAGAGCAGGGTTAGGCACAGTGGGAAGGAATTGCAAAGAGATAAATTTAGACTTGATTTCAGGATACACTTCATAACAATTAGAGCCATCCACATTTAGAAAGGGCTTCTTTCTGTTTGTAAGAGATCTTCAGTGAAAATACAGATTACAGATAAAGCCTAGGCATTTTTTCAGGATATCATAGTAAGCATTCTTTTTCAGGTGTGAGGCAGACTAGATGGCCATGGAAGACCCTTCCACATATGAAATTCTATTGTTATATGAGTGCTTAAAGCCATTTATATTCAGCCACTTATCTTCTACTCTGAGCTTGGCCTATTGACCTACAATTTTCTAGCCTTTTCCAGTCAGTAAGCTTTTGCCTCAAAACATTATTTATGAAAAATGTTAAATTCTTATGGAGAATATTTTGTGAGTTTACCAAGTTACTAAGACATCTTTTTTTAATTACATTTTTTTTGGATTAGCAGAAATTGATTTTTCTCTTCTTCCTTTCTTCACTATTGAAAACAAAAATAAAAATTCTTTTTTAATAAATACACATAGTTTAACAAAACAAATTTCTATATTGGCCACATCCAAAAAACATAGACCTCATTCTGTACCCAGAGTCCATCATGTCTGTATCAGGAGTTGGTTAGCATGCTTTAGCACTGGACCTGGAGTCAGGAACACCTGAATTCAAAAATTTAGCCTCAGATGCTTGTATAAAATTGCTTGCCTGCTCAATAAGGGGGAAGGGTATTGAGGGAGGGGAAGAATTTGGAACTCAGTATTTGAAAAATGGATGTTAAAATTGTTTTTACATGTAATTAGGAAAAGTAAGTAAGAGTCAAGGTTATTCACTTGCAGGGTTGAGATGAATTAGTTTGGTGTGTTGTAGAGATGTTGTGGTGTTAAGGAAGTGTTCTAGAGAATGCACAAAAATATGTGAGAGCATCTTTTCTAGAATTTCTTCCCACCAAAGATGTATTGATATAAGCTGTCAGCCAGGGGCATGGAGTTACCTTTCAATATTGAATTTGAAGTTTCTGTAGTATTTTATTAAAAATAAGATACTTTCCTGTATTATATTCAAATCTGTACCAGAGAAGGAATAATAATAATGAAAGCATTTTTTGGAAAACATTCTCTTTTGTGGTGACCTTTTTACCTATTATTTATATTTTACAATTTGTGTTGTCCTTAATCTTGATTTCTGTAATTAAAATTTGTTATAAACAAGTTGTTAAAAAAAACAATTTAATTGTCTCACACTTTAGCAGAAGGCTTCCATTTACGTAGTTGGCTGGCAGAGGGGCAATTCTAATGTTCCTGTAAGCTCATTAAAACAGATTTATGTTTGTATGTTTAAAAATAATAGGCACAGGAAGAAATAGCCCGACTAAGACGAGAAATGATGAAAAATTGCAAGTCTCCTAAATCAACATCAACAGCACATGCTATCTTACGGCGAGTAGAAACAGAAAGAGATGTGGCCTTCACAGACTTGAGAAGAATGACCACAGAGCGAGACAGTCTGAGGGAGAGGTTAAAGGTTAGAAAGACATTCTACCTACACTGATATCAACGAAGCACAGATGCATCAAAACTGAAGGTACTATGTTTTTGTATTTAAAACAGATTTCCCAAGAGACTGCATTTAATGAGAAGGCTCACCTGGAACAAAGAGTAGAAGAGTTGGAGTCTACAGTACACAGTGTAAAAGAAATTCAATTTTGTCTATAACTAATTTTTAAAATTAAATAATGGCTTGTTTAATTTTTATGTGTTCAAAAAGTAGCAATTTTTAAATCAAGGATGTAGGACCTTCTAAGACAAAAGTATTATCTATTCTTTGTGTTTCTATCACGTTAAAATGAAAAATGCAGATCTAAGGATATGTTTCTAGACAGAAGATTTAGTGAAATCTCTATTCTTCATCCATTATCCTTAGTAATATATTTCTACTGATTTTAATAACTTACATTTTCCAACTTTTCTTATTAATAGTGTTAGTGCTTCTTCCTACTTTTCTATAGGAGAAGAGAAAAATGCTTTGTCTTCTTTTAGAATAAAGTAGGCAAATAATTTGGGGAATTTGGGAAAACATTAAATTTAACTTACAGGTGAAGATTCATATTTATTAGGTTTTCTGTATGTGATTGCTAGGCACTTATATAATGAGAATGCATAAAAGAAGTTAACAGAGGAATTTGGCTTAATTTACAACAAATTTATTTAATCATGTTTGCATTCTTTTTTTTTTTTTTTTGGAGGGGAAAAGACAGGGCATTCGGGGTTGAGTGACTTGCCTAAGGTCACACAGCTGGTAAGTGTGTCAAGTGTCTGAGGCCGGATTTGAACTCAGGTCCTCCTGAGTCCAGGGTTGGTGTTCTACTCACTACGGCACCTAGCTGCCCCAATCATGTTTGTATTCTTATTAGTTGTATCCTTTTATGACAGCAAAAGGGGGAAAAAATCCTGAAAGATATGTAGATTGCATATTTCTTTACTTGTGAGGGATTTTTGCTGGGAAAGTTTTAGGCCACTGGACAGAAAAGCCATGAAATTAACATGTTGGGGCCATTTTAAATTGTGGATTGAAAACCATGAAAGGTCTTTATTGCGGAGCTATACAGTAGGTATGTGCTGGTTCCTCTGCTTGTTTGGCATAAAGACTGACTGAGAAAATGGACCACCACAAGTGTTCCATCCCAGATTGGTTTAATCCATCATATAGACCAGGCCTAAAACTGCATTTTGGAAAGGAGATGTGTGCCCTGTTTGAAAGAAGAAGGAAGACAGGTTCCAGTGACTACCAGCCTTGTTGTTTTACTTGTGTAGCTTGATGATGAACGTCTAGAACAAATGGCAAATATGACTTTGATGAAAGAAACCATAACCACTGTGGAAAAAGAGATGAAAGCACTAGCACGAAAGGCAATGGATACAGAAAGTGAACTTGGCAGACAAAAAGCAGAAAATAATTCATTGAGGTAAAAAATTATTTTTAATAAAACTATTACTTTAACTTGTTAATTCTAAGACTATTACTATTTTAGCAATAGGAAAAATAACTCGCATTATATATGATATTTTATATACAATTAAAAACTAAAGCACTATTTAAATGATTTTTTAAAACCCAAGGACTTTTTGAAAAGAAAATTCCAATAAAATAGGCAAACCTATTTGATCTCCCCAAAAAGAGAGAAAGGAAAACCAAATTACCAAAATAAAAAATGAGAATGGAAAATTAATAAATATAGAAAGAAGGTTAGAGACTGGTCAGGTATGGGAATTTTTCAGAAATTTTTTTTAAATTTTGAAATCAAACACCAAGTAAAATGAGCAGCAAAAGTAGTACATGAAACTGCAAATCTCTATTATATATGTAGCTTGCTTTTCTTTTTAAATATATCATAAGTTTAATATATGACCATAAAAGCTGTCTTACTTGTCCGTGTTTCTTCCTGGCCTTCCTTCTCTTCTGTGCATTTTTTTTAAAAAGTGCTTTAATCTCCTTCCCCTTCTCCTCTCAAATATATAATAAATATGCATAATGAAGCAAAACAGATTCCCACTTTGGCCATGTCCAAAAATGTATCTCATTATGTCCATCACCTGTCAAGAGATATATAGCTTGCGTCATCATCATGGACCTATGATTTCATTGTATGAAGAACTTCCAGGTAAGGAAACTCCTTCAACCAGTTCAAGTCATCCCCTTTTCTGCAGCTTATTATCTTAGGAAACTTCCTGGGGTTGGGAGGGCGGAGCCAAGATGACAGCTGAAAAGCAGGGACTAGCGTGAGCTCCCCACCAAGTCCCTCCAAAAATCTATAAAAAATGGCTCTGAACCAATTCTAGAACTGTGGAACCCACAAAAGAGCAGAGGGAAGCAGGGCTCCAGCCCAGGACAGCCTGGATGGTCTCTGGGTGAGGTCTATTCCGCACAGAGCTGGGAGCTGGGAGCGGAGGGGAGTGGAGCAGAGCCCAGCGTGGGCAGCACGGACTAACCAGACCAGGAGCCAGGTGGAGCGTGCCCTAGCACCCTGAATCAGTGAGCTGCAGCAGTTACCAGACTTCTCAACCCACAAACACGAAAGACAACAGAGAAGGTTAGTGGGAAAAGCTGCTGGGGACAGAGTGAAAGAAGGAGTTCCCGGTTCAGCCACCACCCCAGGGGCAGCAGAGGTGGGGCAGCTACAGAACTACAGCTGCAGTTGCTTCCAGCCCCAGGCCCACCTGGTGGGAGGAATTAAGTGGTGGATCAGAGCAGGAGTGAAGAGACTGTTAAAGATCTAAGTCCAGTCCAGGTTGGGGGTTCTTGGGGAAGGAGGAGTGCTGGTGTGGCACAGCTGGCACATCCCCTCAAGCGTGAAACATAGAACTCTTTAGTCTACAAGCAGTCATACCCTCCTGAAAAACTCAAGAGTCAAGTTAGTTGGTTGGGAATATGGCCAGGCAGCGAAAACACACCCAGATTCAGTCTCAGAGTTTGGAATCTTACTTTGGTGACAAAGAGGACCAAAACATACAGCCAGAAGAAGTCAACAAAGTCAAAGAGCCTACAACAAAAGCCTCCAAGAAAAACATGAACTGGGCTCCGGCCATGGAAGAGCTCAAAAAGGATTTGGAAAAGCAAGTTAGAGAAGTAGAGGAAAAATTGGGATGAGAAATGAGAAGGATGGGAGAAAACCATGAAAAACAAGTCAATGACTTGCTAAAGGAGACCCAAAAAAATGCTGAAAAAAAATACACTGAAGAAAAGGAAACTTCCTGGGGAGTTGAAAGTCAAAGCGTCTTGCTATGGCTCATCTGGCCAGTGAGATGCAGAAGTGGGCCTTGGACCCAGACATTTTGGCTGCAAGGCTAGCTCCCAGGCCACTGCATCATACTGCCTCTCCTTGACAAAAGACAGTATTTATGTTAGAACCACTGAAAAGCACAGGAATAAGATTTCAATCATACGATCAAAACTCCCTCTCACAAACCAAGAGCTAGCATTATTTGCAAGTAATCTAGTGAGATCTGAGGTAAAGCAAGTATGTCTTTACCTCCACTAATTTTAGCTAAAAATGCTAGCTACAGAAATGAGAAAATAAGCAAAATGAGGAAATATACATAGGAACATGAAGGGCAAAATTATTTCTATTTGCAGATATGATGGTTTATTTAGAAATTCCTATAAATTTTATAAAACAATTAATTGAAACAATAGTGTCAGTAAATTAGCAGCATATGAATTAATCCCACAGAAACCATAAGAATTCTTGTATTTCAGTCAACCATTTATTAAATGTTTACTCTGTGTGTGCTAGGCACAGTGCTAAATACTGGGGATACACAGAAAGGCAAAACACAACCCTTGTCCTCAAGGAGCTCACATTCTAGTGAGCAAATTAACTGTGTACATCCAAGATGTGTGTGCATATTAGATATATGTGTGTGTGTATATGCACACATATATATGTATATATTGAAAACTATAGCTATATGCACGTATAGATATATGTGTGTATACACACAAATACACATGCATGTATATGTGTATATATATATATATATAAATATACACACGGTGTAAATGGAAGGTCGGCTCACAAGGAAGGCACTAGCTTTTAAGGTGGGGGTGGGGTGGGCAGAAGGAAAAAGACTCCACCCCCAGGAGAAGATGAGATCGGAGCTGACACTTGAAAGAAGACAGGAGCTGGATGGAATAGGGGACAGGTATGAAAACATCACTAATAAAACCAAAGAGAAAAAGAGGAAAAACTCATTTAAAATTGCTAAAGTATTTGGGTATTAACCCGCTAGGACATACTCAGGATTTATATAAATACAAGCATAAGATTTTTTTTTTTACAGAAATAAAGAATTAAATGAATAGAGATTCATTGGAGATACATTGTTGGGATGTACCAGTATAATTAAAATGTTGATATTATCTCTGAATTAGTTTAGGGCTATGTTAATGAGACTGCAGCAGTAACTTTATAACAAAATTTATTTGGAGGAACAAAGACCTAGACCCTCAAGGAAATAACAGAAAAAAAGAAGGAATAAAGGAAGAGCGAGCACACTAATTTTTTTTTCTGATTTAAACTTTTTTATTTAAGTCATATGTGTTTTCTGAGCTTATTGTGGTATAAGATATTAGTCTTAACCAAATTTTTTTTCCAACATGTTCTAGTTTTCCCAGTAGTTCTTGTTGAATGGAAGGAGATAACTTCCAGATAGAAGATTAAGGGAAGAATAGATTAAGAAGCAAGTAATAGAGGAAAACACAAAAGACAAAATAGCCAATTTCATTTACATAAGATAGCTTAATACAAACAAAATAAGTACAACAAGAATAAGAAAAGAAGTTAATTGGAGGGAAAAGAATCTGCAGGAAATCTCGTAAAAGTCTAATGTCCAAGATATATTAGAAATTGACACAAATAGCTAACACCAAGAGCCGTTCCCTACCAAATAGTCAAAGGATATCAGTAGTTTTCAGAAGAGTAATTGCAAATTATTGAAAAAAATAAAAAAAACCACTAAGAGAAATGCAAATTAAAACAACTCAAGATTTCTCTCATATTTGCAAATCAGCAAAAAACTGGTAATTCTTGTAGAAAGACAGGCATGTGAATACAAGAGATGGGAAATTGGTCCAACTTTTTTTTTTTTTTGCAAGCAGTTTGGAATATTAAGAGAAATCACTAAACTGTTTGTGTCCTCTGAGTCAGTGATTCCACTGTAATCCAAAGTAAACTCAGTGACAGAAAGAAAGGTACTATACATACTAAAATAGCCATAGTAGTATTAGGATAGGAAAAAAAACCTCCAAAAAAGCAAAAACTAGAAACATAATGGGTCCCTATCAGTTGGGGAATGGCTGAACAGGTGGTTTATGAATATAATAGAATATCTTGTCTTATAAGAAACTATAAGTATTAGGCCTTCATAGAAATATGAAGTGATGTAGATTAAGGAAAGCAGGATTAAGAGAAAATTATACACAGTGACTTGAGAAATGTAAATGGAGACAACACTAAATCTCAGATTGATTGCAAATGGCAATCCAGATTCTAGAAAACAGGCCAAACACAAATCCCTCTGAGGCAGAAAGAAGTAGGCATCTACAGGTATTGGATGTTTTAATGTATATTGTCCAAAAATGTTTTGGTCAACTGTTTTTTTCCTTTTTTTCAATGGTGAGAGGATGTGTATAATAAGATTTTTTGAGATTTTTTAAAGGCATCAGTAAAAAATGATTTTGTTTTATTTTATTGGAATGGACTTTCTCAAAAAGTAGTGGCTTACACATCATTAGAGATCTTGAAGTTATGGCTGGGTGGTCACCGGCTGGGAATGATGTAGATAAGATTCCTGGTCAGGTGCAGATTGAACTAGATGCCTTCTGAAGTCCCATCCAACTCTAAGGTTCTTTGATGATATAGTAAAGGAATTGGAGCTAAAATGTAATGTCCTTATGTTAACCCTTTCAGGTAGCATCTGCATTTTAATTCTGGCCATGTGTGTAAGTCCTAACAAATAATTAATGCATATCGTATCTCCCCTCTCCCCCCAAAAAAGCCAACCTTAACTGCAGTCTGGAAAAGTATTATTAAATCATAGATCATTAGATTTGGAGAGTACTTAAAAATCATCCAATCAGAAATAGTCCCAGAAAGGTCAAATGAGTCCATTGGTACCTTGAGGTCCTGATAGTCCATAGCCTTATTTTATATGATATGTTAGCCATATCTTTTTTAATAATATTTTCTTGGAAGGGGATGGGGCGGGAGATGATAGAAGGGAAAACAGATTGGGGGAGAGAGTAATCAGAAGCAAACACTTTTGAGGAGGGGCAGGGTCAAAGGAGAGAATAGAATAAATGGGCAGGATAGGATGGTGGGAAATATAGTTAGTCTTTCACAACATGACTATTATGGAAGTGTTTAGCTTGACTACATATGCATAATCTATATCGAATTGCTTGCCTTTTCAATGAAGATGGTTGGGGAGGGAGGGAAAGAATTTGGAACTCAAAAGTTTTAAAAATGAATATTAAAAATTGTTTTTACATGTAATGGGAAATAAGATGTACAGGCAACGGGGTATAGAAATCTGTCTTGCCCTACAGGAAAATAGAAGGGAAGGGGATAAGAGAAGGGGGTGGGGGAGATAGAAGGGAGGGCAGATTGGGGGAAGGGGTAATCAGAATGCATGCTGTCTTGGAGTGGGGGGGAGAGGAGAGGTAGAAAGTTTGGAACTCAAAATCTTGTGGAAGTAAATGTTGAAAACTAAAAATAAATTAATTATAATATTTTCTTAACTATTTGCTGTACAGCCCCACATTAATTCAATAAATATACATCTTTGTTCTTAACGTTTTGTAACTTTAAATACACTGCAAAAGTTAAAGGGGAAAGTTGCAGTTTTTAAAAGTTTATAAGATAGCCAGAATTAAAGTTTTGTCAATACGCTTGCAGGCTTTTATATGAAAACACAGAAAAGGATCTTTCAGATACTCAGAGACACCTTGCTAAGAAGAAGTATGAGCTACAGCTTACCCAGGAGAAAATTATGTGTTTAGATGAAAAGACTGGTGAGTGCTCACTGTCCAATAATACTTTTATTTCTTGGACTTTGTGGTGGTAGAAAAATAAAGTTGTATGATATTAGACTCTTTCTTAGAAAACAGAAAATCAGATATCAAGACTTCAGTATAAATCCAAGCCTGACCACATCCTAAATTTCACATTTTATAGCTCTAAACTATACAAATTATTTTTAAAAACCCACAAACTTTGACAAATTAGTAGAATTTATAACTCTAGTTTTTTCAAGTATTCAAGGAGCCAAGATTAAGGATCTTTACTCAGATTTAATTTAAAAAGATACATGGGGAAATCTTTTAAAAATCAATTGAATTGTTTATGAATCAAAGCAATATGAATAAAATTACTCTTCCTATACAATTAAAGAGGTATTTGGGGGATCATAAATGTATATAAATCACTGAAAGCTTTTCTGTCTATACATTTCTCATTGGGTAATCCAGGACTGATGAAATCTTAGGGGGAAATGCCTCCTACAATTTTAAAACTATTGAACAAATTTTAATTTATATATATTAATTGGTATAATTCTGCTACATCTAAATATTAGCAAAAGATACTTAGTGGATATGTATAAATTCAGATTGGAGTGCACATATACTTGACTTGAAAAAGATGTTTCAATTTAAACCTCTCCCATTTATCTTGCCAAAAAAAAAATCATGTCTCATGTCTCTTTGGTAGCACATTGACTTTTTATTTAATTAGTCATAGCATGAAAGAACTGTAAGGAACTTAAGAAATCTGCTACAACTCTTCTCCTTTTAAGATGAGAGAATTGAGACCCAGACAGTCTCTGTGCCATTTCCAAGCATACATAGTTTGTGCAAAAGGTAACATCTTGACTGTGTCTACAAGACACCTCATATCTGACTGAAGACTTTAGTAAATTATCTGGAGGTTTGAAAATTGCAGTTTTTCTCTATACGTCAGTCATCATGAAGAGAGAGACATTGAAATGACAGAATAGTGTTTGCTTTTTCATCTTTCAGACATTATTACCACCAAACGAGCTATTAAAAAAAAGTTACCTTCCTCTCTGTTCCGCTTAGCCCCTTTACCAAGTCTTCCTTTTGGAATTTCGGGTCTTAAGATACTGGATTAGGAAAGAGTAGGTACAGTTAGACAGTATGTGACGAAGAAGGAGATTGGCTTACCTTTTTTAGAAATCCAGTAATTTGTTGCTACCATCACCAAAATTATCTTCATTCTTAGTGACTCCTTTGAAACTTCGCTATGTAGATTTGGTGACTAATGTGCTAAGCTTGGAATAAGAATTAAATGCTCTTGGTCAGGCATCTGTTTCTGCTTCTGAAGCAATATTTGATGTCTGCCTCAGTTGGAGTGTTCTCAATATTGGCTCTATGAGTCAAGAAATTTGTTTTATTAGTTTGAAATGTAGATTTAACGGGAGCCTAATGTGCATCAACACAAATGCATTTTTCCCCAGAATACAGACCAATTTTACTTTTTAAGATAGAATTTTAATATCCACAGCAGAAATGTGTGTTTTTTAAAATCTATAAACACATCGTCCTATAGAAATATTTCTTATTTACCTGCTTCCTATTCAAGGCTTTGGGAAGGGTTTAGTGCTCCACCATCCAGCCCTCGTTCCATATGTATCCATATTTCCCCTGGGAACCTTGAACCTGACATTGCTCTGAGAAGTAGGGCTTACTTCAATTCAATAAACATTTCTTTTTTTATTATCTATTTAATATTTTTAGTTTTCAGCATTGATTTCCACAAGTTTTTGAGTTACAAATTTTCTCCCTGTTTCTATCCTCCCCCCCCACTCTAAAATGGAATATATTCTGATTGCTTCCTTCCCCAGTCAGCCCTCTCTTTTTTCACCCCCTCCCCCCATCCCCTTGTCCCTTACTTTCTTGTAGGGCAAGATAGATTTCTATGCCCCATTGCCTGTATATCTTATTTCCCAGTTGCATGCAAAAACAACTTTGTTTTTGAGCATCTGTTTTTAAAGCTTTGAGTTCCAAATTCTCTCCCCTCTTCGCTCCCCACCCACCCTCCCTAGGAAGGCAAGCAATTCAACACAGGTCACACATGTATCATTATGCAAACCCCTTCCACAATACTGTTTTAACAATTTGGCTAGCAGCTGTTGTGGGGGTGAAAGACCAACATAAGCCCAACAACAACAACAACGCTACCAACATGCTGCAAAAGCTCAGGTTCTTTTGATCTGCTTTACTAAGGAAAGCAACATTAAGGGGTTAACAAGCTTACTTTAATTCAGCATACAAATACCATTCACTTAGTTCAGGAGAAAAAGCCAGCACCCTGAACTTTGGAGCAAATACAAACAAATTACAAACATCGACAGACAGACCAAATACAATTCATAGTTACCAACATCTAGGTTCAGCCTGGGAGCTCATAACAAGGGCTGGCCCAGAGTCACACGCACCACCACTGCTGTGGGTAAGAGCTCCAAAAAAGACAAAACCAACCCCTGGTTTTATATCTTTTTCAGGGTCAAAGGTGAGTCACTCATGCGACTCATGTGACCTAAAATCGTCACAAAGAAGCTACTTAAACCCACATGGTCTGAAAGCCTCTGATGTCCCAAACATGTCACTCAAACTCATGTGTAAACTAGGCCCTCCCCTGAGGCAAGGAGGTCACCAAGGACTCTCAATCTAATCAAGGAAACAAAAGCCAAACTCTTCAAGGGCACTTGGTTGAACTGAGTGCTAAGAGCCCATTTTGTTTACCAACACAAATACTCATGTTGTGAAAGACTAACTATATTTTGCTCCCTCCTATCCTGTCTCCCTTTATTCAGTTTTCTTCCTTGACCCTGTCCTTTTTCAAAAGTGTTTGCTTTTGATTACTTCTTCCCCCATCTGCCCTCCCTTCTATCATCCTCCCTTTCTTATCCCCTTCCCCCTACTTTCCTGTGGGGTAAGATACCCAATTGAGTGTGTATATTATTCCCTTCTCAAGTCAAATCCAATGAGAGCAAGATTCACTCATTCCCCCTCACCTGCCCCCTCTTCCCCTCCAACAGAACTGCTTTTTCTTGCCACTTTTATGTGAGATAATTTACCCCATTCTATCTCTCCTTTTCTCTCTCTCTCAATATAGTCCTCTCTCATCCCTCAATATACCCTAATACCCAAAATACCCTAATAATGAGGTCTCATGAATTACACACATCATCTTTCTATGTAGGAATGTAAACAAAACAGTTCAACTTTAGTAAGTTCCTTATGAATTCTCTTTCTTGTTTACCTTTTCATGCTTTTCTTAATTCTTGTGTTTGAAAGTTAAATTTTCTATTCAGCTCTGGTCTTTTCACTGAGAAAGCTCGAAAGTCCTCCATTTTATTGAAAGTCCATATTTTGCCTTGGAGCATGATACTCAGTTTTGCTGGGTAGGTTATTCTTGGTTTTAATCATAGATCCATTGACTTCCAGAATATCATATTCCAAGCCCTTTGATCCCTTAATGTAGAAGCTGCTAGATCTTGTGTTATCCTGATTGTGTTTCCACAATACTCAAATTGTTTCTTTCTGGCTGCTTGCAGCATTTTTTCCTTGATCTGGGAGCTCTGGAATTTAGCAACAATATTCCTAGGAGTTTTCTTTTGGGGATCTTTTTCAGGAGGCAATCTGTGGATTCTTTCAATTTCTATTTTACTCTCTGGCTCTAGAATATCAGGGCAGTTCTCCTTCATAATTTCTTGAAAGATGATATCTAGGCTCTTTTTTTGATCATGGCTTTCAAGTAGTCCAATAATTTTTAAATTATCTCTCCTGGATCTATTTTCCAAGTCAGTGGTTTTTCCAATAAGATATTTCACATTGTCTTCCATTTTTTCATTCCTTTGGTTCTGTTTTATAATATCTTGATTTCTCATAAAGTCACTAGCTTCCACTTGCTCCAATCTAATTTTTAAGGTAGTATTTTCTTCAGTGGTCTTTTGGACCTCCTTTTCCATTTGGCTAATTCTGCCTTTCAAGGCATTCTTCTCCTCATTGGCTTTTTGGAGCTCTTTTGCCATTTGAGTTAGTCTATTTTTTAAGGTGTTATTTTCTTCAGTATTTTTTTTGGGTCTCCTTTAGCAAGTCATTGACTTGTTTTTCATGGTTTTCTTGTGTCACTCTCATCTCTCATCCCAATTTTTCCTCTACTTCTCTAACTTGCTTTTCCAAATCCTTTTTGAGCTCTTCCATGGCCTGAGACCAATTCATATTTTTCTTGGAAGCTTTTGATGTAGGCTCTTTGTTGACTTCTTCTAGCTGTATGTTTTGATCTTCTTTGTCACCAAAAAAGATTCCAAAGTCTGAGTCTGATTCTGAGACCATTTTCACTGCCTATTCATGTTCCCAGCCAACTACTTGACCCTGGAGCTTTTTGTCAGGGCGCAGCTGTTTGTAGAGTAGAGAGTACTTTGTCCCAAGCTTGAGGGGCTGCACTGCTGTTTTCAGAGCTACTTCTGCACAGAAAGCTCTGCCACACCAGCACTCCTTCTCCCCCAAGAACCTCCAACCAGGATTGTGGCCCAGATCCAGGCAGGGCAAAGCAAGCTTTGCACTCCTGGTATAATCTGCCACTTAATTCCTCCCACCAGGTGGGCCAGGGGCCTGAAGCAACTGCAGCTGTAGCTCTGGAAGCAGCCTCAGAGCTGCACCACCTCTGCTCCCCTGGGGCAATGGCCAACTACTACGAACTCCTTTCATTCTGTCCCAGCAGCTCTTCCCACTAACCTTCTCTGTTGTCTTTGGTGTTTGTGGGTTGAGAAGTCTGGTAACTGCCACAGTTCAATGATTCAGGGCCCTACAGCCTGCTCTGCCTGGCTCCTGGTCTGGTTGGTCCTGGCAGGGCCCATGCTGGGCTCTGTTCTGCTCCACTCCCAGCACAGTGCTATAGACCCTTCCCAGTGACCATCCAGGCTGTCCTGAGCTGGAGCCCTGCTTCCCTCTGCTATTCCATGAGCTCTGCAGCTCTAGAATTTGTTTAGAGTCATTTTTTATAGGTGTTTGGAGAGACCTGGGGGAGAACTTAAGCAAGTCCCTGCTTTCCAGCTGCCATCTTGGCTCTGCCCCCGAATAAATATTTCTTAAGTGCCTACTATGTGCTAAGTGCACATAAGAAAAAGAGACAGTCCTTTCCATTAAGTTGACAATTTAATGGGGGAGACAACAAACAAAAAGAAGATAAAAAGGGGGGGGGGTGCACTAGGAGGTACCTGATATGTAGACATGTTGTACCCTGGAGTGGAAGTCAAGCTGAGCTGCTAGTGGAGAATGGAGCAACAAGGAAGGCTGTGAGCCCTCTAAAAAGGAGGCCTTTGGGAGTAGTTTAATGCTGTTAAGTATCAAAACCCAAGTCCATTTTTGCGGTGATAAGATCTCAGGTGATCAGTGCACCTTTGGGGTAAGGGCATGAGGAGATTGTTGAAGCCAAATGAGCTGCTGGTAGAGAGTAGAGAATGTGACAGCAGGAAACTCTTGCTAGTCCTGCAGCCTGTGTGTGGACCCACCAAGTAATTAATGGGCATTCAGAGAGTGGGGAAGGACAGCATTTTTTTCTGTTCTCTTCAACCTCATTTGATTCTACTTGAAAGGAGGATCCCAGGTATTAGAATTAAAAAGGACTTACCTGTGAAAGGTATGCACATGTAGCTCTTATTTGAAGGTTATAATCCTCTCCTGAAGTGATAGTTAGTTGGTTGTTCTCTTTTGTTCTCAAAGAGGACCAAAATGACATCACTGTGCTAGTGTCAAGTTACAACCCGTCTAGCTGTGGCTGATCAAACCACTAAGAGCACAGACAGTCCATGTGAACAATTAGGATGGATTTTCTAAATTTACACATCTAGTGTTTCTTTTGAACTACTTCAATTCTGCTTTGCTCATAGAGCACAGCACATTATAATGACTAGACCAATGACATAAGCCATCAGAATGTGTTATATAGATACAAAGCTGCTACTTGTCAAACACCTTTGGAAGTAATAATGAGTTTGAATGTGATGTTACCTCTGTTTTCCCCCGCACTGGATGGCTTCTGTAATATTTAGCCATTGTACCAGGGGGTCCTCATACTGTCCTTGGTCTTGGACCCTCTCTGAGATCTGGTACAGAAGGATTTATTTGGAAAGCTAAAAACAAAAAAAAATTACAACTCTTTAGGGGCAACCATATCTTCTGGGAACTCTGTCATCCCAACTCTTTTATCCCCACTGATTTTCAATCTCTCCTCTACCTATCTGACTGCTCCTTCTTTGGTCTTCTTTGCTGGATCCTTTTCCAGATCATGCCCTCTAACTGTAGCTGTCCCTCAGGGTTCTGTCCTGGGCCCTCTTCTCTTTTTCCTCTATACTGCTTCACTGGGTTATTCCATCAGTTCCCATGGATTTAATTATCACCTCTATGCTGATAATTCTCAAATCTACCTTTCCTGCTTCATTCTGTCTGCAGACTTTCAATCTTTTATCTCCAGCTGCCTTTCAGACATCTCAAATTAGATGTCCAGTAGACATCTTAAATTCAATATGTCTAAAACAGAACTCATTATCTTTCCTCCTAATTTACCACTCCCCACCCCACACACACATATACAAAATGTACACACACACCAGAGGACAACACTGTCCAATCCAGGAATCATCTTGAATTCCTCACTATCTCTTACCCCGCCCACATCCAATCTGTTGCTAAGGCCTGTTGATTTCACCTTCATAACATCTCTCCAATACATCCCCTTCCCTCTTTTGACACTGTTACCACTCTGGTGCAGGCCCTCATTACCTCACACTTGGATCGTTGCAATAGCCTGCTAGTGGGTCTGCCTGTCTCAAGTCTTTCCCCACTCCAATTTATCCTCCATTCAGTCACTAAAGTGACTCCCACCCCCATCCCAGGCTGGATCATGTCACCCCTGTACTCAATAAACTGGTGACTCCCTGTTGCCTTCAGGATTAAATACAAAATGCTCTGTTTAGCATTCAAAGCCCTTCATAGCTTAGCTCCTTCCTACTTTTCCAGTCTTCTTACACCTTGCTCCCTGACAACTACTGTTTGATCCAGTGACCCTGACCTTCTGATTGTTCCCATGAATAAGACACTCCTTCTCTTGGCTCCAGACATTTTTTCTGATTGTCCCTGAAGGCTGTAATGCTTGGCCCCCTCTGCTTCTATGACTGCCCTCCCTGGGTTCATTTAAGTCCCAGCTAAAATACCACCTTCTACAGGAAACCTCCAACCCCTCTTAATTCCACTCCCTTCCCTCTCTTAATTATTTCCTATTTATCCTGTACATAGCTTGCTTTGTTTATATTTGTTTGCAAGTTGTCTCCCCCATTAGATTATAAGTTCCTTGCCACTTTTTGTATCCCCAGCACTTAGCATGGTACCTGGCATGTAGTAGGTGCTTAATAAATTTTTATTGATGGAGTTAGAATTGGACTTCATGGAACACTTAAACAATACATTGGAACTTTCTAGGAAGTCGATATACTTGAATCATTTGTTGCACATGTTAGAAATACGCTTGACACTGAAATTTAGGTATCAAGGGCAATTTATTATTATTGAGGAATTCAAAGGAATTGGTAAATGTTTCTGGCAAGGAGCAGACTCCACCCTTCTTTAGGAAGAGGGAGTGGGGAATACAGGAGTGAGACCAACTTTATTCTGTTAGACTGACAGATTGATGCACCATCAGCTCAGTACCTCCCTTCATAGAATGGATTGGTCCGTTCCCTTCTGGGTTACAGTTTTCCCTATATGCCCCCAACATGCAACTCCTTGGAATGTTCCCCCCACCTCAACATACGTCTCGTGTTCAAAAATGGTGGAAAACTCCTCCCTGTGGGTGTGTAAGGTAATATTCAGTTAACCAATTAAGCATGCGTGGTAGCCATTTGACCTAGTTTTCTCTTCAACCCTGACCATTCTCTGGCTAGTTTAGACCAGTTTTCCTAACATCCTGAAACTGCAGTTTCTGCAAAACCACAAACTCTGTTCCCATTGCCTGAGGACCCTCATCCTGGTGAATTTTTACTCCTTCTTTCAAGCTGACACTTAATTATTCTGTGGAACTCAATTAACTCTTCTGTGGAAACCTAACTTTCCCTAACTTTTACCCATCTCTCACACCCAGGTAGACCTTTTTCCTACTATGTTTTTGCTTTAACTCAGTTTGATCTCTAGTTAGGGAAAATATCTGAAAATATTGAGACATTTGTTCCCTAATGATGATCTCTGTGCAAATCAACAAGGCATTTTAATTGTATTCACTTTAATACTTTAAAAGATCAATGATTTCATCTATCTGGATGCTTCTTCCAATAACATAAGTAGGTAGTTTCATTATCGTAGACAGTCTTAAAGT
Organism: Trichosurus vulpecula; assembly: GCF_011100635.1. Classification (NCBI taxonomy): domain Eukaryota; kingdom Metazoa; phylum Chordata; class Mammalia; order Diprotodontia; family Phalangeridae; genus Trichosurus; species Trichosurus vulpecula. Next base: position 387,773,206 of record NC_050574.1, read on the forward strand.
GATGAGCCTCTTGGTACTTACCAGGGCTGTCACTTGGACTTGGGTCCATTAGTGGATCCTCATAGGCCTTGCCACCTTGTTAGTCCCTACTATAATTTGTTCCCTCCACTGACAGAGCCTTAAAGAACCTGTGGTTACCTCCACACATTGATAAACCATCAGAGGAGAATTTTAGTGAAAGTTAAATATAGTTTTCAACTTTGTACACAGATTCTATTTCAGATTGTTGACTATGCTTCCAAGTTTATGAACTATGTAAAATTCATGGCTATTCATGCTATTATCAGAGGTAAAAACTAATTGTTATTTGGACAATTTTTATTAATCTGTTTAATATTTTTAGTGGTTTCAAATAAAAGAGAACTCACTACAAAGAATATTAGAGCCTCCTTGAAAATTTTAATTTGATTAAAAACTACACCTTTGTGGTTGCATGTCTAGATAATTTTACAAGGCAAAGTCATGCCCAGCGAGAAGAAATCAACCTTCTTGGTGCAACACTCAGTGATTTGGCTAAAGAAAAGGAATGTCTTCAAGTGTGCTTGGATAAAAAATCTGAGAATATTGCTTCCCTTGGAGAGAGCTTGGCAATGAAAGTATGTTCTGAGATCTATCAAGTGTTTAATAATTTATCTAAGTCTGTTAGTTGAAGAAAATTGTTTAAAATTTAATTTTAATTTTATAAGATTCCCACAAAACTTTTACAAGCATTTAAATTTCTGATTTTGCAATATCTAGAGTGATTTTAGGAAGTATGTTAATAAACCAGTTAGTGATATAAATTTCATTTTTTCATCATTAAGTTGTGATTAACATTCTACTGATATTAGCTTTGAAAAATAAAAGCAATATTAAGTAAAGTGACTGATTGTTAAGCAAACATTGGACCTTACTTATCAAAATGAGTGTTATCCCTTTCATAGTAGTTACTTTGGAGCTGGTGAATAAGGTAGGAAATGGCACTTGGTATTACTGTTTTGTATCAGAAATGAGGTATAACTATGAATTAGTGTGTTGGGTTTTTTTCCCTGTGGCTTATAACCTGGTTCTGACGGTAGCTGGAAAAATGTTTTAGCAGTGACTATATTATAGTAATGCACATAGGATCTCTTGAGGTATGAATACCTTGAAATCCAACGCTGATCGGGATGTATAACTTTCAGTATGCCTGTTAAAAAAAAGTCTCACCCCTTTATAGTCATGCCCCAATTCAAATCAATAAATGTTTATTATGCTTTATGCAAACCACTATGCCAGGAGCATGATACTTTCGACATAAATGCAACAGCTGACTCCTGAAGTCTCTGAGAACTCTAGCTGTGGGGCTACTAGCTACTTTTTCAAGGTTCAGCGTGGCTCTGTAAGGTAATGAGTTATGAAAATGAGTGTTCAAGCCCTAGCCATTACAACATTCTTTTACTAAGCCGTGTAAGAGAAATCAGACTAATAGCAAGAAAATTTAACTGAGATGTAAAATTGAGACGCAACATAAATGATAATGTAGAGAATAATGATTACATCAACAGGTAGAGTTATTTCCTGCCTCCCCATACCCCTATCTAGTCCCTGATCATGATGGATCTTAATAAGGAAGCCCCTCATAGACTGGCCTCTCTGTGGTACCTGTTATAGTTAGGTCTATTTTTGCTCTTGTTTTTATCTCACATGATGGTCATTCTTGCCTTTGTTATTTAAGCAGAAGCATAATCATCTGTAAAATGAGCTGGAGAAGGAAATGGCAAACCACTCCAGTATCTTTGCTAAGAAAACCCCGAATGGGCCGTCCCAATCAAACTGCCAAAAAATCATTTTATAGAGATAGATAAAATTTTAACAAAATTCATCTGGAAGAACAAAAGGTCCAGAATGTCAAGGGAATCAATGAAAAGAATGCTAGGGAAGGTGGTCTAGCCATACAGATTTTAAACTGTATTATAAAGCAGCAGTCCTCAAAACTACCTGGTACTGACTGAGAAATAGAGTGGTAGAATGGTAGGTTAGGTACACAAAATGGCTATCACTCATATAGTTGAACCAATTTCTTATATGTCTTGCATATGAGACCTTTACCAGAGAATCTTTACAGAGATCTTTTCCCCAATTAACTATCTTTCCTTTTAATTTTAGCTGCATTGTTCTTATTTGTACAAAACCTTTTCAATTTTATAACACCGAAAATTGTTCATTTTATCTTGAACGATCCTTCCTCTTCCTTGTCTGGTCAGGGATATGGCTTAATTTATATCCTGTGTCTTCCCCTATCCATTATTTTGAAAGTTCCTTCCTCCTTCCTCACTGCTCTGATTTTTATTATACCTCCCTAGGTCACATATCTATTTGGAACTCATTGTGGCATATGTTGTGAGACCTTGGTCTAAACCTCAATTCTGCCAGACTCCTTTCCAGTTTTCGCAGTAGTTCTTGTTGAATAGTGAGTCCTTATCTCATTATTTGTGGTCTTTGTGTTTATGTGACTATGTTAGTCTGCTTCTCCATGGCCCAGATCTCAAACTTCCTATAGAACAGCAACACCTGTGTGTCCTGCTTCTTGCCTCTCTGCTCCCTCTTTTCTTCTCCAACTCTCTCTGTGTCTGTGCCTGCCTGGCTCTCATTGACAGAGAGAATGGGGAACTTTCAATCAGTGAGCACCCAAAACTTCGACTACAATATTTGGGATAATGGTCCTATGTAATTATACCCAAATGCATCTCTCTTTTAATGAGGTTCCTTTTATTAAAGCAGTTTATGTACCCAAATTGATTAAGTTTGTTTATAAGTTTTGAAGAGAGTAGAAAGAAGGTTTATATCCCAGAGGGTAGGAGAACAAATCTGAAAGAAGAACATTTTGTGTTCGGTTCAATTTTAATAGAGAAGGTTTAAAATACATTTTACTTAATATTGCTTTTTTTTTTTTAAGGAAAGGACGATTTCAGGCATGAAGAATATCATTGCTGAAATGGAGCAGGCATCAAGGTAATTCTCAATTAAATAGTATTTTGGAAAAGATACAAAGTTTTACAGAATTGACAAATGACCAAATTGCATTATTATTTTTTATATTATAATGTTTTCTCTGTTATGTTGTAGAACACGAAATTTTACATTTAGTTTTTCAAACTTTGTCACATCCATCTCTGTAAACTCACTTTTCAGTATTGTCTTTTTTTTTATTGTTGTTCTGCATCAGTAAAATATTTCTAATGTCCCTACTTGACTTGTAAAATAGACAATCAACTGAAGCTCTTATCATGTGTGAACAAGACATTTCCAGAATGCGTAGACAACTGGATGAAACAAGTGATGAGCTTGCTCAGATTGCTAGAGAAAGAGAGGCCTTCGCTCATGACAATGATAACCTCCAAGAGTCAGTCTCTAGAGTTAAGCAGGAAAACCAGGTATTTTTGCTGATAGAACGCTTTTTAACTGCAAATTTACAGTTTTTTATCTTAATTGCAAATGTTATAGGTTATAATTAGATAAATTGCGATTAAGAAAATGCAGGTTGGTTTAGACCTCTGCTTGGCTAAACTCCACTTGCTTTTTCAGTGAAAGCCAGAAGATGTGACATGAATGGCAATGGCAATTATTTTCTGTTAAAAAGTAAGAAACAAAATACTATAAGGTAGGACACTCAGGTGTTTTAGTAAATGGAGATCCTCTTTTAATGAAAGGATAGAAAAATATTCTGTGATGGTTTAAGAGCCATTCTACTTAAAGGCAGAGGTATTAACTAAACTGTATTTTTAGGTCCTTTCCAACCTAACCATATTTGAACATTTATTTTATTTTTTGTTGTGTGTAGTTCATTTTGTGTATCTTCTTTTTATTGTAAGATTTACTTGCTTCGCTTATTCTTAACGTCAGCCAGTTCCTTAGGAAGTTTGTGCTTGTATTATTAGACATTTCATTTTCTGCTAATTGTTGTGTCTAGTTGAAAGATTATTTCATCATCATTAGTATTCACTTTTATAGCTCCCTCATCACTGTAAATTTTTTTCATTTGGCATTGGCTGTAATATACTGTGATTTTTTCACAAATTTTATACTTTGAAAAGGCATAATTTTTTGTGATGGTTACATAAAGAGACCTCAAGATACATCGATATATTAATTACATAATATTTACTTTTTGGATTTAGTACATGTTTGTAAAATCAAAAGGTATGAATTTATAGGGCCTTTCTATATTATCTTCTTTATATTCTGATAAAATAGGTGGACTAAAATCAAGAGATTGCATTTGTGAAAGATGCTTTTTTTTTGTTTTGTCTTTAACAGGTGTTATCCAAAAAATTGGCTGAAAATCAAGCTGAGCTTAGTGATTTAAAACAGAAGAACCAAGACAATAACAGTGATATTAACAAACTGAAATCTTTAGTTAAGGCTGAAGTATGTATATGTATTTTTTTTGACTTTTAATTATCATGGTATTTAAATAAGTTTTTAATAGAGATGAATTAAATCAAAGTTACATCTCTAGTAAAAGGTGACCATGACATTTTGAACACATTTGCAATATTTAGTGTTTAAGGGTAATATCACTGAAAATGGATTTATTATAGCTTGAGAATTTTACCATTACCATCATAATAATGACAAAAAAGTTAACACTTGATATTTGTACAGTAGTGCTTTAAGTTTTGCAAAGCACTTCACAGACATGCTCTTGTTTGGTCCTCACAAAGATACTTTGAGACAAATGCTGTTGTCCTCATTTTGCAGATGAGGACACTGAGATTTAGAGAGTAAGTAACTTATTTCATGGTTATTCACCAGGTAAACGTAGGCAGCAGAATCTGAAGCCAGGTCCCAACGCCCTATAAACATCTACCCTCAACCAAAATTCACCTGTATCGATTCTCTCATCTAGCTGTTTCATAAATGAATTTATATTAATTATGTAAACTTATGATAATTATATGATGAATTATCATAAGTTTATTATTGCAAATAGTTGACAATGACTTAAAATGCTTTATCTAAATATTATCAAATATCAGGTTGGTTGAAAAGAATTTTCATAATTTAATAACAGACCCTTAAAGACAAGGACTGAATCTCTAATGATAGAAACTTAGACAACCAAGTAGTTTATTGATGATATTTATGAGAAGGATCTTTAGGTCTCCCTCAAAACATGACATATATTGTAATCATTTCACATAACTGGTGGCCTTATTTTGAGTACAGTGGAAAAAACAAGAGACTTGGAGTCAGGAAGACTAGGGTTTCAATTGCACTTCAGACACATTACTTGTGTGACCTTGAGCAAATCACTTAATATATAGCAACCTCATTTTTTAATACATAAAATGGGGATAGTAAAAAGGTAGATACCTCACGGAGGTTGTCGTGAGGGTCAAACGAGAGAATATATGTAAATTGTTTCACAACCTTTAAAATGCCATGAATCTATTAGCTATTATTATTATTCCAGGCAGAGAGCATGTCTTCTGTATGCTTTCCATAATACTTAGCACAGTGGTAAGCACATAGTAAGAGCCCCCAAAGTAGTCCTTCACTAACTAATATTAAGAAATCATTAAACAAGGTAAGCAAAAGAAATTAGTAATAAAAAATTAAAGTATTGTTATTGTGGGACGCTATGTAGCTATATCAATCTAGTAAATACATTTTATGTTTTGGAGTCTGATTTCTCCCAGTAGATATATATCTACATCCACTGTCCTTGTTCAATTTGTCCAGTCCAGGAATTTTCAAGTCGCTCTTATACCTGGAATAGACATATGAGACACAAAGGTCCTAATGAACACAACCATAGTCAAGTGGCCATGAAAACCCAAGAAAAAAAGAGAGAGGTGATCCCTGTCCCCTCCACTTCTTTGAAACTGATGTCCATAGAATAGAGAAATCAATTTCTAACTTGCTGTTACAGACAATTAGAGTCTTTTCTTGTCTATAGAAACAGGTTTGGAACTAAAAATGTCACCACTTCCAACTGTCAAAGGAATCATGCTCATCAATTTTGAGCCCTTAGTATGGTTGAATGGAGGAGAGGCAGCAGTGGCTCTAAATTCCAGAGTCTTGTCAGACTTGAGTAAATGACTCTCTGATATGGAGAGCACAGAATACTTGCCAGCAAATATGTGCTTACATTCAAGTGGTGACCCAGACAACTGTGATCTTTTCTTTTATATTCTATAGAAAGTCACCTCCATATAAGTTCATAGATAGACCCAGGATTCCCTTTTGGCCAGCTATCTTATTATGCATTCACTATTAGATTATCCTAGATAAGCAGTCATATTACAATACATACGACAGAGACTAATCATTCCAGGGCAGTGTGATCCACAAAATGGTTAGGCAGCCTCGACCAATATTTTTAATTATAATGGTTCTCTTTTTTGTTGGAGTGGGGGGGAGGTGTGGATTAGAAAAGATGCATTATGCAGATAGATAGATATCTTTTGATACTAGGAGCAGCATATTCAATGAAAAATAACTTTGTCCAGGGGACTAATTTGGGGAGCTTTGATATAAAGATATCTTTATTATATCTTACCTCCAGAGTAACACAAATACATGTTAAATGTTTTCTGTTTAGTATTTTACAGTGCTAAAGGATTTTCATGACTAAGATTCAGCCAGATGGTGTATGAAAAGTAAATTTATTTGTGCTAGATATAACCTCTAAAATATCAGTTACAGTTAATATTTGAAAACTCATCTCATGATTTTATTGTCCTATTTTTATTGAGAATATTTATATGGAACATAACACAATGACATTGGCTGTAAAGGTAGAGAGATAATGAGCCTAGCCATTATAAGAATAGTAGAAATTATACATCTGCTCTCTGACAGACATAATGGAAAAACCTGGACCTCAGAAACATGTACTGTGCTCAAGTGGCTAGTTTACTATGTACACTGTAAGAGTTCAGCTCGACAAATGTTTGCTGATTTTACACTCATAGCTGAAAATTTTTGCAGAGAAAATCTGTCTTAAAACCACAAGGTGGAAGTATTATACTGAATGTCATCTATTCTCTTCTACTTCATTCCTCCCAGAGCCCCAGATATTAGGATCATCAGAAGAGGGCCATAGATAAGAGAGGGAGAAACCAAAGTTTGGGATGTTTTTCTCAAGTTTAGACTCCTTTCTAAGGAAATAGACCACTATATTCTGTTACTTCAAATATCACCATATTACTAGTATGATTATTTACATATTTTAAAATAATATAATAATGTCTGGTATTTATTTTGTATAGCTGTTTTCTTTCCCCCCTGCCCTGAGAAATGGATCCAATTTCAATCAATTTCTTCACTATAAAGCTTTAAATATTTAAATACTGCTTCTACCTTTTGTACCTGATAGGTTTGCCCCTTCAACAATTATCTTTAGTGTCATATTTAATTCTCAGCTTCCAAGAAAAAATTAGAAAAGGTCCTAGGACTGTGGATAGTAGTAAATCATGAAAATGGCATGAAGCCAGTGCTAGAAGAGTCAAGTGGAGTTGTGAACAGAATATTTGGAATGCTAAGAAACTAGATGTCAAGAAAATAATGTCTAATGCATAGCACTTTTAAGGTTTGCAAAGCACTCTACATATATATTAATTATGTCATTTCGTATTATGACAACACTGTGAGGTAGGTACTATTATTATCCCCATTTTACAGATGAGGAAACTGAGGCTGAAAAGGTTAAGTGACTTGCCCAAGGTCACACAGCTACCAAATGTCCAAGGCAGGATTTAAATTCAGACTCACTCCAAGTACAGTGTTCTGTCCAATACGTCACCTTGTAGTTGCCTGCTACACCAAAGGTAAATTGACAACTGTGTAATTTCTAGAGATTAAGGCAAAGTAATCTGACAAGGAGCTAAAACCAGAGAATTATACAGGTGCCAAAATTCAAAGCAAGATCAGAATAAGTAAGGACAAGATAACACAATATGGTAAGAGGGGATTAAGGTGGTTGAAAAACCACGTCCTAGGAGCAACTCACACACCTGGGGCCTCGCAGCAGTGAACTAATGGTAGCTTGGCAAATAGGCAGTTTTAGAAAATTAATAAAACACTGTCTACTATCCCTACTTGAACAATTACTTTAGCTCTTAACCCTTCCATTACCAGAGGTCTGGAGACCAAGGGAACTGTTTGAATAAATTGTAGAGTTTGAAATGTTTGTGTTACTGCTTGAAGACAAGGTGATTTCCCACAATATAGCTGGATAGATGGATGGATGGATGGATGGATGGATAGACAGACAGATAGATAGATAGATAGATAGATAGATAGATAGATAGATAGATAGATAGATAGATAGATGATAGATTGATGGATGGATGGATGGATGGAGGATGGATGGCCAAGTATAAATCTTTTCTTTACAGAACTCATGGAATGAACTCCTACTCTATTGGATAGAATGAAGAGCTTTTAAATAGGATCAAAGAAAAGATCCAAAAAGGGAACCAGCCAAGTACTATTAGGAAGAAATAAAAATATTCTAAAGAGCCAGGGGGTAAGGGATGGGGCAGAGAGTCAAAATCAGTGTTAAGTGATTGGTAGATACAAGACATGGAAGAAAAAGAAAAGGAAATTTTACACCTCTATAATTATAGGATAGATATGAGGCTCTTTTCATAGAGTACAGATAAGAATTCCCTGAGTAATAAGCATCTCACTTCACAGAATGAGAAAGCTCCATTGATATCAGTACATAAGAAGAAACTGGTTATTGATCCCAAGAAAAAGATGTCATGGTGATTAATGCCTTCTTCATGAGAGTTTACATGAGTGACTATAGAGACCTGATATGACCAATTGAAGGGTTTCTTTCTTCCTGGAATATGTGAGACATGATAGGAGACACTGTTGAGCCTTTCACCCCTGCTGACCATCATCCAGATTTGGTGATTAATGTTCCAAAAGAAAGTTGAAAATAATTTGAAGGGACTATGGAATCCAGGACAGAAAGCTGTGAAGGAATTTGGAGATATAGGTGATGTTTTCATCATCCTTTCTTATTTACATTTGGGGGCTTGAGGAAGGAACAACCATGTGAGAAACGTTAGTGGTTAAATAAATAGTGTCACCTAACAAGGTTTGGTTTTCTGGAGCATGGTTTAACAACAGAAACTGACAGGATTTTAGCAAGAGATAGAGTAAATTTCATATGGAGAAAAAAGAACATATTTGCCTGAAGACTTGCCTATATCAAGATATAGGGCTAATAAATGTTGGAAGGATTTAAACTGAAAATAGAGGAGAGGAAGAAAAAAAAAATTCCCATGTAAAATTATAAGAAAGATATTTTGAGCAATGGGTATGACACAGGAAGAATAGTGGTGGAAGACATTTCTCATAATTAATAGGAGAAAACTGTAAAGAAGAACAGGAATACAATACTAGTAGTTATGGTCTAATAGTTTTATAAACCATTGTGTCTATAGATTTTCATTTCTTTTGTGACCTCCATGTGCCAATCTGTCATTAAAAAGAATACTATGCAAGGAGTTAGACTTGAGCCCAGCAAACAATCAAGTCTATTAATGATACTAAACTTCTATACTCACTTTCTTTGTTCTTCATTGATGCTAGTTTACCCTTGACTCTTTTTTCTCAACCTCATTTCCAGCTCGTTTATGTCAGTGCTCTAAGGAGACATTGGCTTTCCATGATCACTTTGATTTGATCCTTTTTCATGTGTTTCTCTAGATCTTCCAATATTATCTCTGGCTTAGTACTTCATTTTCTCCTGATAGCTGATTCTTGGTTCCTTCTTTTTTACAGTGCATTACTGTTTACAACCATTGTATCTACTTCTGGGATGATAACTCCCAAATGACCACCACGAGGTGGTCACATGTGACAATATTCCTGTGCTTCATTGTACATCACAGTTCTGAGAAGACAAAATACCTTTCTTCAGGGCCATCTAGGGTAAAGTAGAATGTGCTCATTTGTCAAGCGTCTTCAACACTAGATGGGTTGGAACCTGGGATGATAATTAGGGATTTGTTGAGTGCACTTCTCATGTAATAGAACTCTGAACTTAGAATAGAAAAAAATGCTGGAGGAAACAGTTCCCTGTTGAACTAGGTAATATCCTTATTATGAGATCTGCAACTTTGTTAGTAAATAGAACAGACTAACCAGCCTATATTTTTCTTCTTAACAATTCACTGGGTAAGTCAAGGAGCTTAGAAGATTTCTTCCCTTATTTTGTCTACTAAAGAGCCTGTATGCTCAAGACTGCTCCAATTGGAAGGTCTTTCTTCTGATGTGTTTCTTGAAATAGGTTGCCCAGTTTGCCACCGCATATATTTCCCTTTGCAGGAGAAATCTGGCTAGTGTTCCAGTAAAACTTTGAGGATTAAGAAGTTCTAGACAGGGTATAAAATGGTTTCATAATAGATTATGTCACTTTTTCTAGGTCTAAAGCTAGTAATAGATTTGGATTGAAGCAGCATTACTGGACCAGTTCATAGAGAGGTTGACTCATACTATATGTGACAAGTTGACCTTAGTGGATGTTACAGACACCATCTCAAAATAATTTAATAATACTTGCTAATGGAGGGACTTTTTTGTAGTATGGAATAATTCCATGTGTTCACACAGCATACTGAACCTTCCACCTGCACATTTCCTGGAGAAATACCAGGTTGACTGCTAAGAACTGAGATGCCAAGGGCAAATCAACAAGAGGTCACCAAAGAGTAAGAAGATATACATTCATGGTAAATGTCATGCTGGCAAGTGGAGAACCCATAAACTTAAAAGACCTATAGAGAATTTTAGGCTTTTCCATCTCCTATAGCCACTTTCTTCCCTCTTGGCACTACTCTGATCAACTTGTTGAGGAACTGAAGAGCAACCAAAAATGCTCTTAGGCAACTGAAACAACAGTTTACCTCCAGCCCCAGCTTGAACTGACCATTTAGTATAGTAGTTAATGCCATTGACCTTGTGGTAGGAGCATCCTTTCATAGCTTGGTCTCTGACCCACCTGTAAGCTTAAACCTGCTACGCAGAGCCGTATGGTTTAGGTAAAACCTATTGAGAAAGACCTGGAGAGAAAGCTTAACATCTAATCATCATCCAGGCTAATCGGACATCTAAGCACTTTTGGTCAGCTCTCAGTACCAGTGCTGGATCTGATGGGTCTTGCTCTTTAGCCACTCCTTTCTTTAAACTCTTCTGTACCTATGGGCTCCAGACTGGTAAACTAATGACTTGACCAGGAAAACTAGGTAGCAGGCCAAGAGTCAGCTTTATGGGATGTCTTACAAATTGAGAACTTTACTACCACTCTTCCTCCATCACGTGTGGTTACTTAAGCCTCTTTTTATAGCCAACTGCCCTTTGAAAAAGCTCAGACCTCACCCTAGAACGGGGCTCAGTAGCAGATAGCTTTCTCTGTTTCATTTGGGCCCAAGAAAAGGCCAAATGGAAGTACTGCGCTTATGCCCACTATAATCTACTGTCAGGTATAAAAATGTATGTATATGGTCAACTGTGATGTCTGGTTATCATACATCTTTCATTTCTCACCCAGGGAAGCTCCTCCTTTGGACTTCTCTGTCATGCCCCTAGGAACCTCTTGTAGCACTAACGCGATAACTCCTAGTGCCTATGGCGGCTGCTATGAATATGCCAGCATAGTTCTGAATTGCAAAATAAAACAGACACTCCACATGGAAGACAGAACCAAAACATTCATTCAAACACCAGAAAATCACATCCATCACAGCAACAAAGAAATCTGTGCACATTATCAATGCAGGGGGCACCGCCATCCCCAAGCCTTCCCTCTGTTAGGACCTTCCCACAAACGAACATCCTCAAGCAAAATCACTCCCTCTCGCTAGCTGCTGCTCTGACTGCTCTGCCTCACTTCCTCTCAGCTCTGCTCAGCCCTTCCTGCTCCACCCCTTCAGCAATCTCCTCCCACCACAGGCTTTGTGTGACTGACTTAGGCTTCCACATGACTTCCCATTAAGCAAAAACACATTAGCAATATACCTCTTCATCAGGAACCTCATCACCCTGTAAGATCAAATCAGATCAGCTGGGGTATTCCCACCTCAGCAGTCTACCTCTGAGACTCCTTTGAATGAAGGGTGGGGAAAGGGCTCCTCCTCAAACCTCCATTTAAGGAGATTGCCCCAGGCTAGCCATCTCCTCATTCCCACTTACTTTGACTTCTTTATCATGCACTTTACATCCCCCCCACCCCCCTTCCTTTTATGTATTGTCTTCTCTCTTTAGATTGTAAAGGAGAGCCTTTATTTTTTGTATTTGTAACCCTGGCACTTAGTAGTGTCTGACACATAGTAGATGCTTAGTAAGCATCTATTGATTGACTGGCTTCTACAACAGCATTAGTTCCTGAATCTGTTTGCGTGAAGTTTGTACCTTAAAGCCAGGGACTCCATAAGGAAGCCAGCAGGTCTGTTGTAGTCTCTGTAAGCACTGGACCCTCTGTGTTGTTAAGGACTCTTGACCTGTCTCAGGGACAAGACATCCTTCTAGTCAAGGTAGATGTACCAACAAACAGTGCAGTTCTCTTGTGCTCTGGTTCTGTTTCACCTGTTGCTGCCAAGGCAGTAGGCCTGTCTGTCCAGCTTCATCATCTTGACTCCAGTTGGGGTCCTTAGTTTACTACTCTTAACCATTCCTAGGCTAGCAGGCAAACCCAATATACTAACCACTCTGAAGCATAACCTTTGGTGCATCATTTCATACCTCAAAAGAACTACCTTATACTGCTACCCACTGCTAAATTTTGTGACAACTTTATAGTCATGTGCAAAGAATATTAATTTTTTTCTTGAATTACTGTTTCAACCATTACTTCCAATTTTTCCTGGCCACTGTATCCTCTATTAAAGACTGGGAACTTCTTGAAAGCTTTGCCTTTCTTTGTATCCCTGGTGCTCAGCGCAGTGCCTGGCACATAGAAAGCACTTAATAAGTATTTATTGATGGGAACAATTTTGGTTAACTAGAGAATTCCCAGGCACATCTCCAGGCCATACTTCAGATAGTTAAATACTCATAAAATTCAGATACTCCTTCATAAGGAGTAGTTGACAGGCACTGGATCACGAGAAATCCACACTAACAATCAGATGTTTTCTGCAAGAAACCTCAGCTCTAACCATTCATCCAAGAAATCAGGGGATCACTTCTGTAGCTTTTTCTGCTCATCCAAGTTGTGTGTCCTTTCACCTATAGCTCTGCACTTGGTTCCACATTTTTCCTTCGTCTCATCGTTCTTTATTGTGTTGTACGCATTTGGTTACCAGTTTCCACCTACTTTTGACCATTCCAAGTCTTGATCAGTAAAAAGGGAAAAGTTATAGTGAAGGCTTGTTAAAGCTAGTTAAAACTCTAATCATCTGATCTCTGGATCCTAGGCCCAGAAGTCTCCTCTGGTGGCTGTTAAAAGAATGTTGCTTTGGCATGCATGCCAAGTGCAACAAATAGTCAAATTCGTGGGACTCTCTGAAATGCTATGTTGGCTTAAATTTTCTAGCATTCTTTGATTCTGAATCATCCTTGATTGATCCTGTTCTTCCTTAGTTTCATTCCTTTCAGTCTCCTCTACCATTCCTACTCAATATTAACATTATATGATCACAGCTTCAGCTGACGCTGGATGTATTCTTTTGTCGAAATGCTTATATAGGATAGTCATCCATGGAGTAAGACTAAAGGATCTCTCAAAGCACTTACTTGAAATGCCAGGATCCTCTGATCCTACTTTCACAAAATTGTTGTGAGGAAAGTATGTCTTAAAACACTGTGTAAATATGAGTTATTAGGAAACCAGGGAATGCGCAGTTTCTAGAAATCACAATAATTTTAAAAATATGATAATAGCAGCTAGCATTTGTGTAGAGCCTCAAGGTTTGTTAAGTACTTTATACAAATATCTCATTTGATCCTCTTAACAACCCTGGGAGGTAGGTGCTCTTATTATAGTTTCTACATTTACAGATTTTATTTAGTTTTTTGCTACATTTTAAGTTCAGAACTTTCTTAGTCTCTTCCTCCCCACCCTGTATTAGAGAAAGCCACCATTTGACACAGATATATACATATATGTATATATGTAAAATAATACCATGCATACTTCTGTTTATCAGTTCTTTCTGTGGAGGTGGATAGCATCTTCCTTCATAGGTCCTTTGTAGTTGATTTGAGTACTTATAATACCCAGAATAGCTTAGTCATTCACAGTTATTCTTTGAGCAAGTTTGCTGTTACTATATACAGTGTTCTCTTGGTTCTGCTCATTTCACTCTTCACTATTTCATGCAAGTCTTTCCATGTTTTTCTAAAATCAAACAACTTATCATTTCTTACAGCACAGTAGTATTCTAACACACACACAACTTGTTTAGCCATTCCCCGATTGATAGGCATCCCCTCAATTTCCAGTTACTTGCCACCACAAAGAGAGCTGCTATAAATATTTTCAGAACATGTAAGTTCTTTTCCTTTTTCCCTGATTACCTTGGGAAACAGACCTAAAAGTGGTATTGCTGGGTCAAAGGGTGTACACAATTTTATAACTTACTGGACATAATTTCAGGTTGTTTTCCAAAATGGTTGGATCAATTCACAGTTCACAGTTCCACCAACACTGTATTAGTTTCCCAATTTTTCTGCATCCCCTCCAACACTAGTCATTTTCTCTTTATCATTTTAGCCAATCTGACAGGTGTGAGATGATATTTTAAAGTTGTTTTAATTTGCATTTCTCTAATCAATAATAGCTTAAAGCATTTTTTTCATATGACTAAACATATAGCTTTCTTCATCAAAAACTGCCTGCTCATAGCCTTTAACCATTTGTCAGTTTGGGGGAATGATTCATATTCTTACAAATTTGACAAAGCTCTCTATATATTTCAGATATGAGACCTTTATCCAAGAAACTGTCTATAAAATTTTCCCCCTGATTTTCTATTTTCCTCCCAACCTTGGCTACTTTGGTTTTATTTGCATAGAACCTTTTTAATATAATGTAATCAAAATTATCCATTTTATTCCTCAAATATTCTCTACCTCTTACTTAAATTCTTCTCCTGTCCATAAGTCTGATAGGTAATGTGTTCTATGTTCCTCTAATTTATTTATATCTCCCTTTACACCTAAGTCATATATTCGTTTTGACCTTAGCTTGGGTAATGGTGTAAGATACTGGTTTATACTCTGCCAATTTCTGCCAAACTGCTTTCCAGTTTTCCAATTTTTTTTTTTACCAAATAATTAATTCTTCTCTTAAAAGCTTAAATCTTTACATTTGTCAAACATAAGGCTACTATAATTATTTACTACTGTGTATGTCTGGTCTGTTCCACTGATCTACCTTTCTGTTGCTTAGCCAGTACCAAATAATTTTGATAATTACTGCCATATAATGTAGTTTAATCTCTGGTATTGCTAAATCTCCTTCCTTTACATTTTTTCATTAATTCCTTTGATAGTCTTTTATTCTTCTAAATGAATTTTATTATTTTTTTCTATCTCAATAAAATAACTTTTTACTGTGCATACCTTTTGACCGAGAAATACCACTTCTAGGTCTATATCCCAAAGAGATCACAAAAATGGGAAAAAGACCCACATGTACAAAAATATTTATAGCAGCTTTTTTTGTGGGGGCAAAGAACTGGAAATTGAGGGGATGCCCATCAATTGGGGAATGGCTGAATAAGTTGTGGTATATGAATGTAATGGAATAGTATTGTGCTATAAGAAATGATGAACAGGTGGACTTCAGAAAAACCTGGAAAGACTTACATGAACTGATGCAAAGTGAAATGAGCAGAACCAGGGGAACATTGTACACAGTAACATTGTGTGATGACCAACTTAAATAGACTTAGCTCTTCTCCACAATGTTAGAAATCTAAGACAACTCCAAAAGACCCATGATGGAAAATGCTATCCACACCCAGAAAACGAACTATGGAGTCTGAATGGAGATCAAAGCATACTATTTTCTCTCTTTCTTTTTTTCTTGTTTCTTCTTTCTTGTGGTTTCTCCCATTGAATTGGTTCTAATTCTTCTTTACAACATGACTAATATTGAAATATGTTTAATATGAATGTATATGTACAGCCTCTTTCAGATTGTATCCCATCTTAGAAGAGGAGAGAGGAGGGAGGGGGAGAAAATTTAGAACTCAAAACCTTATGGAAGTGTATGTTGAAAACTAAAAATAAATACATACATACATTTTTTGTAATTTAATTGAGATAGCGTTGAATAAATAGATTAGTTGAAGTAGAATTGTCTTTTTGTTCTGCCCACCCGTGAACAATTAATGTTTCTCCAGTTATATAAATCTGACTTTATTTGTATAAAAATGTTTTATTATTATGTTCAAGTAGTTCCTGGGTTTGTCTTGGCAGGTATATGCCCAGGTGTTTCATGATGTCTATGGGTATTTTAAATGGGGTATCTCTTACTATCTCTTATTGCAGGGTTTTATCGGTGACATATGCTGATGGTTTATGTGGGTTTATTTTATATCCTGCTACTTTGCTAAAATTATTAATTGTTTCAGCTAGCTTTTTAGTTGAATCTCTATCCAAGTGTATTATCATGTTATCTGCAAAAAAACCCCAAAATAGTATTATTCCCTCGTTGCCTATTCTGATTCCTTCAGTTCCTTTTATTCCCTTATTGCTATTGCTAGAATTTCTCATACAATATTGGATACTGTCAGTGATATTGAGCATCCTTGTTTCACTCTTGATCTTATTGGGAAGGCTTCTAGCTTATTCTTATTACAAATAATGCTTGCTGATGGTTTTAGGTAGATGCTTCTTATCATTTTAAGTAAAAAGCCATTTATGCTATGCTTTGCAAGTGCTTTTCTGCATCTATTAATATAATCATGTCATTTTTGTTATTTTTGTAATTGATATAATCAATTATGTTAATAGTTTTCCTTATGTTGAACCATCCCTGAATTCCCCATATAAATCCCACTTGGCCACAATGTATTATCTTTGTGATACAGTGTTGTAGTCTTTTAGCTAGTATTTTTTATTTAGGATTTTTGCATCCATATTCATTAGTGAAATTGGTCTATAATTTTCTTTCTCTGCTTTTGCTCTTCCTATTTTAGTCATCAGCACCATATTTGTTTCATAAAAGGTGTTTGGCAGGACTCCTTCTTTGCCTATTATTCCAGATAATTTATTTAATATTAGAATTAGTTGATGTTTAAGTGTTTGGTAGAATTGACTTATAAATCCATCTAGTACTGATGCTTTTTTTCTTAGAAAGCTCATTTATGCCCTGTTTATTTTCTTTTTCTAAAATAGGTTTATTTAGATATCTTATTTCCTGTTGTGTTAATCTAGGCAATTAATGTTTTTGTAAGTATTCTTCAATTTCACTTAGATTGTTAAATTTATTGCCATATAATTGATCAAATAATTGCTTTGATTTCATCTTCATTAGTGGTATAGTTACCCTTTGCATTTTTAATACTAGTAATATGGTTTTCTTCTCTCTATTTAAAAATATTAACCAATGGTTTATATATTATATATTTAATATATTATATATTATTTGTATTATTTATTTTTATTATTTATTAATTCAACAGGTTTCTTTTCTTGCATTCAGTTTTATTAACCTCACTTTCAATATTTAGGATCTCCAATTTAGTGTTTAACTAGAGTTTTTTAATTTGTCCTTTTTCTAAAAGCTTTTTTTAATTGCATACCCAGTTTATTGATCTGCTCGTTCTCTATTTTATTGATGCAAGAATTTAGATATAAAAATTTCTCTCTGATTACTGCTACTCTGCTCTCTGCTACTCTGATTACTAATTACTATCCCATAGACTTTAGTATATTGTCTCATTTTCATTCTCTTTAATAAAATTATTTGTTGTTTCTGTGATTTGTTCTTTAACCCATTCATTATTTATTTAATCTCCAATTAATTTTTAGCCTGTTTCCATGACCCCTTATTAAATATAATTTTATTGAATTATGATCTGAAAAGGACACGTTTGATATTTCTGCTTTTCTGCATTTATCTGTAAAGTTTTTATGACCTAATATATGGTCAATTTTGTAAAGGTACCATGGACCACGGAGGAAAAGGCATATTTTTTTCATTCCCATTCAGTTCTCTCCAGATATCTTATCATTTCTAGCTTATCTAAGACTCTATTCATCTCCTTGACTTCTTTCTTATGTATTTTTTGGTTAGATTTATCTAGTTCTGAGAGGGGAAGGTTGAGTCCCTATTTGTTCCCTATTTCCATTTGTAATTCATTTAGCTTTTCCTTTAAAAAAAATTGGATGCTATAGCATTTAATGCATATAGGTGTAGTGGTAATATTATTTCATTATCTATAGTACCTTTTATCATAATATACTTTACTGTTTGTCTATTTTAATTAAATCTATTTTAGCTTTAACTTTGTCTGAGATGATGATTGCTACCTCTGCTTTTTTTTTTTGCTTCAGCAGAAGCATACTAAATTCTACTCCAACCCTTGATTTTTATTCTGTGTGAATTTCTCTTTTTTATCATTTTTATGATTTTTATTTTATTTTTTATTTTGATTTATATTGATATTTTATTTATCATTTTATCATTTTATTTAATATTTTAGTTTTCAACATTGATTTCCACAAGATTTTGAGTTACAAATTTTCTCCCCATTTCTACCCTCCCCCCCATTCCAAGATGGCATATATTCTGATTGCCTCATTCCCCAGCCAGCCTTCCCTTCTGTCACCCCACTCCCCCTTACCCCTATCCCTTTTCCCCTTACTTTCTTGTAGGGCAGGATAGATTTCTGTGCCCCATTCCCTATATATCTTGTTTCCAAATTCTCTCTCCGCTTCCCACCCCACCCACCCTCCCTAGGAAGGCAAGCAATTCAACATAGGTCACACATGTATCATTATGTAAAACACTTCCACAATACTCATGTTGTGAAAGGCTAACTATATTTCCTTCCATCCTATCCTGTCCCCCTTTATTCAGTTTTCTCCCTTGACCCTGTCCCTTTTCAAAAGTGTTTGCTTTTGATTTCCTCCTCCCCCATCTGCCTTCCTTTCTATCATCCCCCCTTTTTTATCCCCTTCCCCTTACTTTCCTGTGGAGTAAGATAACCAATTGAGTGTATATGTTATTCCCTCCTCCAGTGAAATCTGATGAGAGCAAGATTCACTCATTCCCCCTCACCTACCTCCTCTTCCCTTCCAACAAACTGCTTTTTCTTGCCACTTTTATGTGAGATAATTTACCCCATTCTATCCCTTGCTCCCTCTCTCAGTATATTCCTCTCTCACCCCTTAATTTTATTTTTTTAGATACCATCCCTTCATATTCAACTCACCCTGTGCCCTCTGTCTACATATATGTATATTCCCTTCAACCACCCTAATACTGAGAAAGGTCTCATGAATTATACACATCATCTTTCCATGTAGGAACATAAACAAAACAGTTCAACTTTAGTAAGTTCCTTATGAATTCTCTTTCTTGTTTACCTGTTCATGTTTCTCTTGATTCTTGTATTTGAAAGTCTGGTCTTTTCACTGAGAAAGCTTGAAAGTCCTCTATTTTATTGAAAATCCATATTTTGCCTTGGAGCATTATACTCAGTTTTGCTGGGTAGGTAATTCTTGGTTTCAATCCTAGCTCCTTTGACCTCCAGAATATCATATTCCAACCCCTTCGGATCCCTTAATGCAGAAGCTGCTAGATCTTGTATTATCCTGATTATGTTTCCACAGTATTCAAATTGTTTCTTTCCGGCTGCTTGTAGTATTTTCTCCTTGACCTGGAAACTCTGCAATTTGGCAACAATATTCCTAGGAGTTTTCTTTTGGGGATCTTTTTCAAGAGGTGATCAGTGGATTCTTTCAATTTCTATGTTACCTTCTGGTTCTAGAATATCAGGGCAGTTTTCCTTGATAATTTCTTGAAAGATGATGTCTAGGCTCTTTGTTTGATCATGGCTTTCAGGTAGTCCAATAATTTTTAAATTATCTCTCCTGGATCTATTTTCCAGGTCAGTGGTTTTTCCAATGAGATATTTCACATTGTCTTCCATTTTTTCATTCCTTTGGTTCTGTTTTATAATATCTTGATTTCTCCTAAAGTCACTAGCTTCCACTTGCTCCAATCTAATTTTTAAGGTGGTATTTTCTTCAGTGGTCTTTTGGACCTCCTTTTCCATTTGGCTAATTCTGCCTTTCAATGCATTCTTCTCCTCATTGGCTTTTTGGAGCTCTTTTGACATTTGGTTAGTCTATTCTTTAAGGTCTTATTTTCTTCATCATTTTTTTGGATTTCCCTTAGTAAGTCATTGACTTGTTTTTCATGGTTTTCTTGCATCACTCTCATTTCTCATCCCAATTTTTCCTCTACTTCTCTTATTTGCTTTTCCAAATCCTTTTTGAGCTCTTCCACGGCCTGAGACCAATTTATATTTTTCTTGGAGGCTTTTGATGTAGGCTCTTTGACTTTGTTGACTTCTTCTAGCTGTGTGTTTTGATCTTCTTTGTCACCAAAAAAGGAATCTAGAGTTTGAGTTTGAGTCTGAGTTGGTTTTCTCTGCCTGTTCATGTTCCCAGCCAACTACTTGACCCTTGAGCTTTTTGTCAGGGCATGACTTCTTGTAGAGAGTACTTTGTCCCAAGCTTTAGGGTTCAAGCACTGCTGTTTTCAGAGCTACTTCTGCTCCACCATCACCACAGGCTCTGCCACACAGCACTCCTTCTCCCCCAAGAACCGCCAATCAGGACCGCAATCCAGATCCAAACAGGGCACAGCAAGAGAACCTGCCTCTGTGTCCACAAAGTGCTCCTTGCACTCCCTCTCTGATCCACTGCTAGATTCTTCCACTGTGTGATCCAGGGACTCTGGAAGCAGCTAACGCTGATGGTCTGGAAGCAGCCTCAGGAGCTTCCTGCTGCTGCCACTGCCACTGCTGCACCATGTCCGCTACCCTCAGGGATGGGGCTGGACCGCTCTCACCTTGATCCCGCAGTTACCCACTAACCTGCTCTTTGGCGTTTGTGGGTTGAGAAGTCTGGTAACTGCCACAGCTCAATGATTCATGGCCCTAAGGCCTGTTCTGGGCAGCTAACTCCCGGTCTGGTCTGTCCTGGTGCGGCCCACCGCTGGCTGCACTCCGCGATAGACCCTTCCCAACCATCATCCAGGCTCTCCTGGGCTGGAGACCTGTTTCCCTCTGCTATTTTGTGGGTTCCACAGCTCTAAAATTTTTTCAGAGCCATTTTTTACAGGTGTTTGGAGGGATTTGGGGGAGAACTTAAGCAAGTCCCTGCTTTCCAGCTGCCATCTTGGCTCCTCCCATGAATTTCTCATTTTTAAATGTGTTTCTTGTAAACAACTTATTGTCAGATTCTGGTTTTTAATACATTCTGCTATCCATTTCCATTTTATGAGTGAGTTCATCCCATTCATATTTAAAATTATAATTATTAATTGTGTATTTCCCTCCATCCTATTTTTCCTCACTGTTTATCTTTCTCTCCTTCCCTTTTTAACTTATCACTCCTCATATGTCTAACTTGGCCACTGCCTCCCTAATCCACACCCCTTCTAAGCATCCCCGCCCATCCTTTCCCCTTGCCCTCCTATTCCTTAACCTAACCACCCTTTTAAGAGACCCTCCATTGTCCTGTCCCCTATTCTCCTGTTTTTTGATCTGCACATCCTTTCAATAGTCCCTCCTTTATCCTGTACCCTCACCCTCCTATTTCTCTGTAGGCTAGGAAGACTTATATCCTTCTAGATGTATATGTCATTACCTTTTTAACCTGATGTTCTGATGAGAATTGTATTCTAGTACTACCAGCCCTTCACTCCCTTCTGCCCTCCACTGTAACAGTTCTTCCATTCACACCTCGTTTGTATGAGATAATTGCTCCATTTTACCTCTCCCTACCCAATTTTAGTTTTTAGAATCATCCCATCATACTGAACTCAACCCCAAGCATTGTATCTATGATTGCCCTTTCAAACTACCCTAGTAATTACCACATTCTTAAGAGTTACAGAAGTATAGTGTCTAGACTCTTTTTTTGATCATAACTTTCAGATAGTCCAACAGTTCTTATATTGTCTCTCCTTGATCCGTCCTCCATGTCAGTTTTTCTAATGAGATATTTCATATTCTCTTATTTTTTTCATTCTTTTGATTTTGTTTTATTATTTCTTGGTGTCTTATGAAATCACTAGTTTTTCTTTGCCCAATTCTAATTTTTAAGGAGTTACTTTCTTCTGTAAGTCTTTGAATTTTTTTTAATTGGTTGACTTTCTTTTCATAATTTTTTTGATTTTCTTGCATTACTCTTTTTTTTTTCTAATTTTTCTTCAACTTCTCTTATTTGATTTTTTTAATTCCTTTTTAAGCTCTTCTAAGAACTCTTTTTGGTCTTGTGATCATTTTACATTTCTCTTTGAAGTAGAAGTAGTTGTTTTGATTTCTCTGTCTTTTTCTGAGTTTGAGCCCAGATTTTCTCTAGGTCACTGTAGTAGCTAGCTATAGTTGGGTTCTTTCTCTTTTGCTTACTCATTTTTTAAAGTGGCTTATTTCCTGGCTATTAACTTTGTGTTAGAGGCAAGCTCTAGTCCTGAGTTGTGGAGCATAATGTTTCAAGCTTCAGGTTCTTCCTGCTGTTGTTTTCTGAGTTGTATCCCTGGGGCCTGACCTCGGGTACTTTTCTCTTCCACTTAGCTACAGTCCTCAGCAATGTTCTCACCATGAACATTCTTACTCTTTGTGGTCCCTCCTGTGGCTGCAAGCTTCAGTTCATCTCTCTATCCTAGAACCAAAACCAGGGATTCTGCTCTGCTGGGAGCTACCACAGCCAGTAGGGGCCCTGCCCTGCCCTGCCCAGTCCGCACTCACCCATGTGTGCTCACTCCTCTTTGCCCACAGTTATACCCTGGGACTGCTTCTGGTCAGTGCACCTGAGCCCCAAGTCTGGTGACAATGGAGGGCTCTACAGTCTTCCCCAATCAGCAGTCTGACCTCCACACTGTCCATGGGGCAAAAGTTCCTCAAGCTGAGGCTGCCCCTGATACAGCCACCCTGAGGACTTGTTGTTTGTCCATTTAGTGGTATCTGCCCCAAGGTATCTGTACTTCAGTCAGGCCAGATCACTATCCCCAGGAGGTCAGGTATTTCCTAATGTCCTCCTAGGTTGTTTTAGGCTGGACAACTGCTTTATCCCAACTTTTGGTTATTTCTGCCTCACTAAAGTTTGCTTTGAAGCATTATTTTAAATTGTTTGGGGGGGAATTTGCAAGAATCAGGTAATTTCCTGACTTATTTCACCATCTTCCCAGCATCCTCTGTCTTTTAATATTTAATGGATAGTACTGCCCCATTAGGGGAAGTTAGTTTATCTGTTAGCCTTTGCTCTTACCACATGACCAGCCAACCTCCTTTTACAGCCACATACGCCCTTGAGCCACATTGTAAGTGACAATTGCTACTTGCTTTGGGCAAATCTCTTCACCTTCAGCTTCTTTTTTCATCTCTAAAATGAAGGTGGATTAAATCTTGGCTAGCTCTGGCCTTATTATCATATGATCTTAAATACCTTAGGATCATAGCACAACAGGACAGAAACTCATCCACCATCCAAGATAATAGTCACAAAGTAGCAGTGACAAGTATGCCTTTAATCCTAAGTGATTTCTGCCTCAGCCAGGAAGCCTGTTGTGTGTTTCTTTGCAAGAATAAACACCATTCCCAGGGCATGGCCACCCTGGGCCTGTGGATGGGAACAGAGGAGCCACATAAAGTAATTTCATCTGGAAGAAGTACAAGTAGCAAGTGTTTGTCTAGATTTTCTTTTCCTAACTCTCTCATTTTTAATTAATTAATTAATTTTTAGTTTTCAACATTCACTTCCATAAGTTTTACATTTTCTCCACCTCCCTCCCCTCCCACTTCCCTAAGATGGTGTGCAATCTGATACAGGCTCTACATATACATTCTTATTAAATATATTTTTACATTAGTCACGTCTTATAGAAGAATTAGAACAAAAGGGAAAAACCACAAGAAAGAAAAAACAAACAAACAAAAAAGAAAATAGTGTGCTTCAATCTCTATTAAGACTCCATAGTTCTTTCTCTGGATGTGGATAGCATTTTCCATCATGAGTCCTTTGGAGTTGTCTTAGGTCCTTGCATTGCTGAGAAGAGTTAAAGTCTATCAGTCGGTCCCTGAGCAATGTTGCTGTTACTGTGTACAATGTTCTGCTGCCTCTGCTCACTTCACTCAGCATCAGTTCAGATAAGTCTTTCCAGGTTTGTCTGAAATCTGCCTGCTCATCATTTCTTATAGAACAATAGTATTCCATTACATTCATATACCACAACTTGTTCAGGTTCCCCAATTGATGGACATCCTCTCAATTTCCAGTTGTTGGTCACCACAAAAAGAGCTGCTCTAAATATTTTTGTATGGTCTAGATTTAAGAATAATACTCATAGTATTTTATCCTTTAATTGCAATTAGTTTTCCAGCAGCAGGTTTCATGTCCCCAGCATCCCGTGGAATATACAGGTTGCTTAACTGGTATTTACATCTGTGATTATACTATATAGAAGACTAATGGTTGAACCTTGCCTCTTTTCCTCAGCATAGCCCTGACACATCATGTTAATTATCTGACTTAAGCGTCAACTTTTTGTTATTTCACATTCTTACAACTAAAACCCAAGATGATTTATTTCAGGAGGCTGAGAACCGGCAACTCATGGAAGACCTTCGAAAGGCTGTTGAACAGGCTGAAAGCTGGGAAGCCAAAGCCCGCCAAACAGAGGCAGAGAACAACACTCTCAAACTGGAACTTTTAAGTGCAGAGGCAGAGGGTAACAGACTAAAAGAAAAAGTGGACTCGCTCAGTAGAGAGGTTGAGCAAGTAAGCTGGGAACATGTGTCAGAGGTCGATCTTGAATTATACCTAAATAATGTTTTGCAATGCTTCCAAACTCTTAAGCCAGCAGACTAATTCTTTAATTTTTCTCTTGAGGGCAGAAATTAAGTTGTGACTAGAGAACTACTCCCAGGTGCAGCTATTGTTAGGATAATAGTACTTTAGATTTATATTGTATTTCATAGTCTTGAAAGTATTTTCACATCCATTGTTGAATTTCATCCTCTGTGTTACTATTAGTCTTTGTAGAAAAAAATTTCTGAAAATAACTAAATGAGTATGACTCCTCAGCATTCTTAAACATTTGAAAGCACTTGACTTTTAACATTATGCTGAAGTTTTTAACAGACTGTCAAACATAACAATGACAATTGACAGCAACCCAGGTCCTTGATTTTCATCGGATAGCAAGCACTAGAGAGCTATCCACCTCTTGTTTATGGTAATAAGATCAGCATCACTGTGACTGACATGGAGAACTGGGTGTTATGGATGTGAGAAGGCAATATTTAAAAAATAATAATAATTATACCACAAAACACCCGGTCAAGACTCTGACAGTGTAGCCAATATGATCAAGCATCTAGACTTAGAATTGAAAGCTTTTAAAAGTGCAGGTTTTATTTCAGGCCTTCAAAAAAAGAACAACCCAAACCCTGACTCCAGAGTTTCTATAAAAAGCTTAAAGATTCTAGTTCACCTTTTTCTGTGATGTTATGAATGTACTATCTACATATCACAGAATGCACCTTGTAGTATTGGTTAAAAAAAAAAAAGTTTTACTGTATTTTGTTTCCTAAATGCCAGTTGCTTTTCTCTGCTATGTTCCTCCCTCCTCCTTCCCTCTCCTCCCCCCTCTCTTCCCCCCTCTGTCCCTCCCCTTTCCCTTTCTCCCCCCTCCCTCTCTCCCTCTCTCTCTCTCTCCCCCTCCCTCTCTCCCCCTCTCCCTCTCTCCCTCTCTCCCCCTCTCTCTCTCTCCCCCTCTCCAAATCTCTCTCTCCTCCTCCCCCCTCTCCCTCTCTCCCTCTCCCTCTCTCCCTCTCTCCCTCCCTCCCTCCCTCCTTTCTTTTTTGGATCAAATTGTTATTTCTCTGTGACTAACTCAGTCATCTTGTCCTGCCAGCACTTAAATGCAGAAAGGTTGTACAAGTCTCAGGTTTCTACTTTGCACAAATCCCTTTTAAAGATGGAAGAGGAGCTTCAGAAGGTTCAGTTTGAAAAAGTCTCTACCCTTGCAGATTTGTCTTCCACACGGGAACTTTGTATCAAACTGGACTCTAGCAAAGAACTACTCAGTCGACAGCTTATTGCCAAAGATCAAGAAACAGATATGGTATTTAAGACAGACATTAAGAACAATTATTTGTTTATATTGAATATGTTCTCTGAAGAATCTAAGGGACTCTAGCCTTCTTAGGAAAATGAAATTTCGTTTTATAAAGATTTATGTTTTGCATCCAAACATTAAGAGATGCCTTTCAACCATAGAACTGTATTTTTAAGGCCCATAAGTTCAGTTTTCTCTGCTGTTTCTCAAATAACTCAAGAACCTATGTTCTTTATTTATTAAGATTTCAAGTGAAATCTTATTTTAAATTTGTCATTTGAATTTATTTTCATTCAGAGAAATTTAAGGGAACGTGATACATTAACCAGAAGAGAATCTTTAACAACTGGTATATAATTTTGATTATATAATATTATTATAATAAAAATTATAATTTATTGTTAAATGAGTGGAAATAATTTTCATAAAAATTAAATAAATCCCTTTGATGTGTAAGGAATAAATAAAGCTTTATGTTTCACACATCTGGGCTAATGTCTATGAACAGGGAACAGCTATTAGTAAATCGTTTAGTCATGTCTACACTTTGGTTTAAAGCCATTTTTTTCAAACTCAGGTCTCCTTAACTTTAGTCAGTATTGTCTTTTAGTAAAAGTAATACATGCTTGAGTTTCTTAAATAAATGAGAATTCCTTGTCTTTTTTTTTTTTCTAACAGGGGCTTGAATAGATGTTTTAATGGAAGGGCAATTCTCAGAGAGGCCCAATATCTTTTTAAAGGTGTTAAATGCTTATTCCCTTAGAACATTCAGTTCTAGCTAATGAATGTGCTGATAGCTATTCCCTGTTATAAGTACATTAACCTAGTTTAGTCTTTAGCTGGGACATTCATATATCTGAATAAGTACAAAAAGAGACATATCCCTACATGAACTAAAATATGCAGTTAATAAATGGATAGCACACTGGATATTAAATCTAAAACTAGAGAACTAATAAAGCAGCAATTCAACTGAGTGTAAGTGTACTTCCTCTGGTTCTTGTTAGTCCTTTGCTAATTTTTATTTGGAATTTGTGTGAAATTACAGAATACTGGTATTTTTACCTCTCAAGGACTAAATGTCTAAGGAAATTAATCCACCTAGATGAAGTTTTGTAGTTGTATTTTAGGTACTTTTCTCCCCTATCTAAAGGTTCTATCACTTATATTATGCATTCAATTGTGTTTTTCTCATACATTTAAACTTATTTTATAAGATAATTTTTACATATTCAGTGAAGTACTTTTTTATCTTTAAAGAGAACTAGGGGTGATAGGACAAAGACAAAGTATCTCTCTAGCTGTGATTTTGTCATTTAAATGCAAGAGAAGAAAGCATATTGATATATAACTTAGGCAGGCATATTCAAATAATTTAATATCCATATAGTCAGGGATTCCTGGTCCCTTTGTGGTTTCAGTTTGCTGTCTTTAAAATAAATATACTAAATCTCCCTTTTATCTACTTTGGAGGAATACTGAGAGGATGTTTTTGAAGCAGCTTAATTTCTAGTTGGGGCAAGGTATTATATAACAGTTTGTTTAGAAATTGTGTTAGAAAAGTTTTAGAGAATATCTTAATTTATAACTGATGGCAGTGGGTTTTTATAATGTAGTATATTAGTTTGTGACAGATCTTAGAACCTAGCAACATTTTCTAAGGAAACAGTATGCCATGTTTTGGCCACAGTGCAGATAGCTGGCTTAACAAAGCACTTAGAGGAGAAACTATCATAAATACATGTAGAATTAAGGAAATATGAAATTAATTTCAATTCTCACCTGTAAAAGAATGAATTACTACAGTCCCAGGGGGTAGCTAGGGACCATGTGTATCTTCCTCAAATTATTTTTCCCAAGGTAGAACTACATTGGTTTCATAGAGATATAATAATAAATACAAAATTACAGAAGAACATAAAAACTGGAAATGGGTATAGATTTCCAACTTCTGGTCAGTGAGTCTTTGTTTCAAATTAGTAATAAGTCTGATTTGATCAGGGAATTGGGGAGGGGATTTTTTTCCGTTCTTCATTTCTTCAGAGTCTGATGTACCTTGCAAATATAGAAGGAGAGAAGTAGGCCATATTTTGAAATAGAAGAAAACGAAGCAGTATTCAGTGTACACATGATGCTAAAAGTGTACCCACATAGTGTATCACTTAAATAAATGGATGGGAATAAGTTTAAATATCTTCCTATTACTGTACAGGTGGAGAATGAGTTAGATGCTGCTCGAAATGAAATAGAGGTTCTTAGGAATCAGATGGCGAATGATAGAATCTCCATACAGAATCTAGAAGCTTTGCTGGTGGCCAATCGAGACAAAGAGTACCAGACCCAAGTAGCACTTCAAGAAAAGGAATCTGAAATTCAGCTTCTAAAAGAGCACCTTTGTTTGGCTGAAAATAAAATGTGAGTCAGTCAGGAATATCTTAACATAACTACCCCTTCTGATTGTCTAAATTCTTGAAAAATGATTCAGTCATAGAATATTGGAGCCAGAAGGATCTTCAGGCTAAACTAGTTGAGCTCCTTCACTTTACAGATGGAGAAACTAAGGGACACAAACCCTGTACACAGTTGTTTGACCAAAACCATTTTCCATGTGAGTTCAAAGAACTGTTTCATTTGAAACAATTAAGCATTTTCAGATCTGAAGATTTTTTATATGTGTGGACCTATCCCTGATATTTTGTCTTTCCATTTGTATACATGGCAGCATCTTTGGGCTGCCAGAAGAATTTTAGTATTCATAGTATATATAAGCTGCTTGGCACAGTACAGAGTCTCTAGTCTTTTGTCCCTCAACCCCCTGTGATTATACCAAAGATGTTTTCTCTACATAGCTGAAGGTAACATGACCACTTTTCACAAGACTCTACTCTTAGCCCACAGTCCCATTCTTTATTCAGCCTCAATATTGGCCCTCTGTTTTCTGTTCGCCCTAGTTTAGGTATGAATAGAAATATGGCATGGCATGGGAACATGATTGTGGGGTCAGTGACACTATTCATTTTAGTGACTGCTTTCAGGCTATTTTAGTACCCTGAATACCTGGCAACCATGACTTACAACCATGACATTCATCTTAGCTCTTTTTCTTATTTTGATATCTTAGTTGTCAGCTAACAAATAACAGCTGACAGATGGGGATGTGGTAACATTGGGAATACTCCCAATTTTAGCCGACCATGTCTATTTTGATATGCAGGTGCATACTATTGATAGAATAATTGATAGAATGACTAAAGATGATAAACTTTTTTTATTTACCTAAGAGGTCTAGGTTTCAGCAGTTTGTGTTACATAATTGAGGGTACAAAGGGGAGAGGCTGAAATATAGTTTTTGGATTTTTGTTCAACAGGCATTTATTAAGTACTTACTTTACAGATAGTATCTCATTTTATCCCTCAACAATCCTGGAAGGCAGGTGCTATTTTCCTCATTTTCCAGATAAGGGAACTGAGGTAGACAGAAGTTAAGTCACTGGTCCAGGCTCACACAGCTAG
The DNA here is from genome assembly GCF_011100635.1 of Trichosurus vulpecula. Lineage (NCBI taxonomy): Eukaryota > Metazoa > Chordata > Mammalia > Diprotodontia > Phalangeridae > Trichosurus > Trichosurus vulpecula. The sequence goes on from NC_050574.1 coordinate 387,803,012, forward strand.
GAAGTGTCTGAAATCAGATTTGAACTTAAGTCTTCCTCACTCCAAGTCCAGTGCTCTCTACCCATTGTGCCACCTAGCTGCCTGCTAGTTTGTACTAGCATCCATGTTCTCCCCCTAACATATAGAACCTAGGCCACAGGGATTTAGTCTTATAACCAGTATAGTAATTATATATATATATATGTGATATGTATATATATGTTTATAGATGTACATACATCTATATACATATTTGTAATTATGTATTGAAGAATTCACTTAAATTGATAAGATTTAGTTTTTAAAATTTTATTTCACATTCTGTATGCATCAATAAAATCATCCAAATATACTTTCATTCAGCAACATTCATTAAGTGCCTGTTTATGTAAGACACTGGAGACAAATAGAAAAAACAAAATAGTCCTCTTTAGGAACTCACCTACTCCTAGGAGTCAAGAACATATATGCAAATAAATAAATGTGAAGTAATTTGAAGATGGGGAGAGAACAGATAGCTGAGGGGGATCAGGAAAGACAGACCTCTGTAGAATGCGGCCCCTGAGCTCTGAAGAAAGCTAGGGATTCTCCAGGGGCAGCACCTGTCAGACAGAACGGACCACATACCACATGTACCAAGGCACAGAGGCTGAAGACAAAAAGTCATGGAGAAGGGCAGTTCAAACATTAATTACATGAAGGGAAAGAATATGAAATATGACTAAAAAGTAAGTGAAAGCCATACTGTCAAGACCTTTTAATATCAGGACAAGAGTTTAGTATTTTTTTTTCCTAAAGGCAATAAGGGTATAATATTGGTACAATGGAAAAAGCACAGTCTCTGAAGCCGGAGGACCAAGAGTCAAATCCCAGCTCTTAAATGATTTAGGTGACCTTGGGACATTCACTCACATAACTTCTTTGGGCTTTAAAAAAGGGAGTTGGAGAAAATGACCTCTGAGATTCATTTCAGCTGTATTATCTATGATCTTAAAAGTATCTAAACAGAGTTGTTGTATGATCAGATTTATGTCTTAAGAATATCAGTTTGGCATTTCTATGTAGGACGGACCATAGAGGAAAGAGACTAGAAGCAGAATGGGTATTTAGGATCCTATTGCAATAATCTAGGTGAAAGGTGTAGAGTCTGCAAGAAGAGAAAAAGCAGATGAATGCAGAACAGGTGTGGAGATAGAATCCACAAGACTTGGCAGCTGAGTTGAGTGAGGGAGAAGGAAGCTGAAGGTTGTGAACCTAAATGACTGGACAGTTAATTGTGCCCTCAATAGAAATGGAATTTTAGAAGAATGTTAGGTTTGGGGATAAAGATGATAATTCTGGACATAGTGAATTTGAGATGCCTGTGAAAGAAGCTAAATGAAGAAGTCCATCAGGCAGTTAGAGGTATGGAGCTGGAAAAGGGAAGAGAGATTAGATAAGGGCTACATATACATATATATGCATATATATATATATATATATATATATATATATATACTGTATATACATATTTATAGAGTGAGATGTTGAAGTCATAATTGAACCCACAAAAACTGATGAATTCTTCAAAGGAGAGTAAAATTTAAATCAAAATGTGTGTCCTATTTAAGTACATTTAAATATTTTAAAGTTGCTAAGATATGTTTTACAATAATGACTTTCACTGGTGAATGCGATAAACCTATTAGGAGTTGGTATTAATGGCATATTAAGCAGCGGGTAAATTGGAGTTAATAATATTAATACCATCTTGCATTTATGTAATGGTTTTACTTTCAATGTGACATTTGTAGTTATTACTTGAGATAGATGGTACAAGTGGCATTATCCACATTTCCCTGATGAAGAACTTGAGGCATCAAGAAATTGTCATTAGTGGAGCTAGAATTGGACTCCAGATCTCTCAAGTAGACCATTTTTCTGTGTCATATATTCTGTATTTTTAAATTGTGGGTGTGTATACATCATACCATATAAAATAGGAACATGGAAAGCGAATGATTCATTTTAGTGTGGATATAAGTGGGAGATCATTAACCACATATTTTACATGTACTGTAGGAATTAGCAGTATTTTCAGCTCTGTCATATCTCCTTTAACTTTTTGACATAGGGCCATCCAAAGTCGGGACGTTGCCCAGTTCAGAAATGCAGTAACACAGCTGGAAGCTGATCTAGATATTACAAAAAGACAGCTAGGGACAGAGCGCTTTGAAAGGTAAGTTGATAACCATCCTTCAAAGTATTGTTTTGGTAGAAACAGTGGAGTTAGAGAAATTCAAGATGAGTAGATCTTAAGATACGATCTGAGTTATAATTTATCATGAAGCTAGTAGTCCAATTGTATATAAAATGTTAAAATATCACAATTATCTCTTAGAGAACGGGCTGTACAAGAACTTCGCCGCCAGAATTATACTTCTACCAATTATTATCACGTGAGCTCTACGATAAAACCGACACCCAAGTGTCATTCGCCTGACCGTGCCCTTCATCGATCCCCTGATCGAGGCCTAGACAGATCACTGGAAGAGTAAGTGGTTCAAGGATCCATTCTTGTGGAAAAACACATGAAGATGTACACTGAACGTTTAGGGGAGGTAGGAAAGCCAAGAAACAGCATATTATTGCTAACGATTGTTTAAATTATGTCATGATTGCAGGGCTGTATTTGTATAGAAACCAAAAATATACTGATAATTACAATGTATGTCTTAAGATATTGAAGCAAATAAAATGCTTTGTGGTATCTAAATTTTGCCATAAATGGTTTTTATTTGTTAAAGCACTGATTGATTTGTGTGTATGTGTATATACACATGTGTACATATATCTATACTTATTTTTAACTGTCATTCTTTTATTAACTTACTTTCATTATAAATCCCCAGCTAATTATTTCAATGTCATTGAATATGGATACATGTACATATCACTCTGGTAACATAACAGGACAAATAGTCAAGGGAATATATTTTCAAACATCTTTAAGAATAAGAACACAGAACAGATTTCTGAGAAGAATTCATACCAAGTAAATGACCATTTATTTGATTTGCATATAAATTAATGGATTGGAGAGTAATAAGTAGGTATTTTATATCTAAATCATTACTTAGTAAAGTTTTTATTCCCACTGAAAAGCACCAGATTAACCTCAGACTATCTCTCCTTTTTACCTTAATTCCTTAGTTATTTTTATAAGCTATACAAGGCTAGGAACAACTTCCTTTCATGAATTCTGTAAAAAAGTTATTTTTCCTGTCTTTACCTACAAATCCCTGTGGCAGACTTCCTTTTCCCTTTGAAAACCTAAAAGAGAGATCCAGAAGTTCCTTTCCCATGATTATGCTTCTGAGAAAAATTTTGTTCTAGACCAACTTTTCTAAGCTGACAGAGCTCTAGAGCATTTGAAAAGAAGTAAAAATATGGAAAGAAAAGTAGTTCAGGTTTGTGTTGAATGATCTCATCTTTCAATAAAGTAAGCACATTTTAAAACCAGTACTGGTTTCCAGTGCCCAGAGTGAGAACTGTAAAAGGCCCTACTATCTATCATCTCATCTAACCACTTAATTTTACAGAGGAAGAAATGGGAATTAGTATATTTAGTGCCTACTCTGATTTTTATCTTTTTAGCAATAATTCCCTAGTCACAACCTAGAATTTTAATATTTGATTTTTAGGCTGGATTTATGTTTCATAATAGTACATCAAATCAAATGATGGAATTCTCAGAATATTCTTCTCCTCATTTATAAACAAACATTTTGAGATAATCAGAGAACATATGCAGTCATAAAACATATATTTTTAAAACCTAAACTGTTTTGTCTAATCTAGGGCAGACCTTACATTTGATTATTGAAAATTTGTTAGTTCACAAGTGAAAAATTTTAGTTGGCTATGTGTTTAACGTACATGTTTTTGAAAATAAATCACGTTACCATCAGGTACATGTAATACTTTTATCTAAAAATTACAAAAATTATAAAAGTATATATAATTATGTAATATTAAATGTATTTATATAAATGTATATTTATATATGAATATTAAATACATATAAAATTATTAAAATTACAAAGATTTATTTTTTAAAGTTACAAAAAATAAGTATGTACCAAGAGCCTAAAAGAGAATGAGTCCTAATGAATATTATGGTTTTCCGTTATTCCATTTCAATTAGGTTTTTATGGAACTTTCTTTATTCATATAAACTCTGAATATTCTTGACTAACTATATATTCAATTCTCTTAGTTTTGTAGCATGGTTTACAATGAAGGAAAACAATGAAGGTGGCAAAAGAAGGGTAAAAACAGCAGAGTTTGTGCAAATTTAATAAACAAGTGGAAAACCTTGCAGTTTTGTTAAAAAGTTTCCCTTAATCTATTTATTGTAATGAAGAACTCAATGTTATCACTTAAATCTCAAGTCTCATTTTAGCCAGTAACTTCTACAATCCCCTCAAACATTTTAATAGCAATAAAATAACAAGATTGTAGGTTATTTTATTCCTGAGTTTTGAGAAGTTGGAAAACTTTTTTTATCTTGCATATACTAACCCTGGAATACATTTTGTATATGGTAAAAATATATATATATTTGAGTTGTAAAATTTTAAATTAGTATTTTTTTCTTTTATAGGAATCTGTCCTTTAGAGATTTTTGACACATGAAGGTTCTTCACCCTCTGGAAAGCAAGGTTAAAAACTGAACTCAAGTTTATGCTGTATAATTGATTTTATCTTTTGAATGCTTGACAATGTTAAATGTATTTATTGACCTCAAGAGAACAAACTCTGAATCAGCCATGCTGTTCTGTTTCATACAGCTAATCTCTATTGTATTGTGCCATATTGCAGTAACTCAACTTGACATTCAGAAGGAAAAATGCATATGGCTGTATTGATCCACACGTTAATAGTGAGTGTAAAGAGAAAGATTTGCCTACTCCACTATTGAAGGCTGTGGAATAACATTGTTCCTCGAGAGAAAATAAAGAAACTTATAAAAAGGGAAAAGTGTTCTACAAAACTGATTTCTTTTCCTCTTTTTGGTATCTAATGTGGTTGGTTAAATTTTATCTTTGCGATTTGTGCTTTCATGTCTAAGGAAATTGTGCCAAAATTAGCAAACTTTTTTTTTATTTGATCAGTACTGGCCTGGGACCCAGTATTTCTCTCCATTTTGGAACCAACTTGATAAAGTCCATATCATCTGACTTCAAAGAAGCAGAAAGTACAAGTGTGTCAGTGATGTTCAGTACATATCGTTGTACAATCCAAAGACCTAATTAACAAACATTTTCTACAATTGTGTTTACTTCCACTATTTTTAGAAAGGTAGGTGATGATATATTTGTAAAGAATGTAAGATAACAATCTGTATTTTTAATAAGTTTTCTTAAAAAAATTAAAGTACTGTAATCAAATTTTTTGCCTGTGACAGATTTCTGTAGTCTGGAGTATAACTAAAGTGCAGTGACAAGTTTCAAATTTTTCTAAAACCTTCCTAGTTATTATGTTCTTAATCTATTGATAGTCTTCAATTTAATATGAATTTGAATGCCTGAACACTGTTTTCTTATCACTCTTAGCCATTTATAATCTACCCCTTTCATGAAAAAAAGAAACCAAACGCAAATCTGTTTCACTGAAACTGGACACTTAATACAAATAATTTTCCCATTTATATAATTCTTGGCCATTATGACCACAGTGACATAAATCAGGCTATTTCAGAGAATGTCTTTTCAAGTGGTTTAGCATTCTCACAATTTACTCTGGACTCATGCTATATAGTCATTTAGTTTAAATAAGAAAAAAGACCCAAATTCACTGGTCTAATATGATGACATTAGATCAACAACATTAAATTGATAATTATAAAATTGTAATAAAAATAATGCTTTAAAGATATTTTTATAAGCATTGTGGGAAATCCTGTTCAAAAAAGTTTTCTCACTAACAAGTGATATTATGCTTATGTAAAACAAATAATAAATATTAAATTTTAAAGGTTAAAATAAACACCTTTTTCAAGGTATCAGAGAGGCCTAACCCTAGATTTTTATGACCATGGTGGAAGGAGACTGATTCTTGGTCTTATCCTAGAGAAGCTGATAAAGAACTGAATGTAATAGATATTATATGCTTAGCAAAAAGAGTCTTTGTGTAGAAAGACTGGCACAAGGAGAGAAGAACTGATGCGATATGGAGATGTTTCAAAAGAATACTGTCATTCACTTGTGTTAATTGTAACAATGAGATTAAACAACAAGAATATTTTGCACATATACAGGCTTAAATTATTTAAAGAGGGCAAGGGGAGAAACTTCAGTCCAAATCTGAGAATATCATAAGGAGAAATCTTATCAGAGCAGAACATCTATTCTTTTAGGTGAGAAAACAGTTTAATGATACGAACTAACACCATATAGTCTTTTCTTATTTAAGATATCTAAATATTAGTGTACAAGTTTATTGTTCACTTGTTCATCATTATGAGAGAGAGGGGGGGGGGGGGGCTACCCTTGGCTCCATGTTGCTTCAGCTATTGTATTTGTCGGTATAGTTATGCATATATGTATATATGTGTGTATGGTTGCAGTTGTGTCCTACTCTCTGTGATCCCATTTGGGGTTTTCTTGGCAAAGATACTGGAATGATTTGCTATTTCCTTCTCCAGCTCATTTTACAGATCAGGAGGCAGAAAGGGTTAAGTGCTTGCCCAGAGTAACACAGTAAGTGTCTGAGGTCAGATCCGAACTCAGGAAGATGAGTTTTTCTAACTCCAGTCCTGGCACTATTATCTACTATACCACCTAGCTGCCCATGTATATGTGTATACATATGTGCACATATGCATTAATAAAAATACATACTAAGAGAGAGAGGGTATGTTCTGCCACACAGTATATTCTGTGATGAATATTCTTAGTAACCAAATAGTATCTAGCATGAATAGTAAATATCTAGCATTTATATAGAGGGTTCACAAAGCACTTTATGTGTTACCTCATTGGGTCCTCACAAAAGTCCTGTGAGATAAGTACTAATATTAACTCCATTTTACAGATGATTAAGCTGAGGCTCATAGATGTTAAGTGACTTGTCCAGGGTCATACAGGAAGTGTCTGAGGCAGGGTTTGAACTTGACTGACTCCAGGTCCAGTGCTATATCTATAATGTGTCATTTAGCTGCCTAGAATATTCTGCTTGCTTTCTAAAAAAATTTATAGCTCATATCCATATTATTAGGAAATTCAAATTTAGACAGTTCTTAACTTTTATCTTAATACATAACAAACTACATCAGATAGCAGAATGGTGAAAAATGCACCTTCTAAATAATTACTCTGTTGCTCACAATTACTGGATGTATACCACAAGATGGCACTTGGTGTGTGGATAAGGCAAGTGGCTAAAGCTTACTAAGTTAGCTGTTATTAATAAGACCCAAGGAAATTGACATGAAATGAATTAAAGTAGGTTGTTTTTTTTTTTAACCCTATCAGATTCCTTTAAAAGAAAAAAAGATCTATATAGCAAAACCCACAAAACTAAAACTGTTTTGAAAATAGTTTACTCTGTCTTTGATCCAGAAGTTTCATCATGGAAGGACTTGGCAATTATAGTTAAGAGCATCAGATTTGATATGTCACATCTGTGAAAGACTACTTGAGACAAAGTTGGTCTTGATATTTGAAAGACTATTTGATACAAAGCTGATCTCGATATTTTTAAAGAGAAAATTTAACAAATATTTAACAGAAATGAGTAAATATCAGCATAATGTATTACATGAAATGCTTAAAATTTTCCCTTGGAGATCCAAGTATCAGGTGTTTAGAGTCTGGTCTTTTCAGTTACAAATGAGAACTGATTCTAACCCCCAAATACACATGTTTTCTGATCTGTAAGTAGGAGAAATGTTGTGACCTTTCTGAAGCTGCCCAGTGATCTGGTTTCAGAGGGAATATCTCAATTGTTTTAGCCTTTATGGTAGCAATACTAGAAATTTCACCATTCTGTATTGTATTTCTGCAAATATAGACAACTATGGCAATATAATTTTTCAGTTAATGGAGTATTCTGATTGGAAGAGGTCTACATAGTGGAAAATTTACTATTTCAGAAGTGAAAATATTGAAGATAAAAAGGAAAATTCCAAAGGAGAGGTCCATAAAAGAGTATTAGCCATAGGCATTACATCTGTTTCAAGGCAAAAGAAGAAAAATAATGACGATGGAAGTCATTGAATTTATTATAGGTTGTGAATCCAAACATTTTATGACTGCAAATGCATTCCTTGTCTAGTGCTGGTTATTATAGTTTAGAAACTCTGTGAAAATACTTAGCATATTAATCCAAGTATTAAAAAGTATATATTTTTAAAATTCCTCTTTTTGTTTTTAAAGCTCTACTGGTTGTTATATTTTTCCTGCTTCACTGCTTAGGATCCCACATTTTCCTGTAGTGTGGCTGCTTTAGGTAGTGTCTCATTTTGGAGCTTTGGCAGTATGACATTTTCACTTTTAAGAATCTCTTGCTTAATTGGAAACATATATATTTTGATCACCTTATTTACTGTGTCACTGTGGCAGAATGACCAATACTAAACTAAAGAAAGATTCTTTAGATTTTAGGGGTTTAGTCCTTGAATAGCTATTACAGAAAATCTTTTGAGATTTAAAATAGTCAAATTGTGAGCTATGAAGGTTTTCCTGCAGCAGTTCATTGCCTTGGTCTGTATTTTGAAAAGGGGATACTGTGGATGTTTAACCCACCTGCTTTTATTAATTTTCATTAAAAACTTTTTGTGGCTTTTTGTTTAAACATACATGTTAATTTTTTAAATCATTTTAAGATTTTTGAGTTTTCATGTTATAGTTTGTTTTCCCATTTTAAAATAAAACTAGAATGTAATCTACTCAGGTTTTCTTGCAGGAAACAATGTCTACTTAATGTACTTTTTGGAAATCCTTGGTCTTGTATGTTTTTCCTTCTGGATATTTTTGCCTAAATTTAATGGCATTTAATAACTTTTTATAAGTCTAGAAATTTTATGCTTTAGTATGGCATTCTCCTGTTACAAGTTTTTGTTTCTTTATGAATTTACTTTAAAATACATTAATGTATAATAAGTGTGAATGTGTGATTAATTGTTGTAATTTATTTATTTGTATTTTCCAAATTATTATTTATTTTTAGTTTTCAACATTGACTTTTATAAGATTTTGAGTTCTAAATTTTCCCCCTCTCTTTTCCCCTCCCCAGATGGCATACAATTTGATATAGGCTATACATGTACAAAATATTAAACATATTTCCACATTAGTCATGTTATGAAAGAAGAATCAGAACAAAAGAGAAAAGCCATGAAAAAGAAAAAACAAAAAAAAGAGAAAACAGTATGCTTCGATCTGCATTCAGACTCCATAGTTCTTTGTTTGGATGTGGATAGCATTTTCCATCATGGGTCTTTTGGAATTGTCTTAGATCCTTACATTGCTGAGAAGAGCTAAGTCTATCAAAGTTATTCTTTGCACAGTGTTGCTGTTACTGTGTACAATGTTCTCCTGGTTCTGCTCACTTCACTCAGCATCAGTTCATATAAGTTTTTACAGTTTTTTCTGAAATCTACCTGCTTATAATTTCTTATGGAACAATAGTATTCCTTTACATTCATATACCACAACTGGTTCAGCCATTCCCCAATTGATGGACATGCCCTCGATTTCCAGATCTTTGCCACCACAGAAAGAGCTACTATAAATATTTTTGTACATGTCCTTTTCCTTTTTTATGAACTCTTTGGGATATAGACATAGAAGTGGTATTAAAGGATATACACAGCTTTATAGTCCTTTGGGCATAGTTCCAAATTGCTTTCCAGAATGGTTGGATCAGTTTACAACTTCACCAACAATGCATTAGTGTTCCAATTTTCTCACATCTTCTCCAACATTTATATTTTCCTGCTTTGTCATGTTAGCCAGTCTGATAGGTGTGATGTGGTACCTCAGCATTATTTTAATTTGTGTTTCTCTAATCAATTCTTTATTTGTATGTTGATAATAAGTTAATTTAATTTTGCTAATAAGTGATTTATACAAAGAATTAAATGGTTTTTATTTCATATTGAGAAAATATTTTAAGTGAATAAAATATCTCAAATAGATACACAGTTTTTATCTTTATTGTTGCTTTCAGATGTGTATCATTTTATATTATTAGCATTATATTAGGATTCCAGGATTCCAGAATAATAGATGTAGGATGAGAAGGGTCTTACAGAGAGGTTATCTAGTGCTATCCTCTCCTCCCCCCATTTTATAATCAAGGAAACTAAGATCCAGAGAGATGAAATGATGTACCCAGGATTACAAAGGAAGTAAGTGGCATTCTGGATTTAATCTTACATCCTATGATTCCAACTTCATCATGCTCTTCACTGTATCATGTGCCTCCCTACTGTCTAAGGCAATAGGACCACAGTTATCTGGAATGTTTGGAGAATTATTTGTTTATTTAGGTTTATCCTTTAAATATCAAAACTTATATTTTAGTTGTTTTTGATGAAGTTCCTAAAAAATGTTTTAAAACTTTCCGTAGGTGGAGCATAATTTAACATTTTCTTTGTCTTTTAGCTTGGGCTAGTTTTAGGTAAATATGTGACACATTTAAAAGTTCTAGGAGAGTTCTTTTTCTACCAGGTTATGTTTTAGTAGATCAATGCACTCATTATTATGGTCATTCCTTCCACCAGTGCAGAATGCAATCCATCCAGGTGTTTTCAAACTGTATAATTTCTATTCATGTACTTCCATAAATCCTCAATAGAGGATCTACCCAACCCAACTTCTAGTTTTTTTAATGTCTTGTTGATATTAATGTAGGTCTCAAGACTGTCAATCTGTTATCAGTAACTTTTAGCATAGGGTTGATTAACCCCCCCCCCCACCTCCTTTTCTGGTCAAGTCTAGAATCACAAAGGCCATCAATCAAATTTCAATCAAAAGGAGAGCACGAATCTCTTGAGCATGCCCAACAAGAGTTCTAACAGTTATTGCTTAAAGATACAACCTTGATGATGCTCTTTTCTACCACTTCTCACGTGCAAATCAGTATTGTTGCTGTTCTGTAGCCATTCCCATTGCGTGTGTGGTTGTTTTTTCCCTTTGCTCTTTAGGTCAGTCTTACATTTGTATTCTCAGATTCCATGCTTCTTATTCATATGACATCAGTGAGAGAATATTAATATTAAGAAGATGGAATTTTGCATTAGAAATAATTGAAAGCACTGCATTTTCCCAAGTATGCGTGATCTTCCTCATCTGTTCAGTTGTGGTCCCAACTTATCCATCTGCAGTGCCTGTTAAGGTAAATCTACTATTGGTCTAACTCCAGTATGTACTCTTCATCTACTCTGCTTGCATTGAGTTTTGGGCTTATCTTTTGCGTGATATTACTGAGGAGCAACATGGCATTCTTGGCTTTGATACAAATCAGCACAGTGTCATCGGCCAACAAGAAAAAGGAGAATCTGGAGAATATCTTCCACTTGCACCTTGCTCAAGATATACTCTGTGATCCTGGCAAATGACTCTGGCAGACTTCTAATCTCCCCATTTTATGCTTGCAAGTATATACTCAGTCATTTAGTTGAGACCCTTGAGAGAGCTCAGAAATTGCCTCAAACAGATACTATTTTGGAGGGACAGCTAGATGACACAGTGGATAGAGCACTGCTGCTGGAGTCAGGAGGACCTGAGTTCAAATTCAACCTCGGACACTTGTTAGCTTTGTCATCCTGGGCAAGTCACTTAACCCCAATTGCCTCCAAGAAAAAAAGAAAATACTTTTTTTTTAATTGTCAAAGGTTTTATTTTATGGGTAACCATAGCATTATTACATTAAAAGTAGCACACCTATGCTTATTCTTCTTAAACTTGGAAATCCTTGATTGATTAGAACATGCCATGGTAGAATTTGACATGCATTCCAATGCAGACCAGCATTTTATCAGCACTATAAACATTTTCAGGATAGATGTTTATCCAAGTAAGATCTCTGAATTTTTTTAAGCTGCTGTGTAGTTTAATGCCTTATTGATTGTTTTGTTCCATACTAAGCCATTTAATGTCATACCTAACTTTGAAGTGCCTATCATCCCTCCGAAAATATACATGGCTCAGTTAAAATGTACCTGCCCATCAAAATAGTTTGCTTCTTCATTTAGCATCAGACCAGAAATAGGGAAACTCTGTTATTTTCACTGGAAACCACCAGGTTTGATTATCACTTTCTGATTTAACTGTCTACATGGTATCAACAGATTAGGCTATACTCTATAGCTGTACCTTCCTCAGCACGGTAAATGTATGTTGATTTTTCAAAAGAATTTGACTAGCAGTCCTTTCTAAACTTGGCTATCATAACATAAGAAAGGTATCACCTTGATTCATCAAACTCATTCTTGCCTTCAAGTTATATACAGAGGCTCAGATTTCTCTTTTAAAGTTATCATTGCCTCTCACTAGAAGTTTGTAGTCCTTATCTTAGGCCCTGTTTTGATGCTTTTATATATAAACTGTGCTGAAAACTATTTAGTGCATTTAGTCTTTTTCAGGTAGTAAAGCACTAATTGGACACCAAAGGTCCTGAAGGGTGGACTTTGGACTACTGTACTAAACTTCTTGTTGTCTGGTATCATAGTAAAGGAAATCCCTTTACTCCATGAGGCTTTTTGTCCAATAATGATGGCTCCCATACTGCTCTTGTACAGATTGGTTTGCCTTTATATGGCAAAGTTGTGTAGTTGTATTCAAATTGTTCTTGTGTGTATCTTGATAGTTAGATTCCCAATTAATTTATACATTTTGAAATTTTTAAAAAATAATTTCTCTTTTTAGCTCTTCCTTCTAGGATTTAGTGATGTTATAAAGAAATGCAGATGATTTGTGTGAATTTATTTCACATCTTGCAACTTGGGTTACCAGAGTTATTGTTTCAATTAATTTTTTGGCTGATTCTCTAGGGTTTTCTAAGTACACCATCATATCATCTGCAAAAAGCAATAATTTTGTTTCTTCTTTACCTTTAAGCTTGTTTCTTCAATTTTTACCTTGTTTTACTGATATAGCCAGTATTTCTAGTACTATATAAAATGGAAGAGATGACAGTGAACATCCTTACTTCATCTTGATTTTATTGGAAAGTATTCTAGTTTATCTCCAAGTCAATTTATTCCTACATTTTCTAGTTTGTTTGTTTTTTCTTTAGCAGAAATGGCTATTGTAGTTTGTCAAAAGTTTTTTTCTGCATTTATTGGATGTAATCATATGATTTTTGCTATTATTCATATGGTCAATTATCTTTGTACTTCTTTCCCCTAATATTGAACCAACCCTGCATTCATGGTATAAATCCAAACCGATCGTAGTATGTAATCTTTATGATACATTGCTGTAGCCTCTTTGATGCAATGTTCATTAGGGATATTTGTCTTTAGGTTTTTTTTATTCTGGTTTAGGTATCAGATATTTATGTCAAAGAAGTAATTTGGTAGGATTCATTCTTTTGCTATTTTTGCAGATAGTTTGTATAATAATGGAACTAACTGTTCTTTGACTGCTTGAATCCATATGGTCCTTCTTCTTCTTGTTTTTTCCTTTGGAAGTTTATTTATGGATTGTTTAATTTCTTTTTCTGACATTTTAAAGTTGTTTAAATTCTCTATTTCTTGTTCTGTTAATCTGAATATTAAATTTTTATAAATATTCATTTCATTTAGATTGGCAGATAGTTGGGCAAAAGTGTCTCATGATTTCTATTTTGTTAATTGTCGTGAATTCTCCTTTTTCATTTTTTTATACTGGTAATTTGGTTTCCCTGTTAGTAGCTCAAATATTTAGCACTACTAAAATATTCCTCCTAGAAAGTCTCTTCTCTTAGTAACAAAGGTACCATTCTGTCACAAAATCATAGTAGTGGCTATGGTTGTTTAACATATGTCAGCAAACTAGTCATTACTGAACAACTTGCAAACCAAAGAATAGATCTTTTACAAAGCCGTCACTATTTGGCTATTGACATTTATTATACTGTGTCTCATTGCTCTTCAGTGTGTCCTTGAAATGTGTGTGTGTGTCTAACTTGTGAAATTGCCCTGTTTCAGCTTATAGTACATCAAATGATACTCTCCTCCTTCATTTTCCTCACATGACCAGCCTAATACTACTTATATACTACTTATTCCCACAGTGCAGGTAAATAGTATATGAAAAACATTTACAAGAACTCCCTAGAGAGTCAACTAAAAAATAAATTGAAATAATTAGCACCTTCAGCAATTTATAGGATATAAAGTAAATCCACATAAATCTTAAACATTTCTGTACATTATTTTTTAAAATCTAGCAGGAAGAGTAGAAAGAAATTTCATTTAAAATAACATTTTAACATTTTATATATAAATAATATTTATAACATATAAACAACATTTATAATTAAAACATAAATAACATTTATAAATAACACAGACATTATAACATTTAAAAGAACATTAAAAATAACTACAGAAAATATAAAATACTTGGGAGTCTAATTGCCAAGACACACATAGGAACTATATGAATATAACTATAAAATACTCTTCACCCAAATAAAGAGATCTAAATAATTGCAGAAATACTAATTTCTACTTCTCATAGGCCAAGCCAATATAATACAAATGACGATTACCTAATGACAATAAAAATGAAAATGACTACCTAAATTAATTTAATGATTCAGTGCCATATTAAACTACCAAAGGGTTACTCTGTAAAGCTAGAAAAAAATAATAATACATCTAGAAAAACAAAAGGTCAAGAATCTCAAGGGAAATAATGAAAAACGTGGGAAAGAAGGGGTCTAAGGTGTACTAGATCTCAAAATATATTATAAAACAGTAATCATCAAAATAATTTGGTGCTGGTTAAGAAGTAGAGAGGTTAATATGTGGATAGATTAGTATACAGTATACAAAAACCAAATGAGCTCAGCAGCCTAGTGTTTGATAAACCTAAAGATCCCAGCTATATGGGCCAAGAACTCACTCGGACAAAAAGCACTGGGAAAACTGGAAAGCAGTCTGGCAGAAATTAGCTATAAAACAACGTCTCACACTGTCTACCAAGATAATTTCAGAATGGATATATTACTTAAACATAAAGGGAAACATCATAAGCAAATTAAGCAGAAGAAATTATCAGATAGATCTATGGATAGGGAAAAAATTATGACCATATAAGAGAGAGAGAGGGGATTATAGAAAGTAAAACAGACAATTTTGATTATGTAAAATTTAAAAGTTTTTATACAAACCAAAACAATGCAGCTAAAATTAGAAAAGAAACAGGTAAACAGGAAAAATCTTTGCAGCAAGTTTCTCTGATAGTGATCTCATTTTTAAGATATATTTTTGTTGTTTAGTCATTTCAGTTGTGTTCAACTTCATGACCCCATTTGGGGTTTTCTTGGCAGATACTTTTCCAGCTCATTTTATAGATTAGGAACAGATTAGGCAAACTGGATCAAGTGACTTGCCCAAGGTCACCCAACTAGTAAATGTCTGAGGCCAGATTTGAATTCAGGAAGGTGAGTCGTCTTGACTCCAGACCCAGCATTCCATCCACACACTACTTGGCTGCCCTTTTGATATACATGTTTGATATCAAATTTATAAGAGCCATTCCCCAATTGATAAAAGGTCAAAGGATATGAACACAGGCACTTTTCAGAGGAAGAAATTCAAGAATCAATAACCATAAGAAAAAATGCTCTAAACCATCAGTAATTAAGGAACTGCAAATTTAAACAAATCACACCTATTATATTAGCCAAATTGACAAAAATGGCAGGTGACAAAGCAGGAAAATGGTACTTTAATACACTTTTGGTAGGATTTTGAACTGGCCTAGCCAATCTGCAAGGCATTTTGGAACTCTACCCCTAAAGCTATTAAACTGTGCATACCTCTTAAATCAGCAATACTACTAATAGGTTAATACCTCAAAGAGATCAAAGAAAAACATGTACAAAAATATTTATAGCAGTGCTTTTTGTTGTGGCAAAGAATTGAAAATGGGGGGGGGGTGCCCAAAAATTGATCAAGTTGTAATGCTATTGAGCTGTAAGAAATGACAAGGGCGAGGCAGCTAGGTAGCACAGTCCATAGAGCGCCAGCCCTCTTGTCAGGAGGACCTGAGTTCAAATTTGGCCTCAGATACCATACTAGCTGTGTGACCCTGGGCAAGTCACTTAACCCCAATAACCTTGCCAAAAGAAAAAAAAAAGATGATCTATGTGATTCCATGCATGTGTGATGTACTTTGGGGTACAGCGGGTCTCAGCGTGCCAAAGCCTTCACATCCTGTACAATTCTTGAGCCTGTCATTCTGTAACCTTCCCTAGAGTGTCTCCTGGACATGCTGAAGGCCTTCCTCGAGGCCTCTACATTTTGTAGCTGCTAATGCAAACTGTTTACCTCTTGTCCTTGTTCAGTGAGGTAGGTGTATGCACGCACACAAACATTTAATCGGGCTTGGGATCTCAGTACAAATTCTTTTTGTACAGATCAGCAACATGACTGAATAAAACTATATTCTGACAGCTAATGAAGATATGTACAAAAATCTGTGTAATAACTGCATTAATGCAGTCAAACAAATTGGCCATGGGAACTGGAAATTGGTTAGTATTACTGGCTGGGAAAGAGCTCCTGGAGGAGGTGGGCCTCAAGCTCTTATTTAGAAGGTAAGAGTATGGTTTGACAAATAGAAAATATCCTGTTCCTTAAGTGTTACATTTGGAGGTGGTAGATCATTTTTTGGAGAGTCCATTCAGTTAAACTAAGTGCCTATTATGTGAAAGGCACCATGCTGGCTGCTGGGTATAGAAAGGCAACAATACAACAGTATCTGCTCTCGCTGGACTTATATTCTGGTGGGACACACTATGAACAAAGAGAAATGTAATGCAGAGTGAGGAGTGAGGAGAGACAGAGAGAGTGAGAGAGACAGAGAGAGAGAGAAAGATCCAGCAATTTTTAGGGAGGAAGAGGTCACTAATAGCAGGGGGAATCTGGGAAGGCTTAATGGGGTGTGGCACTGGCAAGAGTCCAAAACAGGATGATCCTAAAGCATCTGAAAGGCAGAGATGCCAAACTCATCACTGGCATGGGGGGAAAGAGGCAGGAGGTGACATTGTGAGTTTAGAGAATGACTAATAATCTGTTTGGAACAGCATGGGTTTGGTGGGTCAGGTAGGGTGGAGGGAGTGATGAAGAGAGGAGAGTAATGTAAAATAAGATTGTAAAGCATAGACCTGAGTAGACTGTGGGCTGGGTCAATGAAATGGCTTAGGGCTAGGGCAAAGAGAGATGTTTTCCCTGGGTGTGCCTGACACACCCTGTCCTTGTTCTGTGGTGTAAAGGCAAAGTTGGACCCAAATTGCAGAGAGTCCAGAAAACATTCCGGACACCAAGAAAGCTTGATTAACTGGAGTAAGAGCTATGAGATGGAATATAGCTAAAAGAGCATTTAGGTCAGGAGCTTATAAAGCTCAAAACTGGTTTTTGTTTTCATTAAAGAATGTTAGCATAGAGAGTATAAAGGATGTAGATCCCTGCAATAATAGCTGGCTAGCATTTATATGGCTTTTACATATATTATTTGATCCTCACCAAAAAAAAAAAAGTGCTATTATTCCCATTTTATAGATGAAAAGACAGGCTAAAGAGGTTGTGACTTGCCCAGGGTGACGCAGCATTCCAACTCAGTTCTCTCTGACTGCAATACCACATCTCTCCAATACAGTGGACAATACCCTTGCACCAAAAAGGAGAGCAGACCTACCAGGCAAAGGTCCCAGTGTCTAGCTCCTAGAAAAGAAGACAAAGAATGTCATAACACAAGGCAGGTGTCCCATCTCTAACCTGTTGTTTGATGGCACACCCTTCAAATATGTATGAAAACATGATTATTTTTAAAGCAAACTTGTTATGGATAGAAAATTTGACTAACCCTTCTATAAGACAAATAGTTTTCAGAGTCCAGACCTCAAGAGAGAGACATCCAACTGATGAGGGTTTGGGGTGAGAGGTGCTCGACACCCCAAAGTACCGAAACACCGGGTCCTGCCGAAAGAATTCGACTCAAGCTTTCTCAGCCAAGGGAAAAGATAAAGTTTATTAAGAGTTAGCCACATAGGCCTGCCCCCAAGACATCCCACCCCTTGCGATGCCTGTAAGGAAAGCGGGCCAGACCAACCTGAGCTAGATTGGATCTGACCACCTTCATGGAGGCAAGATGGAGATTATATACACAAAGGTTGTGGGAGGGATTGAGGGGTGGTCTGGGGTGGCCAGAGGAGGGGTCTAGGTTAGGACTTAAGGAGGAGTCTAAGGAGGAGCCTGAAAGGACTGGGATGAAGTCAGACTCCCGGGTGGGGGAAATAGCTGAAGGCTATATGGAAATGACAACCCATAAAGGGCTGGGGTAGCGAGCTAGGGTATAGATATTTTGATCAGGTTTAAGGATGGGAAACAGGATTAAGGGCGGGAGGTCTGGGAAGACAAGATTAAGGGTAGGAAACAGCTGGACAATAGAGGACTGGGCAAGGTAGGCATTTGGGCTTAATGGTTATAGCCTCAGGACAAGGCCAGGTAGAGTGGGAAGATTCAAGGAGAGTTCAAGGGTTCAAGGGGTTCCCAGAGACTGTGCCCTCATCACAACTAGAATCTTCACGTGGGAAGCAGCTTTGCAGTCATGTTACTTATAAAGTGCTTTGTAAAAATGTTAACTAACGATGTTCACTGAGAATCTTTCAACAATCCTTGCCTGAGGTTAGTTGCCTGTAACTGGGCTGAGGAGTAGCCCCTCTGTTCAGAGATCCATTTGGTCTCAAGCCACAGGGGAAAGTAATTCATCGCAGGGGAGGTGGTAACATGTCTTAAGCTTCAGGCAACCTCAGAAAAGCATGGGAATTGTCTTTGCCATATGCTTTTGACACAGCTGACTGATTTTGGTGTTATGAACCATGGGCTGAGAAACAAATCTAAGTTGACGCCAAGATATGTTCAGAATAGAATCATCTTAGCTCACTTATCAGTATGTGGCTTTAAGTGTGGGTAGAACAGGCCCTCATCATAATGCAAGTGTGGGAAAACAGCCTACCCACCCCAAAATAGCTTCCATACTGGGCATGCAAGAAATTCTACCAATTAGGTTCATTCTTTTGAATTTCATATAATTACAAGTTGGAGATCATTTAGTCCTGGGGCCTTGTCTTCAGTACTTCTATTTTTAAAATGTAATTACCACAATAGGGATACCATATTTAGTTTTTATTAGTCATGAACACTTCCAAAGGAGTGAGTATGCTAGAATGCTTTCTTAGATAGCCAAAAAGAAACAGGTCACAGAACAGGTAGGTTTTGGTGGATAGAGGAGAAATGGGGAGGATGGAGGCATGTGTCTGAAACATGGAATATTGCCAAGGTATGACGGTCCTGCAAAGACCACTGAAACTAAGGCCTTTTTTTTTTTAGTTTTCAACATTATTTTTTTGAAAGATTTTGAGTTCCAAATTTTCCCTCTCTCCAAGAGGGCGTGCCATCTGATAGAGGTTATGCATATGCAGTCGTGTTAAACATATTTCTACATTAGTCATGTTGTGAAGAAGAAACAGAACAAAAGGAAAAAAAACCATGAAAAACAACAAAAAAGTGAAAACAGTAAACTTTGATCAGCATTCAGGCTCCATAGTTGTTTCTCTGGATGTGGACAGCATTTTCCATCATGAATCTTTTGGAACGTCTTAGATCATTGTATTGCTGAGAAGAGCTAAGTCCGTCATAGTTGATCATTGCACAATGTTGTATTAGTGTGTACCCTGTTCTCTTGGTTCTGCTCACTTCACTCAGCATCAGTTCATGTGAGTCAAGGTTTTTCTGAAATCTGTCTGCTTGTCATTTCTTATAGCACAATAGTGTTCCATTACATTCATATGTTCACCATTCCCCAACTGATGGACATCCCCTCAATTTCCAATTCTTTGCCACCACAAAAAGAGCTGCTATAAATATTTTTGTACATGTGCATCCTTTTTCCTTTTTCAATGATCTCTTTGGGATACAGACCTAGTAGTGCTATTGCTGGATCAAAAGGTATGCACAGTTAATTGTCCTTTGGGTATAGTTCCAAATTGTTCTCCAGAATGGCTGGATTAAAACTGGGACTCTTAAGCAGCCACATACAATCTAGAACACTGAGTAACAGACAGAAGGGAAGTAAATGGAAAACAAAGACAAACTTTGTCTACTTTGCTACTTTACAATATCACCTAGGATTAGCCCTCTCTCTTACCTTTCCAGCAATACAGAATTCTAGGAAAGGGGTATAAGAAGGGATATTATGGTATCTTGTTTTGTTCCCACAGAAGTTATTGGGAGATAAGCAGTAGTCCCAAGCTGTGGGGGAAGTTCACTTATCTTATTTTACTAAGACAATGGCCATCCTAGCACCAGGGCAACAAGAAAGATTGGGTTGGTCCAAACCTGAGGGGTCATTCCTGGTCACAAGTATCCTCACTACTACACCTATGTCATCTGCATAAGAAGGAAATGCAGGGTAATGAAGAATGCAACCCTGGGGGGTCTGGACCAACCCTAATTCTGGAAAGAGTAGAACTGGTTAACCTCACTCCTGCTTCTGTATCCATGTGGGTGATCCTAGTGAGCACCATGCCTGCTTGCTTGCTAGTCTAATAAACACCCTCCTCCATCCACTCTGTTTCTGAATACTTTCACTGAGAATGGGTCCATCACATGGATTTTCCTAAGGGCATGCTACCAGGGAAGCAGTGGACTGAGGAAAGCTTGTCTGGACTAACTCCCTGACCCTACCTGGGAAGTCCTGTGATCCCCATAGTGTTTCTCACAGGGGTATAAAACTTTATGAATATTCTGCCATGAAGGAAAAATACATGTTAGGGAAATGTTTAAAATATATTAATATAGTTGTAGGCAGTATTTGAAGTAGAAAAGGATAAGGTGGGATGCCACTCAACTTTTTCTGAGAGAGGTTTTAAAATCACTCTACTACCTTTTAGGACTAGGTTATGATTTATAGATTAAGCTCCCTGTTTGCTCATTTCCAAATGAAATAATATGGCAAGTATTTTCTCTTCACTCCAAGCACCAGTTATGCAGTCAACCTGATGCAGTAGAGAGCACTCAGAATTCCCAGCCCTGTCACTTAGTAGTGATGTGACATTTGATATTTTCCCTCAATTTTCTAAAATGTAAAATACCTACTATATTATAGTAGTTGTTGGAACAATTTTCATGTACTGAGTTTGGCCAAATCCAACATAGATGATTGAATTGAAGGCCAACTAAAGTAGGGGAAAAGGGGAGGAGGGGGGAAGAGAGAGAGAAACATGGATATGAGAATGGTGGTAAAATCTTGAGTATGGGGGACCAAAATCTGTTCCCCTCATTCCCCTCTGCCTCCCACTCACCCTACAACACTAGAAAGAATTCTGGAGAGGAGAGGCTCTCCAGGAAAAGGAAATAGAAGTTAGGTATGTCACTCAGAGGGATTTCCCAGTGAATATGGAGAGAGCTTTTTTCAAGTTATACCCTGTTTTTCGTGGTCCTCCAAGTCAGCACGTGCTGTCCAGAATGGAGAACTTGAAGACAACAATAAGAAAGCAGCTACTATAACCACAGAACAATGCCTGTTGAGAAATAAAGGGAAAGGAAGAGGAAGAAGACGCCTCAGAGATCATCATTGTAGAGAGAAGCACATCCAACATGAGGAAGACTCCAGCAACCTTAGTCAATTATTAGGAAGAGTAGCAGATGGGAGTGTCTAATAAAAGCTAAAAGCTATCTTTTAAAATCCAATTAACTAAACATTAAGTAAGCACCTACTCTATGTAAACCCCTTTTTGTTTATTGTCCTGGGTGCCTCCAGTTGAGAAATTGGTGTAAGCTTATATGATTTGTCCCTTTAAGAAATTTTCTCAGATTTCTAGGTAGAGGTTGGAGCCATGGGAAATAGAAGGACCCCTAAGAAAAAACAAGGTGGGGTGGGAGATCCAAGTTTTTAGTGCTACTGGCAACCCCAAAACAAAGGCTACTTGACTCCACAGGGTTGTCAAGAAAATGAAATAAGCTAATGTGAAAACACACTAGTTTACCATTTAGTATTTTATAAATGTAAGCTACTGCTCTTATTTAGGTTTAGGGGTGCTTGGGACCCCAAAATACCGACACACCTGGGTCCTGCCCAAATGAATTCAACCCAAGCCTTCTTTCAGCCAAAGAAAAACAAAGTTTATTAAAGATTAGCCATGTTGAGTAAACTTAAGAAATCTCACCATTTATGACACTAGTAAGAGCCAGAACATTCTGAGCCAGACTGAGTCTGAACTAGATTGAATCCGAGCACGTTCATGGAGGCAAAATGGATCTTATATACAGAAAGACTATGGGAGGGATCTAGGGGTGGCCAAGTAGTCTGGGGTGATGGGAGGAGGGGTTTAGGAAGGGTCTTAAGGAGTCTAAGGAGGATCTTTATCGGACTGCAGTGACTATGATGGAGTTTAGACTGTGGGAGCCCCCTTGAACTCCCCTTGAATCTTCCCACTATGCCTGAGGCCATAAGCCTTTCATTATTGCTAGGCCCAAATCTCCTAGCCTAGCCCTCCATTGTCTGGCTAGTTTCCACCCTTAATAGACCCACAGTGTCTATGCCCAAATCTGTTACCCTTAAACTAGCCTAGCCCTACTTTCTCTGTTTCTCCAGGTAGCCTTCAGCTACTTCCCACCCTTAATCCCATTCTCTTAGTTACAAGCTTATGTGAAAGCCAGATCAAGCCAAGATCATTCTTACCACTTTAATACAGTTCTTTTATTAAGACACATCACTGAATAGAGAAATGCTAATTAAAACAACCTCGAGATATCTCACACCTATCAGATTATCTAAAATGATTGAAGGGGAAGGCAACAGATGTTAGAGAGGAAGTGGAAAAATTGGGACACTAATTCATTATTGGTCAAAATGATGAGGTTAAAAAAATGATTAAGGTAGGGCACCATAAGTTTTTAGGGGTGCTCGAGACCCTAAAATACCGATACACCGGATCCTGCCGAATGAATTTGACTCAAACCTTCTCAGCCAAGGAAAACAAAGTTTTGCCGTATTGGGTTGTCTTAAGAAATCTCACCCCTTGTGACGCTTGTTTTCGAAAGCCAGCCAGATTCAATCTACTGAGCTAGTAGATTGGATCTGAGCACCTTCATGGAGGCAAGATGAGACATACCATATTTCCCCATGTATAAGATGCTCCCACGTATAAGACACACCTTGATTTTGGGGCCCGAAATTTGAAAAAAAAAACGTTATCACATAAAGTTATTTAACTCAAGTTTCATTCATCTGCTCATAGCTTTCTGGCATCTTTTGGGCAAGTCTGGTGCGTGTACACGTGCTTAGTCCATTCCATTTCATGAACCTGAAGCACCAATTGTGTCCTCCTTTGAACTCAGTAACTTCTTTTTCATCAGCAATTCTTCCTGCCTCATGCCAAACCATCTTTGTGGACACAAGAATTCCAATTGCCCTTTGCTCTTCAATCCATATCTTCAATTCCCTCTCTAAATCAGGCCATTTTGCTGACTTGCCTCTCATGGCCTTCTGCCATGGCGTTTTCAGTAGGATTTCTTCTTCCCGTAGCCAGTCTCAGATTGTTTTCTCAGTTGGAGGAGGACCAAACTTACGTTCAGCAGCACGATTTCCATTCACTTTTGCAAACTGGATCACTTTTAACTTGAATTCAGCACCATATGAAAATCTTTTCTGAGCCATTTCTGGGTAGAACATGGCAAAACGTAACCTAATATGCCGGTAACAAATGCGAAACAATGAGCGCAAAGACAAAAAGTGCGAAAAAGCGGGAGATGCAAGTAAAAAAATGTACAACCACTGTATAAGATGCACCCAGTTTTTAGACCCCAAATTTTTCAAAAAAGGGCATGTCTTATACATGGGGAAATATAGTATATACAGAAAGATTGTGGGAGGGATTGAGGGGTGGTCAAGTAGTCTGGGGTAACTAAAGGAGGGGTTTCAGGAGGGTCTTGAGGAGGAGTCTAAGGAGGATCTTGATGGGACTGGGATGACTAGAGATCAAGACTGCAGGAAAAAAGAGAATGGGATTTTGATGGGATCAAGAGTGGCAAGCAGCTGGACTATAGAGGGCTAGGCTAGGTAGAGATTTGGGCCTAGATAATGAGAGGCTTATGGCCTCAGGCAAAGGCCAGATCAAGTGGGAAGATTCAAGGGGGTTCCCAGAGACTATATCCCATCAGGTTCAAGGGGGTACCCTCATCAAAACTGTGAACAGATCTAACCATTTTGGAGAGCAATCTGGAATTATGCCCAAAGAGTTATTAAACTGTCTATACCCTTTAACCCAGCAATAACACTTTTAGGTCTCTTTCCCAAGATAATTACAGAAAAGGAAAAGAACTTATATGTTCTCAAATATTTATAGCAGGTCTCTGTGGTGGCAAATTGGAAATTGCAGGGATACCCATCAATTGGGGAATGGCTGAACAAGTTGTTATATGATTGTGATGGAATACTACTGTGCTATAAGAAATGATGAGTTCAATGATCTTAGAAAAACATGGATAGACTTACACAAAATAATAGAGTGAAATGAGCAGAACCAAGAGAACTTTGTATACAGTAACAGAACAACTTTGAGTGACTAAGTCATTTTGACAATTATAAATACCCAAATTAACTACAAAGGACATATGAAGGAATATACTATATGCATCCAGAAAAAGAACTAATAAATAAAAGTATGTATATAATGGTTTTACATACACACACACACATACATATTTGTGTCTAATGGTAGCCATCTCTAGAAGGGGGGGGCGGGCGGAGAAAGTTACATGACAATTATATTATACACTTAAAAGGAACAGCAAGTTGTACATAATAAAATTTCAGTTTCATGTACAATCATCTTTTTTTTCTATTCTATGTTATGGAAATGCTTATTTTGTTTCTTAAGTTCAGAATAAAATAAATATATTTTTTTAAAAAGACCATCACAACCTTTCACAGAAGGATGAAAGAATGACTGCTTTTGCATTATTTTATACTGCTTCATGAGGCAGTTTTCTTAAGCTTCAATCAAGTTGCATCTACAGCTAGGGAGCAAGATGAGCCCAGGGTTCCACCCAAATGGCAAACCTACACTGGACTGGGTATCTAGAAACAAAGCAGTGTTCTCATTGGCAGAGATGATCATGACTTCCATTTATACTCCTACATTTGTTCTTGCTTCTAAATTCGTCAGTGTAAAGACTTTTTAAAAGATTAGCTGTTTCGAAGCCATATTTTCAAGAGGAGCTATGTGGGTCAGCACATAAAACTAGATGCTTATTTGTCATTTCTGCACTTGGGAACCAAATGCTAGTTTTTTTTTCTTCTTTTTAAGCATATTTTCCCCTTTTTAAGCATAATTAAAGATTTTGCTTTTCTCAACTGAAAAAAAATCATTCTCTTTAAACCATTCAAATCATTCAAAATCATTCAAACCTACTGCATTAAATTCCCCAAGATGTAATATTGTCCAGGTTTTTGACCAAATGTTTTGAATTTGAGTTTTTCTCCTCTGCCTTTGGACAGTCTGGTGATGATTATTCTTTTTTCAGGTAATAGTCACCACAATCTGGGTAACTAGTTGAGAATAAGAAGTCAAATTCTTTCTAGGAAGTGATATTCTTAGTTTAACAAACAAGAAAGAACTATGAAGTTTTTTTGGAGAGGGGGAAAAAGAGAAAGAGAGAGAGAGAGAGAGAGAGAGAGAGAGAGAGAGAGAGAGATTTGTTAAAGATTAAAAGGGGGACCCCAGAGGAGAAAATGAAAGGGAAAAAAGAATCTATAATTGATTATCTGTATAAAATGGAAACAGGTAATGACTACAAAGGATAGTGGGTTACCAAAAGCTACTATCCTGCCCAATATTAACATGGCTACCAAAATTTTAAATTATCATTGTTTGGCATCTATCAGAAGTTTTCCATGGGTGTTAAGTGTTTGTGTATGGGAAGAATTGGTCAATATTCTGCATTCATTCAGCACCAATTGGGTGAGATTTTGTTAACTGAAATATATGAACCTACAAACCAAGGTTATAAGGCTAATTAATTAATGAACCTAGTGATCATGGGTTCTTGATCCTTTTCTTGTAACAGATCCCTTTGGCAGTCTGATGAATCCTATGATCCTTTCTCAGAATAAAGTTGGTTATTTTTTATCTTTAGTTTTCAACATTCACTTTTATAAGATTTTGAGTTCTAAATGTTTCCCCTTCCCTCTCTTCCCTCTTCTCCAAGATGGCAGGCAATCTGATATAGGCTATATATGTACAAACATATTAAACATATTTCCACATTAGTCATGTTGTGAAAGAAGAATCTGAACAAAAGGGGAAAATCATGAGAAAGAAAGAAGATGATATGCTTTGCTCTGCATTCAGACTCCATCGTTCTTTTTCTAGTTATGGATATCATTTTCCATGACATCAGGGAAATGATGACATAACTTGCAGTTGACTTTGATTTGAGTAATAGAGGGCTGTGCAAGGTCACCAGCCTCACTTTCTCCTACAGAGTCATCTGGGTGCAGTGGACAGATATTCATCAGGATGACTGGAGATGGCCCAGGATTCAATGAGAGACCCTGGTTTTAAGCTAACACCTTTTTAGGTTCTCACTTTGAGTGAGGTAACACCCATTCAGTGAATAGGCCTCTTTAAGAAGTGAGCCAAGGGATAGCCCCTTTAATTAGAAAAAAGAAAAAAAAATCAAACTGGCAAGGAAAGACCCTCAGGGTTTCTGGTCAAAGGAGAAACAGTTATTATTTACATTCACTCAGAGCCAGGAGGGCTCAAAATATAGCCATTAAGTGGAGCTTGGGCAGGGACCTATTGTGGTCTGATCTATGAGCTTCAGAGTGAAATAGGCTGAAGTTTTGATCTTTGAGAAAAGAGAGAGAGTGAGTGCAAGTTCACAATTCCACCAACAACGCATTAGTGTTCCAATTTTCCCACATCTTCTCCAACATTTATTATTTTCTTGTTTTGTCATGTTAGCCAATCTGACAAGTGTGATGTGGTACCTCAGAGTTGTTTTGTTTTGCATTTCTCTAATCAATAGTGATTTATAGCACTTTTTCATATGACTATAAATAGCTTTAATTTCTTCATTCCAAAACTGCCTGTTCAGATCCTTTGACCATTTATCAACTGTGGAATAACTTGTATTCTTACAAATTTGACTCAGTTCTCTATATATTTTAGAAATGAGGCCTTTATCAGAGACACTGGCTGTAAAAATTGTATCTCAGCTTTCTGCTTCCCTTCTAATCTTGGATACATTGGCTTTGTTTATACAAAAACTTTTTAATGTTATGGAATCAAAATTATCCATTTTGCATTTCATGATGTTCTCTATCTTGTTTGGTCAAAGTAAAATTTTTAAATGCAGAAAATAAAATACTTAAGATATGTATATATCTTTATATATACTTTATAGATATATACTTTATAGATATATAATATATATAAATATATATAGATATATACTTTATATATATAGATATATACTTTATATATATAGATATATACTATATATATACAGATATATATATAGATATATACTTCTTTATAAAGTGGTTGTCAAAATATATATTTTTAAATGATTCACAAACCCCAGGTTAAGAACCCTTCCTATACAGGTTATGCGTAGGTACATATTTTTTAAAATGTATATCCCATTTTGTTCTCAGACCTGAGTCTTTCAATGAAAAACTCTTTAAAATTCCCCTGAATTAGAGGCTAAATGCTGAAGTAGGATTCAATAATACAATCCCAACAGAGGGTCAGAAACACTTGGACACTGACCTTGTAATTTGGATAGGGACATTAAAAAAGTAATTTTCCTTTAGCGAATGTAACACGTAATAGCTAGATTGTCTTGTGTACAAAGGTATCCCTATTTCAAAGCAAATTCAATTTGATGCAGATAGGATTATAGAGAGATAGCTTGAGGGTTTTTTCCTTTAACAAAAAATCAATATTCACTAGTGAGAGAACATTGTTGAGCACTGCTAAAGTACTGATGCCTTCCTCTAACCAGGGCCCTTTCCTAGTTCCATGGAAATCAGTCCTTATGTATATAGCAGGCTCTGAATATACAGACAGTTGTCACTTTATGTAAATTCACATTATGCAAATTCAGCTTTACATAAAGAATTCTGAAAGGCATGGGAGGATGGAACAGAAACATATATGAAGTGAGTTTGGGAAAAAGTGTGCCTGCAATCCATTCCCAATTTTTGTGGATTTGACAAGATGAAATGTTTGAAGAAGTGAGTAACAAGATTGTAAAATTAGCACAAGAATCAGAGCTAGATCTTTTTGTGGTAGCAAAGAATTGGAAATCGAGGGGATGCCCATCAATTGGGGAATGGCTGAACAAAGTTGTGGTATATGGATGTAAGGGAACACTATTGTGCCATAAGAAATGATGAACAAGCAGATTTCAGAAAAACCCTGAAAGACTCACATAAACTGATGCTGAGTGAAGTGAGCAAAACCAGAACACTGTACACATTAATAGCAACATGTGCAATGATCAACTATGATAGACTTAGCTCTTCTCAGCAATATAGTATGAAGATGATTCCAAAAGACTCATGATGGAAAATGGAGAAAGAACTATGGAGTCTGAATGCAGATCAAAGCATACTATTTTCACTTGTTTTTTGTTTTTTCTTTCTTATGGTTTTTCCCTTTTGTTCGGATTCTTCTTTCACAACATGACTAAT
Organism: Trichosurus vulpecula; assembly: GCF_011100635.1. Lineage (NCBI taxonomy): Eukaryota > Metazoa > Chordata > Mammalia > Diprotodontia > Phalangeridae > Trichosurus > Trichosurus vulpecula. The sequence goes on from NC_050574.1 coordinate 387,831,964, forward strand.
TTGGAAATATGTTTAACTTGATTATACATGTATAATCCATATCAGATTGCTTGCTATCTTGGGGAGGGGAAAATAAGGGAGAAAAATTTGGAACTCAAAATCTTACAAAAAATGAATGTTGAAAAGTATCTTTATATGTAATTGGAAAAAATAAAATACTATTAAATGCAAAAAAAAAAAAGAATTGGAGCTAGCAGTAGATGAGAATGATGTGGAGAAGTGGATTGAGTATCATGGAAAAGAACTGTAGGATGAGGATCTGATTGAGCTGCTGGCTGCAAAGATTGCAAAGAAGAAAGAAGCTTTGGAACCCTAGGTCAAACCAAAAAGGTTCACAATGAAACAACTGGCAGAAGCATCTCATCATTTAACTGAATTTTTTTTTCCTGTATTAAAAAGATAGATCCAAATACTTCAAGATTTTTAAGAGTTCAATGACTAGCTGAGGATAATGTTGCTTGCCATCATCAGGTATATGAGACAAAAAAGAGAGTCACTCACTGTCCAAATATTTCTCCATAGCTTTGTAAAAAAAAGTTGTGTAGTTAAACACCAGTGAGAAAAGTTAGATGCAGTGGGTAGGGAAGGGACAACATACTGAACACCTGTGTTAACTTTATTGTACAGTAATATGCATATTTTATCATTAAATATACCTTTCATTTCATAACTCTGTTTATTATCATAGTACAGTATTTAACATGTCTACATTTTAGTACATCTTATGATGCATAAAGGTATTATTCTGTGTATACCTTTGTTATGTAGGCTAAGTAAAGTGGGTGAGTAGCGGCAAATTTGCATTACATAAAAATTGCTTTATATAGAGGTCTGTAGAACAGTCCACTTAAGTAAAGCAAGAATTGTCTGCATCACCTCATTGGCTTTGCTTGCAGATACAATACTTAAGGGATGAGCCTAAATTACTTAAGAGACAGTCTTCTATGGCTATGCCACTCTATTACCTCAAGACCATATTTATTCTTAGTCTCTCAGGTGATAAGAGAAAGAGGCTAAAGTTAGAATCCTAATGATTCCCTCTCTAGATGTTCTAATTGAATATGCACACATATGCACAAATAGATAGTTACTTTATTTTTAACACTTTAGAAATAAATAAATATGTTAAGGCTAAAGATTGAATAGTAGCTTTTATTTCCTAATAATTCCCTATACTCCCTAATAGTAGGGAAGAAAAAGAAAACCTGCAAAATGGAATGTATTTGCAAAGTTCTCTAGTTCTATTGTAAAGAATGTTCTTTTTAACCTGAGAGAGACATTATGTCATGATTAGTATCAATAATCAGTATGCAAAAGTACTGACTGAGCTTGAGACCCTGTTGTGATCATTTAAAAATATATATTCATGCTGAAAGCCAAACATATTTGTGGGCATTCAGGCAATATTTATTAATAGTTGCTAATAATTCTAATGGGGGCAGTGAAAGCCTCCCCAAAAAGTTTTTATTAAATAATAAAATTTAACAGTAGACTCTAAAATAGTAATATTTTATAATTTTCTTCCTCCCCCTAGACATTTGTTTTTAAACTATGATTACATATAATAGTGGATATTTTACCTTGGATATAGCCTTCATATCAAGAACTGGTACATTTGTGAACCAATAGCAAATTTGAACATGTCAAAATACCACCATGCTGAAATTATAAGTTCTGACAGCAACAAAAGAAAACTCTTTATGTATAAAAAGCTAACCAGAATGGCAACCAGTGTTACTTAGGATTTTCCTTTCCCTTTTCTCCCCATGGAAACATCTCTTGTCTGAGGTGTTCCTTTTACCCTCAACAGATCCTCGTTTTTATCCTGACTTCAGTCTATGCCTTTGGGAAGGTAGGGGTCTGCAGATGGCAGGACTATCAGTGGGGGGTGGGGGGTGGGGGGACGGATGGGAAGAGAAGAAATTCCCACAGCTGTTCCTCCATACCCATGCCTTCTACTTCATTCAAGGCCAATAGTTTCTCTGTTCCAACACTGGTCTCCATTGCAGCATTTCATCTCTTCAAACCTCCCTCTCACCCTCTAATTCCTAAATATCTATATTCCCCAGGTCTTGGGCAATGCACCATTCTCTCTCTCTCTCTCTCTGAGCTATTTCATATACTCTTTATAGCTTCAATGATCATGTCTGTGTTCAATAAACATCTATTAAAGCACCTACTATGTCTCACTTACTATATCTGGGGATACAAATACAAAAGCAAGACAGTCTCTGCCCCCTAGGAGCATACATTCTATTGTAATGCCTTCCCCTCATGCTGAAGTAGCCCATTTTTAACTGCTGGTTGGACATTTCCACCTGGTTGTGCTACAAGCTATCAACATAACCTTAAACTTCCCTGAAAACCCAATCCTCCCTCCAACATTACTATTTCTTTTGGGAGTCAGACTCTAAGTTAAAAGGGATATCAGAGATCATCTCATCCAACCAGTATTTATGTAAATAACTATGTAAATAAAAATCTCCTTTACAACGTCTTCCAGCCTCGACTTAAAGATCTCCAGTGATGGAGACTTACCATCACCAAAGGTACATCTTCCACTTTTGGATAATTCTAATTGTGGGGAATTTTTTTTTCTTACCGGGAGCCAAAATCTGCCTCTTTGCAACTTTTGCCCATTATTCCTAGTACACAGTAGATCTCTTCTCATTTGTAGGACCCCTAGAGCAGCCGCTTCATGTTCAAGATATTCTCATTCCCTATCCACTCTCAATTACAGCTACTGAGGCCCCTCCCATGTGTTTCAATCTTTTTCTCAAGTCAATCAGAAGACACAATTCATTGTGGGTAAAGATATCGAATGAAATAGAAGATTAGAACTTTCCTCCTCATAAAGTTAGGATATACTCTCCTACAGACAACAGAAGGGAGAGTGGGCACCCACAGGAATCATAGATGAGGGCACATAATTAGAGAATGTGTCAAGAGACAACTCAACCTTATGATGCTGTAAAATATCTTCTGGTAATATCACCATGCTGCTCTCAATGGGCCTGATTCTTGTTGGATTGGTTCCTCCCCAGGCACATTGTTCCACTGGTCTTGTAGTACCTTCTGGGCACATAGCACTGGCCAAATGTTGCCTGATACTAACTTCTGGGCTTCATCTCTTCAGGGTCACCTACCAGCAATCTCAACTCCAGTATATTGGGGTCTAATAAGAGCAGATTGAAAGTTCTTTATATAGCTGACACACCTAGCTAAAGTAAATAAATAAATAAATAGCCTGGCAGAATGTCCCCAAGACAAGATTAAGTATTTTTTGCCCCTTCTGTCTATAAGGAGATCACAGCTCTCACCCACCTAAGGTTAGACATTCCAAAGCTTTTTTTTTTCTGGCTTAGCACAGAAATGTATTTGAGCTTGGAAAAAAGGTAAGCAAAGGAGCCAAGGTTTTAGTTCTCCACTTACCTATCCACCATTCCTGTCTTTATCATACATATTTGTCAACAGTAAAACCCCAATTTGTTGCTCTGGTGTTGCATTTTGGCCAGTGAAAAAGCTCATTTTTTCCTAATAGTAAGATCACAGATTTCAAACAAAAAAGGGATATTAGAGATAATCTAGAGACCAATTTCCTAATTTTACAGATAAGGTTAAGTGATTTTTCAAGGTCTCACCAGATAGTAAGTAGCAGAGGTAAGAGTTAAATCCAGATCCTCTGACTAAATCAAGTATTCTTTATACTATCCCATAGATTTGTCCTGTAGGAAAAAGCATAAAAACTTTCTGTGCTTAAATATTTCTAATGTTGACACTGCAGCAGGTTTACCTATCAGTTAAGTTATGTTAAGATTGGCCCCTGTTCAAAATTCTCCAGTAGTTCTTTTTAGCCAGTAGGTCCTCAAACAATAAGTTTTCCTAACATGTCCTGAACTTTTGGAATAACAAAAACCTCCTTCTTGAGATATTGGGACATTCTCTAGGTTTAAAACACAATAGTCAATGTTATGTTCACAAAAGATGTGAGAATGAATTGACTGTGTTTCTGCCCTTTAGGGACAAGCAGAAAAAGCATAATCCTTCCACATGACAGCTCCTTAAATGTTAAAAGTCAGCTATCATGTTCCTCCTGAGACTTCTCTAACTTAAACATCTCCGCATTTCCTCAGTGAATATAATCACCAGTGCTTTTACAATCCAGTGTCCTCCTAAAGATATGCTCTAGCTATCCATGCCATTCCTAAAATGTCATGCCTACAATCAAATATAGTATTGTAGGTAAAGTTGGACCAAAGCAAAGTACATAGGGATTATTACCTCCTTTGCTCTTGACAGTATCTCTCTTTACAATTCAGTATAAATAAATTTTGACTTTTTTTTCAATGCTATGTTACATTTGACACATATTGATCTAGATAGTGGTGCAATGGATTAATTAAACATACATATATCATTCACTTAGTTCACGGAAAAAAGTCAGCACCACGAACTTCAGAGAAAACACAAACAGAAATTACAAGCAGAAATTATATAAATAGAGCAAAATAACACAAACTCAGCAGACAGGCTTCTAGCTGTCTGTCCAAGACATTTACACACATAGTTAACAGAGACAGAATGACCAACATCTGGGTTTTAAAAAGCCGGAGGTCTCTTGAAGGCTACCCAGAGTCTCGTCTGGCCAAATCACCAACACTCTTCCAATGAGTGAACCCCCAAAACAAAATGCCAACCTCATATCTTACACACCCTTCTCAGGGTCAGAGGGTATCACAACCATGTGACTCAAATCCATGTGACCTAGGCTTTCTTGTTTCTTAAACAGGTCATCAAAGACTCTTGATTCAATCAAAGAAACAAAGGCAAGACTCCTCAAAGGTATTTGATTACCTCAGTGCTGAAAAATGCTCAAACAAAAAACAGCAAAAGTCCCACTTTACTTGCCATTACATTTGAAAGGCAAGACTCAAAGGTACTTGATTACCTTAGCATTCCAAAAGAGAAAACAGTAAAAACCTTCTTACCATTACAATAAGCCTATACCTAGCTTTCTTGAACTAAGGGCAGACATGTCTTCTCCAGACTGAGCCACCATATAAACTGAACCCAGAGTCAAAACCAGCCTGAGGCAAGGATTACCTCAGGATGCCAATATTTGGGAGCTCTCATGTACTCCTTTCCTGCAGAAATGGCTATTTCTTCTTTTTTTTCCAGGTATTTCCTAGTATTTTCCTAGTATGTGCTGCCCTAAAGGCTAACCAATCACATGCCATAACCTACAGGTTTTTCCTTTTCTTATGGCACTGCTCTTTCAGGGCCCACTTTTTCCCAACTCCTTGGGAGATGAAGGCTTGACTACCTCCTCCCCTGGATCAACTGCCCCTGTAGTAGGGCCGTTCACCACCCCACCATTCCATTACCCTTCTCTTATTCCATAAGTAGAAAAAATTTCTTGTAATGGCTCCATGGGGACCATGTCTAACTACTATAAAGCTACTCTTTTTCAGAAACACAATTTCAGGAAGCATTCCATTAGAAGCCTTACAGTTTTTTTCTGAATTATTCTAAATCCTCTGAATTATACCACTCCAGCACACCATGCCTTATTCATTGTTGATGCTTCCTTTCCTTTGCCCTCTGCTCATCTTCCTCTCCATATGTAATTGCTAGCACCTGTTCCTTTTCAATTCACAATAAGCCCTCTCAGTCCATGCTCATTAGTCCCTCCTACTAGGCTCTGATCTGCTCCTATTTTCTAGCCCCAAAGATCCTAAAGAATCCCTAGACTTGGGTAAGTTCTACTGTGTTACAATATTTACAGCATCTTTTTTTTCCCAAAAATCTCAGAGCATTTTACTGTAAATTTTGTCTCCAGTTCCTGATTATTTCCAAATGAGGCAGGAAAGGGTGATTGTTATTTGCCTCATTTTACAAGAAGTAAAATTCATAAAAACTCTTGGCTCTGGAAGAGATGCAACCCATTCACCCACCCCTTCTCTATTTACTAGATTTGTAACTTTGGACAAGCCACTTAAGGAAAGGTGAAGGGAATAGGCATCTATAGATTACCCATTATGTGCCAGGCACTGTGCTACGTACACCTACAAATAGTATCTCATTCGATCCTCAACCTCTCAGGGTCTCTGGTTTCTCTTCTGTAAGGAGAAGATCCAGATAATCATGAGTCCAAAGCTTTGGAGCTAGTAGGGACCAATCTGCCCATTTACAGATAAGGAAACTGTGACCCAAAGCCAAATTCTCATAGCTACTAGAGGATTCAACCCAATTCCCCAGATACCAGATTCAGGGCTCTTTCTACTACATGCTACTTTCTACTACATTCTCTTTCTACCACATGCTAACTCTCTCTCTAAGGTCCCTTCTAGCTCTAAACCCCATGACTTCCAATAATCTAGTTTTACACCTTCATTTTTGAGGAAGTCAAAGATAAGAGAAATGAAATTACTTATTTGAGATCCCACAGCTAACTTAGTGGCAGGGTTGGGACCAGTCCTTAGCCTCTAGTCCTCCACATTTTTGTTCTTTCCCCAAGAATAACTTTCCTCTCACCCCTCCCTCCCCAAATTAGTAATACTTTATTGCAAACATCCAGGCACAAGGTATAGAACTCCAGGGCAGGAGTGGAGCCAAGATGGTGGCTGGAAAGCAGGGACTTGCCTAGGGCTCTCCCCCAGGATCCTCCAAACACTGATAAAAAATGGCTCTGAACAAATTCTAGAACTGCAGAACCCACAATACAGCAGAGGGAAGCAGGGCTCCAGCCCAGGACAGCCTGGATGGTTGCTGGATAAGGTCTATCACATGGAACTGGGAGCGGGAGGGAGCAGAGCTCAGCGTAGGCTGCATCCAGACCAACCAGACCAGGAGCCGGGTGGAACAGGCCCTAGCGCCCTCAATCAGTGAGCTGTGGCAGTTACCAGATTTCTCAACCCATAAACACTAAAGACAACAGAGAAGGTTAGTGGGAAAAACTGCAGGGGACAGAGTGAAAGGAGTTTGTGGTTTGGCCACTGCCCCGGGGGCAGTGGATGAGGTGCAGCTACAGAACTACAGCTGCAGTTGCTTCAGGCCCCAGGCCCACCAGGTGGGAGGAATTAAGTGGGGGATCAGAGCAGGAGTGCAGAGCCTGCTTAGATCTGAGTCCAGTCCGAGTTGGTGGTTCTTGGGGGAGGAGGAATGCTGGTGTGGCAGAGCTTGTTGTGTAGAAATAACTCTGAAAACAACAGCACAGCCCCTCAAGCTGGGGACAAAGTACTCGGTACTCTACAAGCAGTCATACCCCACTGAAAAACTCAAGGGTCAAGTAGTTGGCTGAGAACATGAACAGGTGGCGAAAACAGACTCAGATTCAGACTCAGACTTTGGAGTCTTTCTTTAGTGACAAAGAAGACCAAAACATACAGCCAGAAGAAGTCAACAAAGTCAAAAAGCCTATGTCAAAAGCATCCAAGAAAAACATGAAGTGGTCTCAGGTCCATGGATGAGCTCCAAAAGGATTTGGAAAAGCAAGTAAGAGAAGTAGAAGAAAAATTGGGAAGAGAAATGAGAGTGACATGAGAAAACCATGAAAAACAAGTCAATGACTTGCTAAAGGAGACCCAAAAAAATACTGAAGAAAATAACACCTTAAAAAATAGACTAACTCAAATGGCAAAAGAGTTCCAAAAAACCAGTGAGAAGAAGAATGCATTGAAAGGCAGAATTAGCCAAATGGAAAAGGAGGTCCAAAAGACCACTGAAGAAAATACTACCTTAAAAATTAGATTGGAGCAAGTGGAAGCTAGTGACTTTAGGAGAAATCAAGATATTATCAAACAGAACCAAAGGAATGAAAAAATGGAAGACAATGTAAAATATCTCATTGGAAAAACCACTGGCCTGGAAAATAGATCCAGGAGAGATAATTTAAAAATTATTGGACTACCTGAAAGCCATGATCAGAAAAAGAGCCTAGACATCATCTTTCAAGAAATTATCAAGGAGAACTGCCCTGATATTCTAGAACCAGAAGGTAAAATAGAAATTGAAAGAATCCACAGATTACTTCCTGAAAAACATCCCCAAAAAGAAAACTCCTAGGAATATTGTTGCCAAATTCCAGAGCTCCCAGACCAAGGAGAAAATACTGAAAGCAGCCAGAAAGAAACAATTTGAGTACTGTGGAAACACAATCAGGATAACACAAGATCTAGCAGCTCCTGCATTAAAGGATCGAAGGCCTTGGAATATGATATTCCGGAGGTCAGTAGAGCTAGGATTAAAACCAGGAATCACCTACCAAGCAAAACTGAGTATCATGCTCCAAGGCAAAATATGGACTTTCAATAAAATAGAGGACTTTCAACTTTCTCAGTGAAAAGATCAGAGCTGAACAGAAAATTTGACTTTCAAACACAAGAATCAAGAGAAGCATGAAAAGGTAAACAAGAAAGAGAAATCATAAGGAACTTACTAAAGTTGAACTGTTTTGTTTACATTCCTACATGGAAAGATGATGTGTATAATTCATGAGACCTCAGTATTAGGGTAGCTGAAGGGAATGTACATGTATATATATAAACAGAGGGCACAGGGTGAGTTAAATATGAAGGGATGATACCTAAAAAAAATAAAACGAAATTAAGGGATGAGAGAGGAATATATTGAGAGAGGGAGAAAGGGAGAGATAGAATGGGGCAAATTATCTCACATAAAAGTGGCAAGAAAAAGCAGTTCTGTTGGAAGGGAAGAGGGGGCAGGTGAGGGGGAATGAGTGAATCTTGCTCTCATCGGATTTGACCTGAGGAGGGAATACCATACACACTCAATTGGGTATCTTACCCCACAGGAAGGAAGGAGGAAGGAGATAAAAAAGGGGGGATGATAGAAAGGAAGGCAGATGGGGGAGGAGGTAATCAAAAACACTTTCGAAAACGGACAGGGTCAAGGAAGAAAACTGAATAAAAGGGGATAGGATGGGAAGAAGCAAAATATAGTTAGTCTTTCCCAACATGAGTATTGTGGAAGGGTTTTACATAATGATACACATGTGGCCTATGTTGAATTGCTTGCCTTCTTAGGGAGGGTGGGTGGGGAGGGAAGAGGGGAGAGAATTTGGAATTCAAAGTTTTAAAAGCAGATGTTCAAAAAAAAAGTTTTTGCATGCAACTAGGAAATAAGATATACAAGTAAGGGGGCATAGAAATCTATCTTGCCCTACAAGAAAATAAAGGAAAAGGGGATGGAGGGGAGTGGGGTGAGAGAAGGGAGGGCTGACTGGGGAATGGGGCAATCAGAGTATATGCCATCTTGGAGTGGGAGGGAGGGTAGAAATGGGGAGAAAATTTGTAATTCAAACTCTTGTGAAAATCAATGCTGAAAACTAAAAATATTAAATAAATATTAAAAAAAACAATAAAAAAGTTTTATTTTAAACTTTCAAAAAAAAATAACTCCAGGGCAAAGACTCCAAATATGATTAACATTAATTTTTGCTTACAAAATGAAATGTAAATATGTCACCTTTATAGCAAGTGATTTAAAAAAAAACCTGCCTGGCTCCAAAGTGTCCTGCCTTATGTAACATAATTATTATTTTTTTAACATAAAAGAACTCTGAAAAGAATATTGTAATCTGAGTAGAAAGCTAAACTGCCATGATCTTTCTTCTAGGGATACTGTAAGGTTTATGAAAAAACATTTTTTAACTCTTGGCAAAGGAGGAATTGTGTGTTCCAAATACAAAGCCTGGTGATTGCTACAGTTTCCTTGAAAACAGCTAATCAGTAGAGAGCAAACACGAACCCAGCTCCAACCCCCTTCCAGTGTGTGAAACACAATGAGATTTGGTAAAGTGTCTGCTGCCTGGGTGCTATGGTGATAGATGCTATTTAAATAATAGTAAAAGGAAGTTGGAAAAAAATAAAGCTGAGCAGAAGGTTAAGTACACAGGAGCTGAATACCTGTTTAAAAAGTGAATATGATTTCTTGGATATAGAACAAAAGGCTGACATGAAAAGATGACGGGAAAACTCATTTGTTGGTCTTAATCCATTCAAACAAAAGATGGTTTCTTCAGGTCCTTTGTCTCATTCCCAACTCTAAACTTAATAAAATAGACCGTCCATTAGATAACCAGTTAAAAAATAAAGGAAAAATAAGCTGCCAATTTTAAAAGGGAAAAAAAGGAAAACAACAATTGAAGAGGAAAAGGAGAAATTATAAGAAACTCTTGTGTCCAATCATATGCCAGAAAAATAAGTTTAAAAGAGGAATACTTATAAAAGATATAACTTGCTCAGATTTTCAGAGCAAGAAGGAGAGAATTAATCTCAGAATATGAAACTGAATAATCCATAAATTAACTCCCAAAGGAAAAAAAAATAAGGATCATATGAATTTAGAAGTGAATTCTAATTAAAGAACAACCTGAATAGCTGGAGGAATATTAAGTGTTCGTGGCAAGGTTGTGCCAATATAGTAAAAAAAATGACAATACAAGCAAAATTAATTTATACTTTTAATGTGATGCCAATCAAATTGCCAAGAGAATGCTCTACAGAACTTAATAAAATAATAACAAAATTCATTTAGAAAAAACAAAAGATCTAGGATATCAAGAGAAATGCTAAAAAAAAAAATAAGGATGAAGAGAGAACAGCACTTCCAGACCTCAAATTATATTATAAAACAGTAGTTATCAAAACCAGCTGGTATTGGTTAAAGAAGAAAGAGATAAATCAATGGAACATGCTAGATAAGAGACAGTCAGAAATAGTAGGATTCAATAATACAGCGTTTGATAGAGTGAAAAACAACTTCCCTAGAGAAAAACTCCCTATTTGATAAAAACTGGTGGAAAAATTGGAAAGCAGTCTGGCAGAGATTGGGCTTAGATGAGCCCCTCACACCACATTCCACATTACATTCTAAATGGATACCTGTCCTTAATATAAAAGATCTTATGATTCAAAACAATTAGTAGAGAACTAGATCATGTACCTCTAACAGTTGGGGTAAGAGATATATTCTTAGTCAAACAAGAGATAGAGGCAATTACAAGAGATAAAATAGATAAGTTCGACTACTTGAAACTGAAAAGCTTCTGCACAGACAATACTAGTGCATCTTGCTGTTGTTGTGTTTGTCCTTTGTTTTCGAAGAGGACCATGCCATCAAGGAAATGATGACATGACTTGCAGTTGACTTTGATTTGAGTGAGGGAGGGCTGTGCAAGGTTACCAGCCTCAATTTCTCCTCCAGAGCCATCTGGGTCCAGTTGCCTGATATTCATCAGGATGACTGGAGATGACCCAGGATGCAATGGGAGACCCTGGCCCTTGTGGGCTTAGGCCTCCTCACTTGGAGTGAGGTTAACACCCATTCAGTGAATAGACCTCTTTAGGAAGTGAGTCAAGGGATGGCCCCTTCGATTAGAAAAAAAAGAAAAAAAAATAATCAAGCTGGGAGGGGAAGACCCTCAGGGTTGCTGTTCCAAAGAGAAACAACAGTTGCCACTGACATTCTAGAGTGAATGAGGGCCAAAAATACAAGCCATTAAGTAGGGCAGGGACCTATTGTGGTCCAACTATGAGCTTCAGAGCTTACCAGCCAGATAGATTCCTTCCTTCCTTCCTCTCTCCCTTCCTCAAAACCTTAAATCCAGCTCACTCTGAACCGCTTTGCTAGTCAGATGCCCTTTCTCAGGAGTTTTTATGCTCTTTGTGCCATGGACCTCTTCCCAAAATAATGTTTTTAAATGTATAAAATTAAACACATAGGATTACAAAGGAAAATTAAGCTGAGTCAAAGAAAGGTAGGGTGTGTGTGTGTGTGTAGGACTTTCTAGACTCGAATTCCCAGATGCCTATTAGACATCTCATACTGGATGTCCCATCAACATCTTAAAATCAACTTGTCCGAAACTGAATTCATTATCCTTCTCAAGCCCTCTTCTCTTCTTGTCTTTTGTATTACTCTGAAAGGCAGTGCCATCTTCCTGGTAATCCAGGTTGCAATATGGGTGTCATCCTCAATTTCTCACTATCTCTCATGCCTCCCCCCCCATGCAATTTGTTGCCAAAGCATGACAATTTTACCTTCAAAGTGTCTTTTGTATATAGCCCTTTTTCTCCTTGGACACTACCACTACCCTGATACAGGGCTTCATCATCTTATATCTGGACTGTTGCCACAGAATGTTGGTTGCTTTTTCTGCCTTGTTCCCCACTCTAGTTTTCTCCATTCACCTTTGGTGTTCACCTTTTACCCAATTCTGGCTCTGTAAAACCAATCACTGCAGCACACCTGAGGACTGCTGCTGTGAATAATTTTAAGGGTCTAATTGCATAGTACAATGAACTCTCTATTAGTTCCAGAACTAAACATTGTTCAATAAACTATATCATAACATTCATAGCAACATCCTTAAGCAAAACATTCAGTAGCATTCCTCAAAATACTTGTTTATATAAGCAGGGGGTCCCAGGCCAGGCTAGCACAACATATCATCCTTAAGGGGTGAGTAGTAGCAAGTTACAACCTCCTCAGTCAATACAGAGTGTTCAAGTAAACTCCTCTTTTAACTTAAGGCTGACTTCCAAACCCCATAGCTCCTTCTTCGTGGGCCGACCACTCCCAGCTCTTGCCTGGGTTCACATTCAGGCAGCTCTCTGCTCCTGCTCTTGTCTAGGAAAACAAAGCTTAACAGGGCTACTACAATGTTTATACACATTACCAGCACCATCATTAACACAGATCAACACATTAACACAAATCAACAGACAGGGCTTCTGTCTAAGAAATCAACACAGATCAACACACGGGGCACAGACATCACAAAGAGTCTTTCTGTTAGGCCTCCCCTCTGTTAGTTCCCCTACCCCACTCACGCTCACTTCTGTCTCTCAGCTCTGCTTCTCTCTTTACCTACACCTCTGCCTCCAAGCAATATATACTGTTTCCAATCAAAGACTCTTGATTCAGTCAAAGACTCTTGATTCAATCAAAGGCAAGACAATCAAAAGCACTCAATTGGCTTAGTGCTGAGAACTCCAAAGGAAAAACTACAAAAAATCCTACTTTGCTTGCCCTTACAGGCTCCAAGAAGCTGTAGTATGTACAGCAGCCATATACTGGTAAAACCATCTCAGCAGATAGGCTAAACCAATTTGGGGGTAACTTACCAGAATGTCTGCCCCAAACATGTGAAGACTTCCCCTGCAGAATGGCCAGATGAGAACAAATTGATCCAACAGCCATGAGAGCAGCTGAAACAAGCATTGTGGAGTGCATAGAGCTTAGTAAGACATCAAAGATGCCAAAATCACCCACTGCATCCCCAGCCATAGCCAGTTGCCCTGACTTTTGTCTTGCCACTGGAATATGATGACTCTGGAAGAGAAAGTGAATCTGACGACTTCATGCAACTCTGCCTCACTTAAACACAATTCACACAAAATCAAGACGTTGGAGCAGGTAGATGACGCAGTGAGTAGAGCACTGGCTCTGGAGTCAGGAAGACCTGAGTGCAAATCCAGACCTCAGACACTTGACACACTTATTAGCTGTGTGACCTTGGGCAAGTCATTTAACCCCAATTGCCTTGCCTTCCCCTCTCAAAAAAAAAAAAGACAAATCAAGACATCACCTGTGATGTTATTGGTCCTCTGAAAATGAAAGACAAACAAGTCTATCTTCCACTTAGCTGCCAAAGTGATCTCCCTAAAATGCAAGTCTGATCATGTTACATGCTCCTCGACTCCCAAAATCAATGAACTCCAGTGGCTCCCTGCTCCAGGACAAAAATATAAAATACTCTATTTGGCAGTCAAAGCCTTTCGTACTCTACCTCCTCCCCACCCATACACCTTTCCAGCTTTCTTACATTCCATTTCCCCTCTCAACCCACCCCATACACCAACTTATACTGCAATCCAGTGACACTAGCCTCTTGGCTGGTCTTCCTATAAGGCACTCACTTTTCTGTTTCCAGGCATTTTCTGGAATTCTATTCTTTGGTTTTCCCTATCTTCCTTCAAGTCCCAGCTAAAATTCCACTTTTCACAAGCTTTTCTGATCTTCCTTAATTTTAGTGTCTTCCTTTTGTTGATAATCTCAATTTATCCTGTATATAACTTGCTAGTATATAGTTGTTTGCATACTCCACCCACCCTCCTCCATTAGATTGTGAACTCCTAGAGAGCAAGGACTATCTTTTGCCTTTTGTTCTACCCTAGTACTTTGCATAGTCTCTGACACGTAGTAGGCATTTACTAAAGACTTGTTGACTTGACTCTCGAGGACCCATACTCAAAAATATTTAAGCTCTTTTTGTTTTTTCCAAAGAACTGAAAACGAAATGAGTGCCCATCAGTTGAGGAATTGTTGAACAAATTATGATATATGAATAGAAGGAAGGAGCGAAGGAAGGAAACATTTATTAGGCACCTACTATGTACCAGGCACTGTGCTAAGTGCTTCACAAATACTATATCATTTGATCCTCGCAATCCTGGGAGGCAGATGCTATTATTATCCTCATTCTATACTTAAGGAAACTGATGCAGACAGAGGTCACAAGACTTGCTCAGGTCATTAAGAAGATATATAAGAAATGATTAATAGAATGGATCCTGAAGACACCTGGGAAGCCTTATGTGAGCTGATATAGAATGAAGTGAACAGGACCAGGAGATGATGACAATTTTACAATGATCACAATTGTGTAAGGGGAAATAATTTTGAAAGATTTAATAACTCTGATCAATGCAATGGCCAATTGTGACTCCAGAAGACTACCTCCCACCTTTTGGTGGAGAAGTGATAAACTAGGCACAGAACTAGACATACATTGTCACACACGGCCAATACGATGTAAATTTCTTTTGCTTGACTCTAGTTATTTTAAAGAGATTTTATTTGGAGGAGGGGAGAGGGAAATGGGGATATTCGTAGTGATACAAAATCAAGAAAAAAATCCATCAACGAAATATTTTAAAAATATAAGACAGCAGAAAATGGTTTGGAAGAAGGCACAGTGAAGAAGGGAAATATAGGGAAATAATGTTAAATGTAAACGTATGTTTTTAAAACCTAGCTATGTGGAACAGATTCCTGATTTCATACACAATCATTTTTATAGCCTTCTTTAAAAGTTGGAAAATTCACGTACATGTTAATGACTTTTTAGTTAATAGTTTAATTTAGTTTTTAGCTTCAGTTAATGATTTTTTTAAAAAAAGGTCATTTGTGGCAAGTTATACTTGTGTTTGTCCCTCGTTTTCAAAGAGGACCATGACATCAGGGAGATGATGACATGATTTGCAGTTAACTTTGATTGGAGTGAGGGAGGGCTGTGCAAAGTCACCAGCTCTGGAGGCAAGTCATACTATATCTTCCCCATACCCACAGATTGGGAACAGTTCTAGTATAGCTACTTAACCAGGGACCCAGGGCTCACAGTTCCAGTTATCTAAGGTCTAGAAGACAGGTGACTTGGGAAAGTGTGGTTGCATTTGAAATATTTTATGCCATTTGTCATTGGATGCCTTCTTGATATCACACTATGTCCTATTTAAGTAAGTTGCTCTTATAACTATGAAAAAAAAAGATGTGGATGGACTATGAGATGTACCATTGGCAGGATTATCCACTGTTAAATAACCTTCTAGAACATATTCTAGAACATAAAATGGGTACTTCACAGAGATGTAAGAATTTATGAGATTCTAACCCAATATGATCAGACAGAAGCAAAGGTCTGATATATGCCAAAATAGTCACAGTAGATGAATGCTATCTTTTTGACAGCAAAGGACTGGATATTAAATGGGTACCCATCAAATATAGTAATGACTAAAAAATAGTAGTGTATAAATGCAATGAAATATTATCTTGCATGAAGAAATAACAAATATAAGGAATTAGGAAAAATATGGGAACATTAAAATGAACTAATTAAGAGTAAAACAAGAAGAACAATATAAATAAAATTTTAAAAAAGAACAATATACACAATCACTACTCCAATGTAAATCAAAATGACAAAAACCAAACTTTAAATAATTTACAAGCTAATAATTGCCCGAGAGAGCAGACAATAAAATATATTTCCCTCCTCCTGAAAGGGAGGCAGAGAACCACAAGAATAAAATGTTGCATATATTGTTACATGCTGTAACTATAATCAGGTGTTTTGGTTTAATTGTTTTCATTGTTGCAAGGTAAGATTCCATCTAGAATTGATAAGGGGAGGGTACCAGTGTGATGCAAGCATAAATATAATTTTGGGGGGGGGAAAGAAATTAAGTTCTTCAAAGGATAATACCTTTTTTTTTAAAACCAATCTCATATTTTATTGGGGGCCTATTTATCAGGTCACACTCTTTGACAAAAAACAAAAACAAAAACCCCACAAACAGTCCATTTAGAAGCATTGGTGGTGGACAATGGAGGGCCCAGATTTATCATACCCCAGCCTGCTGATCCACATCTCTTGGAAGGTAGAAAGGAAGGCCAGGATGGAGCCTCCAAAGGAGACAGGGTATTTGTGCTCAAGTGGGGCAATGATCTTGATTTTCATTGTGCTAGGGGCTAGGGCTGTAATCTCCCTCTGCATTCTGTCAGCAATGCCTGGGTACATGGTGGTACCACCAGACAATGTGATACTGGCATATGAATCCTTACAGATGTCAACATCGCACCTCATGGTCGAGTTAATGGTAGCTTTGTGGATTCCACAGGATTCCATGCCTAAGAAGAATGGTTGGAAGAGAGCAAAGAATAACATTTCTAAGAAAGATTTTTCAACCTCTCTAAGTACAGTGAAGAACCTTAATTGGAAAAAAATTGAATAACTACCATATCCTTAAGTTTTATTTCACAGTGCCTCTATCATTCTGCCAAACCAAAGAAAGGCAAGCCTTAAAAACTGTCATTTTCAGTAGCTTGACTTCAAGTGGTAGTGGGAAACAAGGAATATTTTGACTACCCCTCCAGAACCAGTGGGTCAGGGATATGAGAGAAAGTACAACTAGTCCTGGAAAGGAGAGTGAGAGATGCCATGTCATTATGGGGGAGCCAGGTTTCAGTGAGTACCAGAAGAAGAAAAGAGCAAGAGTGAAATAAGTAACAGTATTTTATAAAATGAAAGGGAGTTTGTTAATTATCAAACAGGAATCCCCGAGGGCAGAGTGGAAGGGCTGGGTACATCTGTATGGGATTATTGGTGGAGTAGAGATTATGGGGATGGGAACAAAGGAGTGGAGAGCAGGGTTTGGGGAGGAAGGGATTTATTTTTCAGCTGTTAGGGGTTCAGAATGAGGAGACCAAGAAGGGATGGGAGTATGATAAGCATTGGAGAATAAGAACAGGTAGAGTAGAATGGATAGAAGGACCTCCACTGATGAAGGCAGTTTATTAGTAGCTGGTATAAATACAGCAAGAAGTTAGCTGCTTTTGCCAACAGAAACAAGTAGCGTTCCTTCCTCCCATCAGAAGGCTAACCATAATCAGCAGATTGAAATGTGGAGATTCTAAGTTTCTGGGCTAACCCATTATGGAGGCAATTGGTTTGGAATAGGAGAAAAAAGGTGAACCAGGTGATACGATGCATCTCTGACATGTTTTGTTACTTGGGATTGATTTCCCTTGTCTGTCTCCGTTTTAATTTACCCTGCATGTGTGTCCTAAGATCTTGTGTATTGTATTGTAGAAATTGGACCTGGAAATTGAGAGGATGCCTATCAATTGGGGAGTGGCTGAATAAGTTGTGGTATATGATTGCAATGGAATACTACTATGTTATAAAAGATAATGAGCAGGCTGATTTCAGAAAAACACGGAAAGATTTGCATGAAAAAATGAAGAGTGAAACATGTAGAATACACATATTGTATATGGTTAAGTGTTTAAGGTCTTAGGTAAAGTGTGCATCAAAGGGACCAGGTGATAATTTTGTGTTACCAAGTCAGCAACAGCATCATCTTTACAAATGCCATCTGAGCCCTTTACTCTTACAAAGTATTACTCTTATCTATTAGTACTCTTATCTAAGGTGTTCCTCTGTCAGATTGAAAGACTTACAGTCAGTCAGTGGCTATGGGATGCCTTCACTTAGACATTTTTCCTTGTAGGATATGAAGAGTAGAAAGAGGCCTTAGAGATAGTTTCAATCAATACTGACATAGGCAAGTTTATTGTTTCCTACTGAACTGTATGTTGGTTCAACTCAATTCAAAAACTGGTTACAAATAGAAGTATATATCACGGAACCACAGAAGTGTGAGAGCTAAAAGGGACTTTAAAGAAAATCTAGTTCCCCCTCCTCATTCTACCTGTCAGGTAACTGAATCATAGTAGTGGTTTGCCAAAGGAATATTGTGAGTTAATGTTAAAATATAAATAGCTTAGAATTCAGATCTCTTGACTACCCAGTCCAGGTTTCTTTCCAATATACCATAATGCCTCTTAAAATAAGACATCAAAGTGCTGCTCTTTCTTTGGGTAAAAGAACATATGCATATGAAATATAAATATATGTGTAGTACATTTATATATAGATGTACATGAATTAAGAAGTCATCAGGCTTGCAAAAACTCTATGCAGACCACTAAATTTGCATATGGTGGCCCTGCCAAAATTTGTCAAAATTACTGCTTCTTCCTTGGCCACCTGTACTTTCTATCACTTAATGTTTTTAGTGTATCTAAGCATATGCTTTTGACATATAAGACGATCTGTATATTTCAGCCAGCCACGTGACCACATCTGGTGCATTGTATTCTATTCTGGGCATGTTTTAGGAAGGCTAGTGAGAGAACCATTAAAAATGAAGAAGGAAGTGAAGATAATTGTTATTGAGAAAGGTAGACCTTTTGGGAGCCAGGAAAAGGAGCCAGGAAAAAACTGCATTCAAGTAGAGTACTTTAAAGGAGGGAATGTAGAAGCAGGCTTTGTTCTGCTTTGCCTTAGTAAGTAGAAGTAGAGGACCTGGATAGAAGATGCAGAAAAGCAAATTTCAGTTCAGGAGACATATCTTAGTAATGCTGCTTCTATTAGACCTTGCTAGGTGACCTTGTGTAAGTCTCTTAATTTATCTGTACCTCAATTTTCTCATCTGTAAAATAAGGGGACTGAACTTGATGATTTCCAAAATTCCTTCCAACCCCGAAATCATTCTATTGGTTGTAAAGCACTGGATTTAGAGTTGGAAGACCTGAGTTCAAATCCAAGCTCTGACATTTACTACTTGTATAATCTTGGATCTATCACTACACCTCTCTGTGGGGTCTCATCTGTAAAATGAGGGGTTTGGCCTAGATGATGTGTAAGACCTCTTTAAGATAAGATTCTATAATCTAATTTATTTTTATTAACCCTGCCTGGTTTCTTATCTAAACTACACCTCAACCAAAAACCAAAACCAAACAAAAATCCCAACTTTTATCAAAGTCCCACCTCTCCATTTGTAATCTTTTGGTTTTACAAAAACCTGAGGGAGATAAAGTCTTAACCTTATCCAGAGTGTCACCCAGACATGCAATGTTTATTCCTTTGCATTTTGACTTTTTTTCCCTGCCTAGAATTCTCTAACCCTTATTCTAGTTATACAATGTCTACCACTTTCTTTAAGACTCACCTCCTCTAGGGAAAAAATTATTTACAGTTTCTTGGTTCGAGGCCTCATATCTCAAATACATAGACAACCAAGTCAAGTTTATAAGAATACAAGTCATTCCCCAATAGATAAATGGTCGAAGGACATGAACCCGCAGTTTTCTGATGAAGAAATCAAAACCATATATAGTCATATGAAAAAATGCTTTAAATCATTCTTGATTAGAGAAATGCAAATTAAAACAACTCTGAGGTACCATCTCACACCTAACAGATTGGCTAAAATGACAGATGCTGGAAGGGCTGTGGAAAAATTGGAAACTAATACAGTGTTGTGGAACTATGAACTGATCCAGACATTTTGGAGAGCAACCTAGAATTATGCCCAATGAGTTACTAAACGGTATATACCCTTTGACCCAGCAATACCACTATCAAGACTGTTTCCCAAGGAGATAAGGGAAAAATGAAAAGAGCTTATATGTTCAAAAATATTTGTAGCAGCTCTCTTTGTGATGGCAAAGAACTGGAAATTGAGAGGCTGCCCATCAATTGGGGAGTGACTGAACAAGCTGTGGTACATGATTGCGATAGAATACTGCTATGCTATGAAAAATAATGAGCAGGCTGATTTTAGAAAAACATGGAAAGACTTGCAGGAAAAAAATGAAGAGGGAAACGTAGAATCAAGAGGACATTGTATATAGCAACAGCAGCATTTTTTGAAGAGTAACTGTGAATGACTAGGCTATTCAGAGTAATATGAATATTCAAATCAACTCCAAAGGACTTATGAAGGAAGATGCTATCCACCTCCAGGGAAAGCACTGATATATGGAAGTATGTATTGTATGCTTTCACATATATATATATATCTATGTCAAATGTTAGCCTTCTCTAGTTTCGGGTTGGGAAGGAGTGAGGGAAACAGCTCAGAACTCAGAATGTAACAAAAATAAAATGAAATATTTTTTTTAAAAAAGAATCACCTACTCAAAGATTCGCTTTTTTTATTAATTTATTTTTAGTTTACAACATTCAGTTCCACAAGCTTCTGAGTTTTAGATTTTCTCCCCCTCTCTTCCCTCCCCCTTCCCCAAGATGGCATGCAATCTGACATGGGCTCTACATATACATTCATATTAAACATATGTCTACATTAATCATATTGTAAAGAAGAACTATAATAAATGGAATGAACCACGAGAAAGAAACAAAACAAAACAAAACAAAAGAGAGAGAGCAAATAGTATGCTTTGATCTGCATTCAGACTCCATATTTTCCATCATGAGCCTTTTGGAGTTGTTTTAGGTCCTTGCATTGCTGAGAAGAGCTAAGTCTGTCAAAGTCAGTCATCGCACACTGTGGCTGTTACTGGGTAAAATGTTCTGGCTCTGCTCACTTCACTTAACCTCAGTTCATAAATGTCTTTCCAGGTTTTTCTGAAGTCCGTCTGCTCATCATTTCTTACAGCACAATAGTATTCCATTACATTCATATACTACAACCTGTTCAGCCATTCCCCAGTTGATGGGCATCCCCTCAATTTCCAATTCTCAAACATTCTTTCTTGACGGACTTCATGGTACTCTGATTAGCCCTTAATTCTGTGTTTTCATGAAGGAAGTTTAGAAGAATTCACCGTCAAACAAAACAGCTTTGAAATTGTGTTGTGTCCATTGCTCATTTTTTAAATGAAGGTGCTGGTTGCTCCTTCAGTTTGGGGGGCAAGTGCTGTCCTTAATTCATTGGTATCAGCTGTTCTATTCTTGTGAAGGCAGTTGTTGTCTTACTATCTTTTCCTTGTTTTGTGCTTTTTTCCCATTTGTGCTCTTATCCCAGGTTCAGCCATCTCATCTTTCCTTGTGTGAATTAAAATATACTTGCAATAAACACCTACTGTCTACAGGAGGGGAAAAGAAACTAATAAGTTGAATTCTTAAAAATTGTAAGCGGTACATAATAAGAGATTCCTGGCTTCCTGTACAATCTTTTTTCCCCCTTTCTTTCTGAATATAAGGAAATGCTTGTATTTGTGGTGTTTATCAAGTTAAGGATAACAAAAACATTAAAACTAAAACTTAAAAACAAGTGTTTTCTCAGCAATTCAATTGAATAATAATTTATTAATTAAAATTTTAACAATATAATATTACATATAGTATATTATAATATATTATACATGCTATATTATGATATAGTATATTATTGTGTAGTATAATATAGCATATTATTATAATACATAATAATAATATAATTTATTAAATAGCTCTACTATTTGCAAGGTAGAGTTGAAGTGCTAGGAATGCAAAGAAAAATGACAGTCACGATCCTCAAATAAGAGATCCTCTAATAAGAGATATGATGACATATATCTACTTTGAAGTCAAATGAGATAAAGACACAATAAAGATATAATGTGTTCTAAGAAAATTTGTGGAGTAAAAGAACTCTTTTATAGACATGATCAAAGAAGTCTTCATGGAAATGGTGATACTCAATGAGAGCCTAGAAGAAAAGCAAGGTTTTTTAAGTAGGAGAGAGAAGAAGAGAGTGCATTGCACGTGGAATGACTTTTGTTATTCCTGGAGGGACACCAGGATACATCCAGTAGATGGTAGAATGTATGAAGAGAAGTAATCTGAAAATAAAAATGGAAAACAAGGCTAGGAGTTGATTGCAGAAGTCCCTAAATCTAAGGGTGGAGATCCATTGGTTATTCCAAGCACTTCGAAGTAATTATCACTAGTAAGTGAAAACACTTTTAAAAAATTTTTTGTGGGGAAATTGGGATTAAATGACTTGCCCAGGGTCACTCAGCTAGTAAGTGTCAAGTGTCTGAGGTAAGATTTGAACTCAAGTTCTCCTGACTCCAGGGTTCATGTTCCATTCACTGTGCCACCCAGCTGCCTTGCAAAGACACTTTTTAATTAATTAGAAAATCAGAACCTAGAGAGTGAGCATAGACTATACCTCTTTAAATCAATCAAAGCTATTCTATGAGAGACTTGATCATGTCTATGAATCTGACGTTTTACTATTGGGAAATGGCTCTTAGTCATTTGAGGGCAGTTGTTGTCTTACTAAATTTGAATTAATTCTTAATATATCTTGGATATGACACCTTATTGTAATTTTTTTTTACCAGTTGTCTGTTTCCCTTCTCCTGCTAATTGAATTTGATTTGTTAGTGCTAAATAACTTTTCTATTTTATATAACCAAAATTGTCCATTTTATTTTTTTGTGATCCTCTCTAGCACTTTAATCATGAATTCTTCCCTTATCATAGATCTGAAAGGTAATTTCTTCCTTGCTCCTCTAATTTGCTTATAATGTCACCTTTTATGTCTAAGTCCATTTGAAATTTATCTTGGCATACAATGTGAGATGTTGGTCTATATACAATTTCACTTTTCAGTTTTCTCAGCAGCTTTTTCAAGTAATGAGTCCTTACTTCGGTAACTGGGGTCTTTGATTTTATTAAATACTATGCTACTGCATTCCCTTCTTTCTATATGTATGTTGTATACTTAATCTATCCCACTAATAAATCTATTTTAATCAGTACTGAACTGTTTTAAGAACTACTGATTTGTAATACAGTTTGAAATCCAGTATTGATAGTGCCTTTTCCTTACCACTTTTTGCCTTGTAATGGCAAGCAAAGTGGGACTTTTTGTTTTGCTCTTTTTTCTTTTGGAATTCTAGTTCTTCTCAGCACTAAGGTGATCAAGTGCCTTTGATTGAGACTTGCCTTTGTTTGAATCAAGAGTGTTTGATTAAGCAAGAGGCTTTGATAACCTGCTTAAGTCACAAGATAGCCTAAGTCACATGAGTTTGAGTCACATGGTTGTGACACCCTCTGTGGGCTGAACCTGAAGAAGTATATATATATTCTGAGGTTAGCATTTTGCTTTGGGGGCTCACTCATTGGAAGACTGTTCCTGTGATTTGGCCATATGAGACTCTGGGTAGCTGTTAAGAAGTTCTCCCCCCCACCCCCAGCTTTGAAATCCAAGATGTTAATGCTTCTCTCTCTGGTAACTATATATGTATTGCTAAGGTCAGACAGAAGCCTGTCTGTTGATTTGTGTTATTTTCTCTGTTTGTAATTTCTGTTTGTATTTGCTCTGAAGTTCAGGGTGCTGACTTTTTTCCCTGAACTATGTGAATGATATAGGTATGTTTAATTAAGATAAGATTGGTAACCCCTTAAAGTTGCTTTCCTTAGAAAAGCAGATCAAAGAACCTGTGCTAGCAGCCTTCCTGTGTGCCGGTGTTATTGGCCTTATACCTCCACAACACCTGCAAACAACACTGTTGTTACATGCCTTCAATTAACTTTTCCATTTTGATGCTATGATATTTGGTATGTCTATATTAAGTACTGATATTGATAAAGGCATCCATGGTGCCATTAACCATAGTATAATTTCCATATATATTATTTTTTATCACGTCTGTTTTTACTATAGACTTATCTACAATCATGAATATCCTAAACTTTCTTCTATAGTGGCAGTGAACAAATCTTGTGTCATCTTTATTGTGGTTCCCTGGTATTTGAACTATTTCTTTTTGGCTTTTTGTGGTATTTCTTTTCTTCGATCTAGAAACTCTGGATTTTGGCTATGACATTCCTTGGAGTTTTCATTTTGTGTAATAGGATGTTATAATAGACTGTGCTCCACCTTCCATTTTCAACAATTATTTGGGCTCTCACTCCTAGGACCCTGGACCCTAATTAGTAGACATTCACTCTACTTAGTCTACTCAGATCCAGTCCCACCACTTTACTTCCCAGTCATCTTCATGCCATACTCATATGAGTGATCTCTACCTGCCTTCTCCCCCTCTTGCTTTCTAAGTCTAGCTCTAAAAATAATCAGATTAATACTGCCCTCTCAAACCTCGCTATAAAGTAGTAATCATCAAAACAATTTGGATACTGAGTAAGAAACAGAGAAAATGATCAGTAGGACAGATATAAGTGAACAATATTTAAAAGCAAATCAGTACAGTAGACTCACATTTGATAAACAAAGACTCTAGTTACTGGAGCACAAACTCACTATCTGACAAAAACTTTTGGGAAAAGTGGGAAGCAATTGGGCAGAAACTATGTATCTATCAACATCTCACAGCACATAGCAAGATAAACACTCTTATGTTTCAGACATAAGAGGTGACATACAATAAAATATGGATAGGGGGAAAATTCATAACTGACCTGAGGTTGAGAGGTTAATGGGTGGCAAAATGGACAATTTTGATAACAAAATTGTAATATTTCTGCATAAGCAAAACCAATCCTAAAATTAGAAGAGAAGCAGGTAAATGGGAAAACACATCTTTGCAACAAGTTTCTCTGATTGTGATGTCATTGGTGATATAGATATATATAGATACAGATATATAGCTATAGATAGATATAGATGTACCTATCTCTCTATATTTACCTATCTATCTATCTATCTATACATATGTATACATATATATATATGGAACTTGTTCAAATTTATAAGAATGAGCCATTCCTCAAATAATAAATGGTCAAAGGATATGAATAGACAGTTTTCAAAGAATGAGATTCAAGCTATCAGTAGCCAAATGAAAAAATTCTCTAAATCACTAATAATTAGAAAAATGCAAATTAAAACCACCTCACACCTGAAAAAAAAAGGAAAATGTTAAGTGTTGGAAGAGTTGTGGGAAAACAGGTATATTAATGCACTGTTGGTGGAATTTGGTCCAGCTATTCCAGAAAGCAATTTGTAGCTATGCCCAAAAAGCCATTAAACTCTATATACTCTTTGACCCAGCAATACCACTATTAGGTCTATAGACCCAAAGTGACTGAAAGTGGAAGAGAAAGAACATATTATAGATAGATAGATAGAGATAGATAGAGATATATATGTATGTGTATATATGTATGCATGTATATGTACACATACACATGTATATATATGTGTATACATATATGTGTATGTATGTGTATATATACATATATGTATATATATGACAAAATAATTATAGCAGCAGCTTTTATTGTGGTGGCAAAAAATTAGAAATTGAGAGGGTACTCACCAGTTGAGAATGACTGGACAAATTATATATGTGAATTTGATGGAATACTATTATGCTGTATGAAATGATAAAGGGTATGGTTTCAGAGAAAACTAGGAAGATTTATATGAATTAATGCAGAGTGAAGTAAGCAGAACCAGGACAATAATTTAAATGATAACAACACTATTATAAAGACAAACAACTTTGAAAGACTTAGGATCTTTGATGGGCACAACAACCATACATGATTCCAAAGAACCCATGATAAAACATGCTACCCACCTCCCAATAGGGAGGTGATGGCCTCAGGTTGAAGATTGAGACTTATTATTTTTTTTGGACATGTCCAATTTACAAATTTATTTTGCTTGACTATATATATATATATATATATATATATATATATATTTTGCTTGACTATATATATGTGTATATATATATATATATGTATGTATGTATATATATAAAAAACACAGGGATTTTGTTTTTCTTGCTTTTTCAGTGAGTGGGAAGAGGAGACTGGAGGGAGGGAATGCAAACAATGAAAATTTAAAAAAAAATTGAATTTTAAAAAAAATCAACTCTACCATTTCAGGAGAGGATATGTTACTAAATTGCCCTATTATTCCATCACTATTCCCTCTTATTTTCCTGTCCAAAACATTCACAAAACATGTTATCTTCTCTTATTAGAATATAAGATCCATGAGGGCAGGGACCAGAGCCTGTGAATAGCATAGAGCAAGTGCTTTAAAAATGCCTTTTCATTCATTCATTCACTCATTCTAAGGAATTTTCATTTTATCTTACAGGTACTAGGGAGCCCCTTGAAGTTTTTGAGCAGGAGAGTGTCACAGTCATACTTGTTCCACAGGAAGCTTAATTTGACAGCTCAGCAGGAAATGAATTAAAGAGGTAGGAGACTGAAGGCATAGAGACCAATTAGGAAGCTATCACAGTAGTCCAAGCAAGAGGTGATGAAGACTACTCAGATGTACAGTTTTTACTACACTAGTCTGTGTTCACTTATATAGCTATTGGTCAGAGGCGTACTCTTGATATAAAGGATATTTTAGGAGACCTCTAGCTGCCATGACTTATTGTTCCTAGCCAGATAATCTAGGAATTCCATTATCCCTCCTCTTGCCCCATGGGTGGTCACTATTTTTGATTAAAAGCACAGAGACTCTAAACATGAACAGACAGATTTAGATTTTAAGAGACACCAAAAAGAACTATTGTCAGGGATCATAGAAAATGATGATATATATCAGTGAGTAAGCTGTGTCCCCCAGAGACCCATAGTCTTTAACAGTATTTTCTAGAGTTGGAGTCATAGCAACTCTTCTTCACTAAAATGACCTTTTCCTCTGTACTCACATACATGGTCTGGACAAGGTTTAGTCTCCGTAGATCCTGGATCATAATGAAAAGGGTTAGGGTTCATTTTTTTAATGCTCTTCAGCTTTTTACTCCCCAGCCCCCATGCACTAGGGATGGTTTACTTGTAGCTTAAATATTTGTTCATGTCTAGGATACCCCCAAAGGGGGAGAGTACTCAGTATATAATATAAATCAGGTATGGGACAGATATTTATTCCCTTCACACAAAAGAAATGCTAAAAATCAAAAGACTCACAGGTATGCACTGACAGAATGACTTACAATCATTCAGTAACAATGTATAACTACTATTATATTCTCCTGATAGACCGATACTTTTCATCAGAACATAAAGCAGATTGTGGGGTTACTGAATAGACATTCCCCATTTCACCTCAGCTCCAAACAATTTCTGGTCCATATCTTCTTCCAAACCAAGCCACAGCTTAGACTCATTCTGCTGTTGTTCTTTTGCTCTGATGAAGATAAAGAAACTCTCCTTGCTACTAGGGGACTCCACCAGATAGACCCAAGATATCAAGAACTCACAAGGTCACCTCCAAGCCTGCATACTCAAGTCACCTACTCCGGAAATAACAGAGTGAAAAAGGCATTCAGGGACTTCAATGCAAGCTCACGTGGTACAGTCCATCTTCTTCATGGGAATGACTGAGCGGTGTGGGAAAAGAACACCACTTACATCCCCACCCCTTTATGAGAAGTCTGGTGATAGAGAGAACTACTTTTGCCACATAAGAGAGTTGAAGGATGAGAGGGAGATGGAAATGTTTCTCCTTTTAAACTGACAAAGCATTCTGCCTCTCCCTCCTCTCCGCTCCCCCCCAGTTTTTGCTGCTTAGAGTATATGGGGAGGAAAACCAAGGGGCCACTTAGGGATTGCTACATCACACCAAAGCACCAAATCTTTTCAGCAATGAGTTCCCCATGTCCAGAAGCAGCCGAGGGTTCAACATCCCCAAAGTATCAAGCCACCTTAGCACTGAATCATGCACATATAGTTGGCTAGAAGTAGGAAAGTCAGCTTTGTGTGCCATACTCAACTCATTATACACACACACATCCACATATATGGATAGATATAGATATATATAGATATACACACATGTATATACATATATATGAAGCAGTCAGATGGAGAGCTGTCCTTGGAACCAAGAAGGCCTAGATTCAATCCTGCCTGTGATACATGATAGCTGTGTGACATTGGGCAAGTCAATGAACTTCTTAGTGCCCAGGCAATTTTCTAAGACTAAGTTACAAAGAGACAAGCTGAATTGTCTCTCTGACTAATAGAGGTTATTTCCACACTGGGAGTTCCCCACATTGATAAAAATTATAGGACTAAACTCCTTCTGCTCGCTAAAACATGTGTTCAATAGTCCATTTGCAGAAAACTGCTTAATTGCTGATAATGTGTGTATATCAGAAACTCCTGGGATTTTTCTTCAGTCAGAAAAGCCTCTTTCTTTTCTATGTGGTTTCAATAAAGTTTTATTACAGTCTTCCTGTTGCCTTTGATCAAAAATGAATCAATTAATTAAATTCACATCACTCTTTAGGACTTAATGATGGTGGGTTTTTTTTTTTCTTAGAACAAAGCATTTGAAGGGCAGAGACTAGATCTAATTCGAGTGCTTCTGACATATCTAGACATTCAACAGATAAGATTTTAAGACAGTGGTGATAATTTGGTGGAGGATGAAAATGTATACACAGTAACTGAATATTTCAAAGGTCAAAATTTTGGCTGTCCCAAAGGACAATTATTCTTGGGGGTTAAGATCATGAGAGAAAGGCCAATTCTACTTTCTTTCCTAAGCTAACAAGACTGTGTTAGATTTGCAGCATAAAAAATTTTATCTATTTGTTCCTAAATCCTCTTTGACTTTTCATTCTCACTTATCATTACATATACAATCTGGTGTCAAATCTTGTTTCTACCTTTTCAACATCTTTCAAATGTCCCTTTCTCTGGAGGGCAGAAACTGTCCAGATTTTTTATTTGTATCCTTAAGTGCTTACTTGGATATTTCATAAATTTTATTCCTTTATTCATTCATTCATAGTTGCCACTGAAAGGTTAAGAAATATGCCTAGGGTCACACATAGTCAGTATGTCAGAAGTGGGTTGAACCCACGTCTTCGTGACTCTAAGAGTGGCTTTCTTTCTATTATTACATAAGGCCTCTCATTAAGCAGGTACAAGGACAAAAATAGGTACAATTTTGAACAATCAAGAAAAAAAAAGGCTGAAGGTAGAGGAATAGAAAGAAGAGGGTGATTCAGGGCACTGTCATTGTTTGGTCTCAGCTTGAAGGTTTTTATAAAACAGAAAGTCATACTTTCAAATCCACTATGTCTAACTTTCATGAGTCAGTCAACCGTACTCCATGATATTAATGCTTGGTAGGCACCTTGGTCTTAATTATAAATTGTTCTTTATTAGAGCTCCTTTCTTCCATGCAGCTCAAAGAACTTACTTAAAATTTTAAAAATGCACTTCTAAATGAATTTCTTGTACAAAAGGGGCAATCAATTTTTTAAAAATAAACTTCCCCCCAAAAAAATAAACTTCCCCTTTTTAGCTATATAAAGATATGCTTTAAGTGACTTTCTCCTGTATCTAATTCAGCACAAATTCTTTCATTCCACATTGCCTTCCAAATAGGCCACCTTTCACTCCTTGTATGGTAGAAAGTGTTTCCTCAGTCAAAGTGAGAGAAAACAATCCCTTAAATAACCTACCCCATCACACTAAGCAACTGTGTTGCTGGATATGGTGGAAGGAGTACCTTGACTTGGAGGTAGAAGGCCTGGTTTTTAGTGCTGGCTTTGCAAGACTGTGCAGTGACTTTAGGCAAACCATTTTACTTTTCTTCAGTGTCTTTTTAAAAATTCAATTGATCTCAACACACCTCTATTAAGCACCTACTCTTTGCATGGCTGATGGACATGAAAGTTCCCTGTTAGCTCTAGGATTCTATGAGCCTACTAGTCACGCCTTTCCTCGGTTTGAGTATATTTCCTTTTCATCATCCCATCACTGTGCACAAGGAATCTTTTAGGAAGGAGTTCCCTAAACAGCAATCAAGGCAACTAGATGGCACAGTGCATAGAGAGCTGGGCTTGGAGTCAGAAAGACTCCTTTGTGAGTTCAAATCTGGCCTCCCTGTGACTCTGGGCAAGTCACTGTTTGCCTCAGTTTTCTCATCTATAAAATGAGCTGGAGAAGGAAATGCAAACCACTCCAGTTTCTTTGCCAAGAAAACCCCAAATGGGGTCATGCAGAGTCTGAAATGACTCAACAGCAATCAATCAGATGGGAGTCCTCCTGGTATTGTGAAAAGAACAATGTCTCTGCAATGGAGGGCCCTCTGTTCAAATCCTGCCTCTGAAGCTTATTGCCCTCCCTGGGTCTGTTTCCTCATCGGTAAACTGAGGTGGTTGGATTAGACGTCTCAGGTCTCTTCCAACTCTAGCTCTCTAATGCTATGAGATGAATAAAAATTTATTGAGTGCCTACAACCAAACACAGTATCTTTATAATCATATTATTTTTGCCTAGATATGTTTTATTTCACCCTTCAGAAAAGCTCAAGCAAAGATGAGAAGTCAGGATCACTTGCTAGTGTGTAGGCAATCATAACATTTCAAGGAACTTCCAGAGGTTGCCTCATACATTCTCCTGTCACGTCCAGACCTGAAGCTAAAATTGGTACAGCAGAGAACTTTCACCATACATACCAGCCTAATAAGAACCTTCAAAAATTAAGCAAATTAAACAATCACTGGTAGCCTTTCTTCTCCTACTTACCAGTGCCATGATTCACATTGAGGCACAGAGGGAGAATCATTAGCCTGTAGAAGTACAGGACCCACACAGATGGATCTGTTCTTTTAATGTTTAATGTCCAATTCCTTTTGGGCAGGAGCATGTGGGCTTGTACTACTTTGCATGGCAGATCTAAATCATTCTAGGGAGACTTGAGGTGCCAATCTTATATTTAGACATCCCTGGTCGTAGGAGGTTCTATAATGAGTCTCGGTTAGTGACTAGGGCTGGTGTTGGCTTTGCAGTGGGGATGAGAAGCCGACTGGCACTTCATCCATAAGCACCTATGAGGATGAGCACGGAGACTTGTTTTGTCTCCAGATTTGCTCTCGCCTTAGTGAACAAGTTGCCCTCATTTCTGGTGGGCACTCCCCTTCCTCAGAAAAGTAACTGGATCTTTGCTGTCTTCCTGGTATTAGCTGTATCTTAACGAGTCTCCTTTCTCAGATCCAAAATCCAATCAGCCCCCCTCTTTGTCCCTCCCCGGGCACACTGGCTCTCTATTTTGATCCCCAAAGGGATAGGTGCAGAGGTAGAGTATAGATGGGAGGAAGGTGGGAGCTCCAGGCTGTTCAGTATATAGGGAAGGGAAGCAACAGAATGAGACTGGGGGCTCGGCGCTAGAGTAAGTGGTGGGCTGGAGGGAAGGGCGGTTTCTCGATTTGGGCCAGTATGAGGGCACATAGAGGCTTCCTCCTGGCTGTAGGCACGTGGCCATGTTCGGTCCACTAAAGTTCGCTCCCTGACTCTTCCCCGCTCTCGGTATTTTGGGTTTGTTTTTTTTTTTTTTTTTTTTTTGGTCACCCACTTTACCCGGGAGCTGGCAAAGCACTGCAGTTGGCATTTCCAAAGTGCTGCCCTCCGAGAGTCTCAGAAGACGTGGAGAGCGGAGAGAGATGGGGATGGGGTTGGAAAGAGGCGTGCGGTGGATCTCATCATTCCCTGTCCACCCCCTCTCCTGGGTCGCCCCTCCCAGGGAGCCGCAGCGCCCTTGCCACGCAGCGCCTCTCCACGCCTCCAGACTCCCCTGGAGCAGCTCCGCGCTCTCTCCCTTGCTCTCACTCATTCCCCACCTGCAGGGGGCCCGCCGAGCTCCAGCTCCTTCCCTGCGGCGCGGACTGAGTGGGAGCTTCGCGCAGCTGCTCCCGCTGTGGCCCGAGCCGCCGCTGCTTATTGCAGCTGCCGAGGCGGCGGTGCGCACTGCGCGCAGCAACCGACCGCGCGGGAAACGCTCTGGCTGAGGCAGCGGCAGGGGCACTAGCCTCCTGCGGGATTCCGGCCAGGAGTCCCCGGACGTGGGCAGCGGACAGGTGATCAAGCACTCACCTGCGCGGGGCTCCGGGCAGCTGCTGCCCGGAGCAGTCCCTTGGAGCGCACAGCCACAGCTTGGGGCTGCCTATGGGAGCTTCCTGGAGCGCCAAAGAGTGGCAGGACCGCGAGAGTCTGAGCCTCGGAGGACAAGGCAAGTATCTCTGCGTGGGAGAGGAGAAAGGTGGGTGTGGGTCTCCCGTTTCTTCGCTTACCCCCAGTAGTCCTCTCGCGATTTCCCCTTTCTCGTGTAAAGCTCTTCTTTCCGCGTTCCGGTCCCCCTCTGCAGCCCTTAAGCTTGCCTTCTGGCATCGGCCCTTTCTTTACTTTGGCCACTAGCTCGTTGTAAGCGCTTTTCTCAAATGTGTTACCGGAGCGGGGATGGAAAGGTTTGGATTCCATTAAAGGGTTTGGGGGGAGTAGAGGAGTTGCTTTTCAAATAGTCTTACACCCCACTTCTTCCTCCGCTAACCCCCTCCCCGGCCCCCATCTTTATATTTCTTGTTGTGGAGAAATTCACCTGGACTCTCAGGTCGAACATGACCCTAGCACCTTCGATGAAAGCAGCCCTAGTTCTTTTGTGGGGCAGGAGAGAGGAAAATGCCCCTGAATTCTGTGACTCGTGGGTGTGTGTTTCCCCCTCCCCCCCTTCTGGACTGGACACCTGTTGGATTTCCCCAGGCAGCCAGATCTTAGGCTTAGTGCCCTGTGCTGCTAAAACCCGCATTAGTGGCTAGAAACCTGAGAAACCTGGATTGTGCTTTGACTGGGGCCTTGAGTTTCTTAGGATATGTTTAACTCGGCCCTGAGGGGTCCCTAATCTGTCGGCCTCAAGTGGGCCTAATGGTAATCCCAGTGAGTTTAAGTGACTGTCAGTGCGTAGCATCAACCTTCACACCAAGATTACATTTTGATTTCTGCGATCAGTGGAGACAGGACCCGTCTCAGTTTTCTTTCTTTGCACCAACCCCCCGCCTCTGTGATTTACCTGAAACCGCAGGAAGTGCCCAACACTGAAGTTTGATTCCTGAGCCCTGGGATCTCACCTTTCTTCCAGAGTCCCATAAGCCTTCTATGCCACAGTAAATTGCAAATTACATGGGATTTTTTTTTGTTGTTTTGGGTTTTGATGGAAGATATCAGTTTCATCCTAAAAGACGATTGAAAAACTCATTCAATACCATAGGAAGCATTTGTGGGAATTATTGCTAGGCCAACATTCAAATAAAAATGTAGCATCAGCCTTGGAAAACCAGTTGCCTTTTAAAAGATGTGTTTATTAGCACCACTACAACATGCATGATGTAATGTAGTGAGGTGGCTTGAATATCAGCCATGGTAAATGCTGACTTGCTGGGTGTTGTAACTCCCACCCTTTCCTTTCAAATTTGCGGTGGGACAAAGCAGTTTGTTTTATATTATACTTCTGGAGGGTAGAAAATAGGACTCAGATTTACATGAAGAAAAGTTACAGTTAGCAGGGAGGACTATAATGTAAATAGAATATATGCCAGCTTGTTGCCTTTTTCTTCTTTGAAGGAAGGAAGGAAGCCCTCAGGAGAGCCTTCAAAGGTGAAACATGTTGTGGTGTATGGCAGGGAAGCAAGGTTTCCATTTGCTTGGCGTAGTAGAATTTAATTTTGATTGTGAAAAATGAAGGCCTAGCTGATTAGTACTCAAAATAACCTTCATTAGCAATCGAGTTAGCCTTCTTATATAGTTATATTGCTGGTATGTTTTAAATGACTAGTATACATAATTGTGTGTATGTGTGTATATATATACACATGCATATATGTATATATACTTACATATATGTATATATGTATGTATTTGTATGTACATATGTACACGTTTATATATAGTTGTGAAGCTCTAATGAGATAATAATTATAAAGTGCTTACCACAGTGCCTGGCATATAGTAAGCCCTCTATAAATGTTAGCAACTATTATTATGATTTTTATATATTCTGGCTGTCTTTTTTTTTTTTTTTGGTGTCACTTGTGATTTCATGGATGTGTGGAAATCCCTGGGAAGAAATTTTGTGGTTTGCAAAGTACTTTAGTATACATTATCTCATTTGCTATTATCCCTGTTTTATAGATGAATGAATGATATGCTAGGTTCAGTCTTTAGTTTGTTTAGACTGCAGGTTTTGGGCTTCCATTGAAGGCCATTAATACAACTTGGCGATTACTCTGCAATTTATTGGCTTAGAGTTGCCTGGGGTTCTGTGCTATTGGTTGAGTGACTTGTCCCACAGCCATTATGTATCAGAAGTGAGATAACAGGGCTTCCTAACTTCCAGGCCTTCTCTCTGTCCACTAGGCTACTACAGCTGTATGTACAATAGGGAAAAATAGCGGGTAAGTTAATGAATAATAATAGCTCACATTTACACCCTCAAAATAACCCTGTGAGACACTATTATTATCCTCACTTTACAGAGGAGAAATCTGAGGCTAAGAAACGTTAAGTTACTTGCTCAGGGTCCCGGCATAGCTAGCAAGCATCAGAGGTGTTATTATCTTTTCTTTACGTTGCAAGCTAATTTTTTTTTGCTTAAGCAACAAGTTTTAGGACTTTGATCATAAGTCAAGGGGAATCTGAATAATAATAATAAGGGAAATTGAATTTTATAAGTCTCTATATTTCAGTTGATTGACAGATGTTTTTGAGTATCTACTATGTGATATTTCCCATTGGAGGGATGGGGCCAAGCAGACCTGTGATGTCTCTGGTGGACGGGAACTCCCAGCATTGCTCTGTGGTTTATATTTTTAGAGTTGCTTGAGGCAAATCAAGTTAAGGAAGTTAAGTACCTTACCTGTATGTGTCAAAGGTCAGACTTAAACCCAGGTCTTCCTTACTTTGAGGAGGGGCCACTTAACCACTTTAGAATGCTGACTCTCACAGTCACGGTGGCACAGTTGAAAGAGTACTTGAGGGCAGCTAGGTGGCGCCATAGTGCCAGGCCTGGAGTCAGGAAGTGTCATCTTCTAGAGTTCAAATCTAGCCTCAGACATTTACTGTATGACTCTAGGCAAGTCACTTAACCCTATTTACCCCAGTTTCCTTAAAAAAAAAAAAAGTACTGTCTCTGGATCCAGAGAACCTCAGTTCAAGTCCTAATTCTAATACTACCTGTGTGACCTTGGATAATTTACCTTCTCGGGAGTTGAACTTGGTTCTCTGTATCTACAATTTATGAACACAAAACTTTTCTGTTATCAGAATATAAGTTGTCAAATCAACATTTGGCATTTTAAATTGAAGAACAAAAAAGGATGGCTTTATTGCTCGGTTAATTGTTCTTTCTGGCATTGTTAATTAGCTGACATTTTGTCCCTAGCTAGAAAAACTTACACTCCAGGTTTACATATCAAACAGAAGCAGTGTGATAATACTGGGAAGTCTTTCAAATTTATAGTTAAGAAATCTCCATTCTTGTCCTGTCTCCGAAACTTACCATCTATGTGACCCAGGGCAACCCATTTAACTTTACTCAGACGTAGTTTTCTCATCTGTAAAATGCAGTTAATAATAATATTTGTACTGTTTATTTCATGGAGTTTTTAATGGAGAATTTTTGTTGAGGTTGTTCAGTTGTTTCAGTCATGTCCGACTTCACGTGACCCCATTTGAGGTTTTCTTGGCAAAAGCACTGGAGTGGTTTGTCATTTCCTTGTCTAGCTCATTTTACAGAAGAAGAAACTGAGGCAAACAGTTAAGTGACTTACGTGGGGTCACACAGCTAGTAAATGTCCGAGGCTTGAATTTGAACTCAGGTCTTCCTGACTCCAGGCCCAGAATTTGTCTACTATACCACTTAGCTGCCTCTTTAATGGAGAAACTACTCTAAACCTTAACCTGGTGAGTAAATGTGAGTTGTTTCAATTATTAAGTGCTAAGTGTTGTTGTGGGAATAGGGCCTGGATCTGCTATTTCATTGGGATAGAGAGCTCCCAGGTAAGAAAACCTCCTCTACAAAGCCAGGTCATCATCTTCAGTGCAATTTATAATATTAGAGAAGTACCTCAAGCATTGTGAGTTTAAGTGACTTGACCACGGTTATGCAGTGTTTGAGGTAGGACTTGAACCTAGGTCTTCTCGACCTCAGGGTCAACTCTCTATCCCCTACACTGCAATGCCTTATTGTCATTCTGTTTTAAAAGTAATTATCATCACCCCGGAAGTCCACTTCAGCCCTGAACTTCTCACATCGTCTGTACTCTTTCCCTGTTGCCTCTCGTTTGAGTGGATGCTCCCAGAATCTCCTTTTTAAGGAGGCTCCTCAGGCCAGCCATGTGTTTTTTCTCAGGGCTCCACTCTTGACAATCTGGACTTTATCTCTCATCCTCCACCAGATACTTTCACCTGTCCCAATCCCTTTTCAGCTTCCTTTTATGCGTTGTCTTCCCCATTAAAATATAAGATCCTTGGGGGCAGGGACTTTCTTTCTGCTTTTATTTGTATTTCCTGTTCTTAGCTTAGTGCCTGGTGTGTAGTAAATGCTTAATAAACACTTGTTGACTTGACTCATCTTGAGCTTGTTAATATTTTTAAGGACATTATTTACCTCCCTTGACAGCACTCTACATTCTGATGATGGCCTCATAAAACCCTAAAGTGGTGCTTGGAGCCTTCCAAACCCCAAATTGTCTAATGGTAATACAAGTGTGAATATGATCACATGGAAACTCTCAAGAGATGAAATAGCCCTCTGCACCAAGAGATGACTTGGATAAGGAAGAGGGAAGATATTTATTTGCTTCTCAAGTCCTCCCTTTCACTCACTCAGGCTTGTACCTTGGAGGACAAAGGAATCAAATGGCTCTAAAGTCAATCGTCAAGCATTTTGATGAGTAATTAAATATTTACTGACTGATATGTGTTTCACATTGTGCTAGAAACTGTGTGTGTATATGTGGCAGGGGGTGGGGGAGAGCATAGGAATAGTTATGTAATTATCTGTTATCAAAATACTTGTAACCTAATAGGGGAGACAAGACTGACCTACACTAATACATAAAACAATACAAAGTAGTGCATAATTAATTACTAAATTATGGATATACTATGTGTGTTATAAGATCCTTTTTACAGAAGGGAAGATCTTTGAGGCCTGGGGTCAAAACAAAAGGCTTTATGAGGAAGTGAAGCATGAAGGGATAGGTGGGAAGTTTTGGATAGTAGCTCATTGAGTTCTGCCTGTAATTTTTTTTCTGTTAACAAAAACTTATTTTCACTCCCTTTGCACTTAGCACAGTGCCTGGCACATAGTAGGCATTTAGTTCCTTTCTTCCCCTCCCTTCCACCTCCCCCTAATTGAAAAGGAAGAACAAAACTCTTTTAAAAATTATTTAATATTTTATTTTTCCCCAAGAAAAGTGATGAAATAGTGGATTTATAGCTAATATTTATATAGTGCATTCTAATTAATAATAGCTAGCATTCACATAGTACTTTAAGGTTTGTGGAGCTCTTTATATATATCTCATTTAATC
The DNA here is from genome assembly GCF_011100635.1 of Trichosurus vulpecula. NCBI lineage: Eukaryota > Metazoa > Chordata > Mammalia > Diprotodontia > Phalangeridae > Trichosurus > Trichosurus vulpecula. Next base: position 387,869,674 of record NC_050574.1, read on the forward strand.
CTCACAACAAACCTGGAAGGTAAATGCTACTGTTGTTTTGTTACTGTTGTTCAGTCGAGTCTGACTCTTGGTGACCCACAGACCATAGCACTCCAGGCCCTTCTATCTTCTGCTATCCCTCAAAGTTGGTCCAAGTTCATGTTTCCATGACACTATCTATCCATCTAATCCCCTGCTCTCTCCTTTTGCTTTTGCCTTCAATCTTTCCCAACATCAGGGTTTTTTCCAATGAGGCCCCATCTTCTCATTATGTGGACTAAGTATTTAAGCTTCAGTGTTAGTATTTGACTTTCCGATGAACAGTCCAAATTAATCTCTTTCAGTATTGACTGACTGGATCTCCTTGCTGTCCAAGGGACTTTTAGAAGTCTTCTCCAGCACCTCAGTTTTCCCCATCTGTAAAGTGGGCTGGAGAAGGAAATGACAAACCACTCCAATATCTTTGCCAAGGAGAACCCCAAATGGAATCATGAAGAGCAAGGAGGCATTATTATCCTCATTTTACAGATAAGAAATCTGAGTCAGGGACTGAGGTTAGGTGACTTGCTCAGCCAGTTAAGTGTGGCAATTCTATATACTGTTAGGTGCTTCCAACAGATGCTCCTCTTTCCTTGTATGCAAGCTTATCTTCATCCCATGACCTGGATCCCAGTCTGCAAATTACCTTTTCTTTTCTACTCATTGGTAATTAATAATTAGTAGAGGCACATTGCTTGTGGAGGTCCTCCTTGCTGGAGGGTTTCTTTGACAGAAAAAACATTGTCTCTCAAGTCAAAGTATACGGATATAAATTCCATGTCTGATGCTTTAGAAGTTTTGTAATATTGGAAGGTCATTTAACATCCTGAAGCCTTGGTTTCCTTATCTGAAAAATGAAGGAGTTGGATTTGAGGGTCTCTAAGGTCTCTTTAAGCTTTAGATTTGTGGTTCTAAAATGCTTCTTCCCCGTCTCCTCAGAGTACTGTTCCTGCAGTAGTGGTCTCATCTCTTCTCCCCCAGTGTCTCACTGAATAGCTAGCTGTTCACACCCAGTTTTCCATAATATGATTTGAAGGTCCAACTCTTTTGTAAAAATGGTTGTTGTTGTGTTTAAACAACAGGGAACAATAAATCCACTATTTTTAAGGTCAAGGTTCTGTAAGGTCAAAGTTCTTTTACTAAAAACAAAGCAAAGCAAAATATGCCCAGCAGGTCTTCCTCCTGGACATTACACCAAAAGAGATGTTATATCATTTCCCCAAAAATTTATGGTTTAAATGACCAAAAAATGACAAATATATATGTGTGTATATACATGTATTATATATATATATGTATATGTATGTGTATCTATGTGTATACACACACGTGCGTGTGTGTGTTTGTGTACAGATGGAACAGCTAGGTGGTACAGTGGGTAGAGTGTCAGGCCTGAAGTTACCTTTCTGAGTTCAAATATGGCCTCAGACACTTCCTAGCTGTGTGACCCTGAGCAAATCACTTAACCATGTTTGCCTCAGTTTCCTCATGTCTAAAATGAGCTGGAGAAGGAAATGGCAAACCCCTCCAGTATCTTTGTCAAGAAAACCCCAAATAGGGTCACAAAGAGTTGGAAGGGATTGAAGTAGACATATACACACATATGTGTATCTATCCTTTACTGTTCCCTGCTCCTAATTTGTTTCAAGATAAACCCTAAAATTCCTGAGAAGATTCAAGGCAGGGAGGTGTTCTCAAATATTTTGCTAATGACTAAGTTATTATTTTAAGAGAAATTTTGAAAGCCTCTTTCAAAAGAGGAGGAGTGGCAAGTTATTTGGGCCACCTCCTCAATCTGGTATGATAGAATTCAAATGTATAAAGCAATCAATGCAAGAAATACAGGGGATTTTTTCTTTTTGCTGTTATATATAGCCCACAAGCTAGAAATTGTTTCTGTTTCTATGTTCTCATAAGTGGTATAAAATAAAGAAGTCTATAACCAGGAGACAGGGAGTATCTGTGGTTTAGATATTTCCCAGGAACAAGATTGCACACTTTCAAAGTATTTCATTTTGCAAAAGCTACTGGAAAAATAGGTATTTGAAATACACAGCTGGTAACTTCTTTCTTGTGCCCTTAAAACTAATTTCATGGGGCAGCTAGGTGGCGCAGTGAGGAGAGCACCGGCCCTGGAGTCAGGAGGACCTGAGTTCAAATGCGGCCTCAGACACTTGACATATGTACTAGCTGTGTGACCTTGGGCAAGTCACTTAACCCCAAGTGCCCTGCCAAAAAAAAAAAACCCAACTTAATTTCATAGTAATAGATTTAGACCTGGAAGGAATCTTAGAGACCATTTAGGCTGATTCTCTTGTTTTGAGGTTCTGGGAGTTTGAATAATTTGCCCCAGGTCATACAGGTACTCTGTGAAAGATTTGGGATTCAAATCCAGGTCCTCTGACTCCAAATCCAACTTTATTGCCTTCTAGATTATGTTGCTTCTCCATTTTTTATTCTTTTAAAAAAGATCGAGAGTATTAGACTTCTCAAATTGAGCCTATTATTTACATAACCCATAGAGTAAAGTGATATTAAAAGAAAATGAGGAAGGATGTATATTTGGTGTTTTCCATTTTTCTGGATGGGATAATAAATTTATATAGTGCTTTAAGCTTTGCAAAGTACTTTATTTCCCTATAAAATAATAGTCTAATTGCATTGTTTCCAGTTGTTTTTCAGCCATGTCCAAATCTTTGTGACCTCATTTGGGGTTTTCTTGGCAAAGGAAATGGAATGGTTTGCCTTTTCCTTCTCCAGCTCATTTTACAGTTGAAGAAATGGAGGCAAACAGGGTGAAGTGACTTGCCCAGGGTCACACAGCTAGTAAGTGTCTGAGGCCAGATTTGAACTCAAGGAGATGAGTCTTCCTGACTCCGGAGCTGGCACTCTATCCACTGCAAGTCTAATTACTTACATCCTTTTAAAATGTTATTCCTGAAAGTACATTTTTATGAGGCATCCTTCAGGATGTCCAGAGATGGAAAGAAACCTGAGACACGGATGCCCTCATGGGACCAAGCAGAGGGACTGAGCTGTGGAATCTTCTCATCCACTACCCTTCCCTTCACAAAGTGAACATCCCCATCGAGCTCAGATACCCCTGTTGGTGGGGTCCATCTTAGATTCCCTAGGGACAGAAATAATTCTGGCTTGATGATTTCCTAAATAATCCAGTCACATAATATTTCAAAGCACTTTCACATCTATTATTTCATTTTATCGTGGTAGCAGCTCTGTGCGATAGGGAGAACTAGTTTTATCACTGTTTGATAGATGAGAAAAATTGAGTTGTAGGGAGGTTGTAAATTGCCTGTCACATAGCACAGGAGACTTAAACTCCAGTCTCCTGACTCATAACATGTACTCTTCCTGCTGGGACACACTGCCTTCACAAGAAACAAATAGTTCTTTTTTTGTACCTGCCATTATTTTAAATTTAGTTTTCACTTATTTTAAATTTAGTGCCTAACTTTCAAATACGGAGTGAAAAAAAATTCTTCCTTTGTATCTTAATAATTAATAATTTTTCAAGGAGTGAAAGGAAACAAAAGCTCTTTTTTGTTTCTACTTTTTGATGTACTTATGGCACTTGAAATTTTTGATTTAGAACCTAGGTGATATAAATAGAGCTCTGGGTTTAGAATCAGGAAGACTTGAGTTCAAATCCTGTCCCAGAGACTTGGTAGCTCTATAACCATGGGCAAGTCACTTATCCCCTGTCCTTAGCTCCTCATCTGTAAAATGAGAATAATAGACTATATGACCTCTAAGGTCTCTTTCAAATCTAACTGAATATTCCTATATTAACTACTAAGTTGATATTAATTACTAAGGGTTATGGGAGGGTTATGGGCAGCTTAGGTGGCACAGTAGGTAGAATGTTGGGCCTGGAGTTAGGAAAACTTTTCTTCCTGATTTCAAATCTGACCTCAGACACTTACTGGATGTGTGACCCTGGGCAAGTCACTTAACCCTGTTTGCCTCAGTTTCCTCATCTGTAAAATGATCTGGAGAAGGAAATGGCAAGCCACTCCAGTATCTCTGCGAAGAAAACTCCAAATGGGGTCACAAAGAGTTAGACAATGAAGTATTAGTGTAGGGAGTACTCACACAGAGATGATTAGATACTCTCACCAAAGTCAAGAGCATGGAGGATATTGAACAAATTTTTATCACTGGTGGTCTCTGTGGACAATGGGGTTGACTTAATAGTTGGGATATATAATGAATATCAAATGTGTATCCCATTGCAAATCTACCTGATCACTTTGCATCAGTGTTTGATTCCCCTTTCTTGGTTGAAATTAGAGCCTCAGTTAAAGGCTACAAAACTTAGTGGAAATAGCATTCATTGGTTCTGGAGTTGGAAAACCTGGGTTCAAATCCTACTTCTATGACTACCTGTGTGACATTGGGTGAGTCTATTAACCTCTCCAGGCTTTTTTCATTATCTGTAGAAGGGGGAGGGGAGAAGAAAAGGGACTAGACTTCCACGGTTCCTTCTCACTCTAAATCTTTGAGCCTATAATTTGAGTTACAAGTTTTGCCCACACTTATTCACCACTTCTTTACTTTCCTCATTACCTTCAAAGAATAAGGAAAGGGTATTTGTTTTGCTTACATTTATATAGTTCCTCCTTTCCGAGATAGTTGAAGTATCATAGAAGTTTATTGTCTGAAAAATCATTAAATAGAGGTTATTTTTGTTCCCTGAGAATCCAAGAGAAGCTTCACCGAAAGGAGTGTCAGAGATCCATAGGGATGCTCACTTTGTGAGGAGGAGGAGAATATGAGAGGATTTCATACTTCTTTCCCTATACTTGGGTCTCAAGCTTCCTTCCATTTCTTGACATTCTGGTGATAGCCTTATGAAAATGTACTTTCAGGAATAACATGCATAAGTAAAGCATGTGTCAAGCTATTATTATTTGCCAAGCACCTTGCCAAATATTGGAAATAAAAATGCATGGAAAAAAGACAATCCCTACTCTAACAGATCTTATAGTCTCAAGAGAGAAGACAGCTTATAAAAGGAATCTGGGAAGTAGTGGGGAAGTGTGTGGGAAGAAGAAAGGGGCAAAGTGGAAAGGCCCATGCAATCAGGAACAGATCCTGGGGAGAAGAGGGCGTGGATGGCCTGGGCACTTCCTGGAATGGTAGTCCCAAGCAGGGACTTACCAATTAGAAGAAAGGACTGCAGGGGTGGTGGCATCTCCGGGGCAAGAAGGCTGCTGGTACAGAACCTGGAAAGATTAGCAGTGGAGCAGGAAGAGAAGAAGAAATAATGTTTGCTAATAGATTATTAGACATTATGAGAAGCTCTAGGGCCGGGAGTGTCCTCATTAGGCTGCTTGCATACCAGGATTTAGGCTTTGTCAATCCACATTTCCTAATAAGTTGCTTGTAGGGATTCTAGAGTACTTGCAGGAGACATAGCCTTGTCTTGGGATGGCCCTATGATCCGATGGACTCTCAGGACAAATTAACCTACATAGTTCATCTCTGTGGGACTCTGTAAAATGAGGGGCTTGAGTTAGATACTTTCTCTGATCTCTTCCAACTGTGTAGAAGTTGGATTAGTTTGGGGTCCCCTTACACTTCCTGTATATTTCTAAGGAGGCAACTTGGTACACTAGAAAGAGGATTGGATTTGGAGTTAAGAGGTTTGAATCCCCTTTCTACTTCATACTAAATGAGTGACCTGGGGCATGTCACTTAACCAGTATGAGATGAGTGTCTTTATTTTTGAAAAAAGATAGGGATTTTAATATTTGTACTACTTATTTCACAGGGCTGATGATCAGAGAAGAGAGTGAGGATCAAAAAAAGAGAATATACATAAAGCACTTTGTACTATTGAGTGCTTTATAAGCTGTAACATATTACTTAGTCTAGCAGCAGCTAGGTGACCCGTTGGATAAAACACTGGGTCTGGTGTCAAGAAGACTTGAGTTCAGATCCAACCTCAAACATTTATAAGCTGTGTGACCTTGGACAGGTCACCCAATCTCTGTTTGCCTCAGTTGTAAAGTAGGGATAATGAGAGCACCTGTTTCCCAAGGTTGTGAGGATCAAATTTATAACGTACTTAGCATAGCTCTTGGTACATACTATGCATTTGATAAATGCTTATTTCCTTCCTTATATCAAAAGAAGGAGAGAGCCTTGGGACTTTTTGTCTTGCCTAATCCATCAGAGGGCAGCTAGGGGGACCAGTGGATAGAGTGCTGGGCCTGGAGTTGGGAAGACCCAAGTTCAAATCTGGCCTCAGACACTAGCTATGTGACTCTGGGCAAGTTACTTAAACCTGTGTGCCTCAGTTTGCTCCTCTGTAAAATGAGCTGGAGAAGAAAATGGCAAATCACTCCAGTATCTTTGCCAAGAAGACCCCAAATGGGGTCAGAAAGAGTCAGAACTGGACCGAAAATGACTGAAGAACAACAACAAACCCAACAGAAACTAGAGGGTCAGCTTTGGAGTCAAGGAAGGACCCAGTCCCACCTTGGATATGTACTGGATGTGTGACCATTAGCAAGTTGCTGAGCCTCTCAAGTGCTCACAGCCAGTGTTCTAAGACTAGGGTTAAAAACTCTGATTTTAAGAACTTTTGGGGGAGCCAGTGAACCCCTTTGGCAGTTTGGCAAAGGCTTTGGATCCCTTCTCAGAGTAATGTTTTTAAATGTGTAAGATCAAATATACAGTGTTACAAAGGAAACCAATTATACTGAATAAAGTCATCAAAACATTACAAAAAAAGTTTTTGTCCCCTAGGTTAAGAACCCTTTTCCTAAGACTATCACTCGCAGAATGGTTTTTCATCTGCATCAACAATGGGAACTTTCTCATCCTGAGCTCTCTCTACATTGATGAAAGCATAGGTCAGAATGAAAAATAATTCCCTGGGCAGATTCTGAGGAGTGGAAGCAAGGTGCCTCAGTGTCTGCTGGCTGCACTAACCTGTACTAACATGTTCCTAGAGAAGCATAAAGGTATCATTCTCCTTGGAATGACTCATTAACCTATTATCTGACCTATTTTCCAACTAGTCAGATGGGGACAGGGACTTTTGCTCCAGTCCCTATCCAGAGAATGGGGGCTGGGAAATCAAAGGTTGATTGTGGGGGAACAGGAGGAGGAAAAGTGGTCCCTAGACAGTTTAGGCTAAAAATAGGATCAGAATGCTGATCAAGACAATTTGTAGATAGATTTTAATTACCATAGGATAAGAATTCTGTGTTCTGTAAAGTCATCAGTTTCTGTACTTTGGGTTTTTTTTGTTTTGTTTCATTTTTATTTCGTGTCATCCATAGTTTCAGGGAAAAGTTCCTGAGGAAAAATTCCAACCTGATAGCAGATGAATTAGCCATACCAGGCCCAGATAGCTAAGGAAATCAGAACGTCCTTAGAGGCCAGCTGTGAAAAGGGCCATCCCACTTCCCTGAGCCAAGCAAGTAAGAGAACCTAAGAGACAGGCCATGAGACAACTACCATTGATGATTCCTTCTTTTCTGGGCCAGGCTACCCCAATACCTGTAAGCTTGCCGTTTGCTAGAGTGACTGTCCTGGCTCGTGACTGGACAATCAGAATCACAAGATTTTAGGACCAGAAAGTACGTTCAGATATCATTTAGCCAACCCCTTTATTTTATAAATGAGGAGATTAAGGCCCAGACAGATTAAGTGATTTGTCCAGGGTCACACCGCTCCTAAAAGTTTGCATTCTGACATTTATGTTAGTACATATGGATAATGCCCCATAAAAAGAATGGAAATAAGGAGTTCCTCTCTTAATATAGGCATAGCTCACCTAATGCTATTAATTGAATCTATAAAAGCATGCTATTAGGTGAAACTGTATTGAATAGGACAGTTTAGTTTCATAGGAACAATGTTACAATGGTAAAAATAAAAATATAGCGGCAATAACTTGCATGATTGAAATTAAAAGAAGTCTTCCTCCAATTCCTTGTCTTGGTGACTCTGGGCTCTTGAGAGTGTCTTGGTCAATGAGGATGGTGAAAAAATGTAGAAAATGGCCTTTCAGAGGAGGAAGACAGAAATAATAAAATAGAAATAATTCAGGATGAAGAAAAGAAGGGGCAGAGCGGATGGAGTGCTGAGCCTAGAGTCAGGAAGACCCGACTTCAGATCTGGGCTCAGAGACTAGCTGTGAGACCCTAGCTGGGCAAGTCACTTAACTTCCTTTTCCCTCGGTTTCCTCAATTGTAAAATGGGGATAATAACGCCTATTTTACGGTGTTATCACGAGGATCAGATGGGGTAATATCTGTAAAAGCATTTAGCACAGTGCCTGGCACATCATGGATTTTATAGAATAGCAGTAGTAATAAGCTAACATTTATGTAGCACTTAACATGTGTCAGGTGCTGCGTTAAACATGCTATAATTATTCTCTCATTTGTTCTTTACAACAGTACTGGGAGGTAGGTGCTGTTATTATCCCTGTTTTATAGTTGAAACTGAGGCAAAGGTTAAATGACTTGCCTAGGATCACATGAGTATCTGAGGCTGGACTTGAGCTCAGGTCCTCCTGACTCCAGACTCAGTCATGCCAACCAGCTGCTCCAAATATAAAAATACTCATTTCCTTTCTTTCCCTTTCCCTCCCCCTCACCCCCCCCCCCAAAAAAAGCTTATGGACTGCTTGGTAGTTTCATACATGTATATCATGCATATGCTTTTCTTAAAAAAACAGTTTATTATGTTTATTTCTTAAATTAACAAGCATTTTAAATACTAATCTGTCACTACCACTATATCCCCTCTGCCACTGAGCAAATGGAAGGAAGGAAGGAAGGAAGGTGTATTATGAGGGCAGAATTTATAATTTCAAAAAGAATCATATATATGTCTGAAAGGTTCGGAACCACCGGATATAAGGAATTCTCAAAGTAGGAGGCAGAAGAATCAAAGCATATATTTAGGCTCCACAGTAACCAACCCACAAACCAGCATCCCCATCTTGATATTTTGATCAAAAGCTTCCAGGCCCAATAAGTCCGCCTCACAAGAGTAACAGGAGGCCACAGAGAAGCATGATGGTATAAAGCAAAATCATATACATGCTTCCCCTCTATGGTAAAAAGATTACCCAGTGGCCTCAAGTCCTTGTTCAGCACTCCTCAATCCACACGTAGGTCAGCTCTACTACCGGCAGCTCCTGCTTCAGCTTCAGCTGTAGCTGTCTCTGGCACCAACGGAAGCTGTTTTTAACCATCTGGCTAGCATCTTCTGCTGGGGGGTGTAAGGTATGCCGGGGAAAGCACAGGTTCTTTTGATCTGCTTAAGCAAGGGAAGCAAGGTGAAGGGGCCGACAAGCTTACTCCAATCCAACATACAGACAGCATTCAGTTAGTTCAGGGGAGAAAGCCAAACTATTCAAGGGCACTTGTTGACTAAGTGCTAAGGAGCCCATTTTTGGTTACCAACACAGAAGGAAGAAAGAAAAATAAAGCCTTCAACACATAGCTGTGTACACTGACAGAACAATTTCTCACATTAGTCATGCCTAAAAATATGTCTCTTTCTGCATTTTAAGTGCATCACCTCCCTGTCAAGAGGTGAATGGGGTATTTTATCTTCATTCTTTTGGACTTGTGGTTTATCATTGCATTAATCAGAGTTCCAAAGTCTTTCAAAATTATTTTTCTCTGTACTGTTGTTATCATTATATAAATTATTCTCTTAGTTCTGTTCCTTTTACTCAGCATCAGTTCATATAGGTCTTCCTAGTTTCCTCTGAAATTGTCTATTTCAGCATTTCTTATGGCAAAGTCATATTCCATTATATTCATGTTCTACAATTTGTTGGTTGTTCAGTCCTTTTAGCCATGTCTTACTCTTCATGACCCCCCTATTTGGGGTTTCCTTGGCAGAGATACTGGAGTGGTGTGCCATTTCTTTCTCCAGCTCATTTGACAGATGAGGACACTGAGGCAAACAGGGTCAAGTGACTTGCCCAGGGTCACACAGCTAATAAGTGTCTGAGTCTAGTAGATGAGTCTTTCTGACCACACGTCCAGTGCTCTGTGCACTGTGGCGCCACCTACCTGACCTACAGTTTGTTTAGTCAGTCACCAATAGAGAAGGGAATAAGAATTTATTAAGCTTTTATGTGCCTAGGCACTGTGCCATGCGCTTTACAAATATTACGTAATTTGATCATCACAACAACCCTAAGAGATAGGTGCTATTAAAATGGATAATCCCCATTTTATAGTTGAGGAAACTGAGGCAGAAAGAGATTAAATGATTTGCCTAAAGAAGGCTGGATCTGAACTCAAGTCTTCTGGACTTAGACCTGGTACTCTATCCACTGTACCACCTACTTGTCTCAATAAGAGGATACCTCCTTTATTTCTAATATCTGGCTACCATGAAAAGAGTTGCTGTTTTTTTTAATGTATATGTTCTTTCCCTCTTTCTTTGAGATATTTGAGGTTTAGGTCTAGTAGGGCATAGTTGGACCAAAGACTAGGTACAGTTTGGTAACTTTTTTGGGATTAGTTCCAAATTGCTTTCCATAATGGCTGGACCATTTCACCATTCTGCCAGTAGTGCATTAGAATACCTGTATTCCTACAGGACCTTCAACATTTATAATTCTCCTCTTTTTTTCGTACTTACCAATCTGACAAGTATGTGGTAGAACTTCAAAATTGCTTTAATTCACATTTTTCTAATTATTGGTGTCTTAGAGCAGTTTTTTCATGTAATTGTTGATAACTTGGATTTCTACCCAATTCTTATCCTTTGATCACTTATCTTTTTGTGAATGTTTTGTTTCATAAATTTGAATTAGTTCCTAATGTATCTTAGATATTAGACCTTTATAAGGAAAACATGATAAAAAGTTTTTTCTTCAAACACCTATTTCTCTTCTAATTTTTACTACATTAGGTTTGTTCGTGCAAAACCTTTTAAATTTTATAATAATCAAAGTTTTTGCAGTCCTTTCTTTCACTTAAGTCATAAACTCTTACTCTATCCATAGTTCCAATGGGTAATTTCCTCCTTGCTCCTCTAATTTGTTTATTAGGTAACTTTTATATTTAGGTCATTTATCCCTTTGGAACTCATCATGGGGTATGGTATAAAGTGCTGATTTAAACCTAACCTCTGCCAGACAACTGTCCAGTTTTCTCTGCAATTTTTTGTCAAATAAATGAGTCCTTACCCCAGTAACTAAGCTCTTTGGATTTGTCAAACACTATGATGTGTTGGGTTTTTTTTTCTGTATATTGTATACCTAATTTGTTCTACTAATCAACCTCTTTCTTATTTAATGAGTCATTTTAATGATTACTACTTTATAGTACAGTTTGAGACTTGGGACTGATAGGACACCTTCCTTGTCAAGTTTTAAATTTTTATCATTGAGACTCTTAATCTTTTGTTTTTCCAACTGAATTTTGTTATTTTTTTGTAAGTCTATAAAAGTATACCTTTGGGAATTTGGCACAGTTCTGTAAGTTTATTCAGTAGTTGTTAGTAGTTTTTAGTAGTTTATTCAATAGTTTTTAGCAAGTTTATTTAGCAAATTTATTGTTACTTTATTGTATTTTGTTGATATACCCATGAGCAATTAAATTTTTTCCAATTATTTGTCTCTTTATTTCTGCAAGGAATGTATTGCAGTTATATCCATAAAGTCCCATAGTGAATCTTTCTATTATTATTAAAAATTATGTAGTTTTTAATTGATATTTTTTAGTTTTCAGCATTGATTTCCACAAGATTTTGAGTTACAAATTTTCCGCCCATTTCTATCCTCCCCCCACTCCAAGACGGCATATATTCTGATTGCCCCGTTCCCCAGTCACCCTTCCCTCCTATCACCCCCCTTTCCCTCCCCCCATCCCTTTTCCCCTTACTTTCTTGTAGGGCAAGATAGATTTCTGTGACCCATTACATGCAAAAACAACCTTTTTTTTTTGAGCATCTGCTTTTAAAACTTTGAGTTCCAAATTCTCTCCCCTCTTCCCTCCCCACCCACTCTCCCTAAGAAGGCAAGCAATTCAACATAGGCCACACATGTATCATTATGCAAAACACTCCCATAAATAGTCATGTTGTGAAAGACTAATTGTATTTCCCTCCTTCCTATCCTGTCCCCCTTTATCCAATTTTCTCCCTTGACCCTGTCCCTTTTCAAAAGTGTTTGCTTTTGATTACTTCTTCCTGCTATCTGCCCTTCCTTCTGTTGTCCCCCTTTTTTATCCCCTTCCCCCTACTTTCATGTGGGGTAAGATACCCAGTTGAGTGTGTATGTTATTCCCTCCTCAAGTCAAATCTGATGAGAGCAAGATTCACTCATTCCCCCTCACCTGCCCCTCGGAACTTCCAATGAACTGCTTTTTCTTGCCACTTTGTTGTGAGATAATTTACCCCATTCTATCTCTCCCTTTCTCCCTCTCTCAGTATATTCCTCTCTCATCCCTTAATTTAATTTAATTTTTTTTAGATATCATCCCTTCATATTCAACTCATCCTGTACCCTCTGTCTATGTATATGTATATTCCCTTCAACTACCCTAATACTGAGAAAGTTCTCGTGAATTACACACATCATCTTTCCATGTAGGAATGTAAACAAAACAGTTCAACTTAAATAAGTCCCTTGTGATTTCTCTTTCTTGTTTACCTTTTCATGCTTTTCTTAATTCTTGTGTTTGAAAGTCAAATTTTCTATTCAGTTCTGGTCTTTTCACTGAGAAAGCTTGAAAATCCTCTATTTCATTGAAAATCCCTATTTTGCCTTGGAGCATGATACTCAGTTTTGCTGGGTAGGTTATTCTTGGTTTTAATCATAGATCCATTGACTTCCAGAATATCATATTCCAAGCCCTTCGATCCCTTAATGTAGAAGCTGCTAGATCTTGTGTTATCCTGATTGTGTTTCCATAGTACTCAAATTGTTTCTTTCTGGCTGCTTGCAGTATTTTCTCCTTGATCCGGGAGCTCTGGAATTTGGCGACAATATTCCTAGGAGTTTTCTTTTGGGGATCTTTTTGAGGAGGTGATCAGTGGATTTTTTCAATTTCTATTTTACCCTCTGGTTCTAGAATATCAGGGCAATTCTCCTTGATAATTTCTTGAAAGATGATGTCTAGCCTCTTTTTTTGATCATGGCTTTCCAGTAGTCCAATAATTTTTAAATGATCTCTCCTGGATCTATTTTCCAGGCCAGTGGTTTTTCCAATGAGATATTTCACATTGTCTTCCACTTTTTCATTCCTTTGGTTCTGTTTTATAATATCTTGATTTCCCATAAAATCACTGGCTTCCACTTGTTCCAATCTAATTTTTAAGGTGATATTTTCTTTAGTGGTCTTTTGGACCTCCTTTTCCATTTGTCTAATTCTGCCTTAAAGGCATTCTTCTCCTCATTGGCTTTTTGGAGCTCTTTTGCCATTTGGGTTAGTCTATTCTTTAAGGTGTTATTTTCTTCAGTATTTTTTGGTTCTCCTTTAGCAAGTCATTGACTTGTTTTTCATGGTTTTCTCATGTCACTCTCATTTCTCTTCCCAATTTTTCCTCTACTTCCCTTACTTGCTTACTTACTCTACTTTTCTTACTTGCTTGTTCCATGGCCTGAGACCAATTTATATTTTTCTTGGAGGCTTTTAATGTATGCTCTTTGACTTTGTTGACTTCTTCTGGCTGTATGTTTTGGTCTTCTTTGTCACCAAAAAAAGATTCCAAAGTCTGAGTCTGAATCTGAGACTGTTTTCGCTGCCTGTTCATGTTCCCAGCCAACTCCTTGACCCTTGAGCTTTTTGGAAAGGTCTGACTGCTTGTAGAGAGTCCTTTGTCCCAAGCTTTAGGGGGCCTTGCGCTGCTGTTTTCAGAGCTACTTCTACACAGCAAGCTCTGCCACAGCAGCGCTCCTCCTCCCCCAAGAACCACCAACTAGGACAGCGACTCAGATCCAAGCAGGCTCTGCACTCCTTCTCTGATCTGCTGCTTAATTCCTCCTGCAGTGTGGGCCCGGGGCCAGAAGTAACTGCAGCTGAAAGCAGCTCCAGAGCTGCACCACCTTCACCTCCCTGGGCGGTGGCCAAACCGTGAACTTCTTTCACTCAGTTCTAGCTGTTCTACCCACTAACCTTCTCTGTTGTCTTTGGCCACAGCTCACTGATTCAGGGCACTATGCCTGATACACCCGGCTCCCTGTCTGGTTGGTCCTGGCGCAGCCATGCTAGGCTCTGCTGCGCTCTACTCCCAGCTTGTTGCAATAGACCCTTCTCAGTGACCATCCTGGCTGTCCTGTGCTGGAGCCCTGCTTCCCTTTGCTATTTTGTGGATTCTGCAGCTCTAGAATTTGTTCAGAGCCATTTTTATAGGTGTTTGGAGGGACGGGGAGCTTATGCAAGTCCCTGCTTTCCAGATGCTGTCGTGGCTCTGCCCTCCCTTAGTGAATCTTGATAAATACAGTTCCAAATATTTTATTGCTTTTGTTATTATTTTTCATAGAATTTCTCTTTTTAGTTCTTCTTACTGAGTTTTGTTGATTATACATAGAAATGCTGATGATTTATGTGGATTTATTTTATATTCCTCAAACTTATTGAAGTTATTACTTATTTCAGTGAATTTTTAGTGGACTCTTTAGTGTTTTCTAAGGACACAATCATATCATTTGCAAAAAGTGATCTTTTTTTTCTTCTTTGCCTGGGTTTGTTTCTTCAATTTCATGTTCTTGTCTTAATGCTATAATTAGCATTTCTAGTGCTGTGTTAAATAGTAATGATAACAATGGCCACCCTTGCTTTACCACTGATCTTTTTGGAAAGGCTTTTAACTCTTCTCTATTTCATATAATGTTTGCTGATAGACTTAGAGAAATATTATTTACCATATTAAGGAAAGATCTATTTATTCCTGTTTGCATCCTATATTTCAAAAGTTTTTAGTAGAAATAAGCCTTTTTAGCATCTAGTGATGTAGCCATATATTTTTATTTACATTATAAACACAATTTATTCTATTTATAACTTGTCCTTTGCTGAACGAGTCCTTCATTCCTGGCGTAAGCCCAACCTGTTAATAGTGTGTAATCTTTCTAACATATTGTTACCTATTGCTAACATTTTATTAAAATTTTTTGTCTTAACTCCAAAGGACTCATGATGGAGAGAGCTATGTACATCCAGAGAAAGAACTATGGAGTATGAATGCAGATTACGGCAAACTAGTTGCTCTCCTTTTTTTGTTCTTTTGTTTTTTTTTCTCTTTTGTTTTTGTTTGGTTCTTTGGTTTTGTTTCTTCTTTCTCGTGATTCATTCCATTGGTCATAATTCTTCTTTACAACTTGAGTATTGTGAAAATAAGTTTAATGTAAAGTTATATGTAGAAGATATGTAGGATTCTATGCTGTCTTGGGGGGGGGGAGGAGAAAATCTGGAACCCAAAATCATGCAGAACTGAGTGTTGTAAACTAAAAATAAAAAAGCTTAATTTAAAAAGAAAAAAAAATTTTGTCTTAATGTTCATTAGAGACATTGGTCTACAATTTTGTTTTTCTATTTTATCTCTTCCTGGTTCAAGTATCAAAGCCATATTTATAATCATAGAAAGAGTTGTAAGGATGTATCTTATCACAAACAGATTATGCAACATTGGAATTGTTTTTTGCATGTTTGCTAATAATAGTAATAGCTAGTATTTAGATAGCATTTTAAAGTTTACAAAACACTTTGCAAATATCACATTTTATCCTCTCTACAACCTTGGTATGTAGGTACTATTATTACCGCGGCCATTTTATAGCTGAGGTAATGAAGGCAGAGATTAAGTGACTTTTCCAGGGTCATACAACTAGTAAGTATCTGGGGCCATGTTTGAATTCATGTCTTCTTGACTGCATGTCCCACTATGCTTTATCAACTGTGCTACTTCGATAGATAGAATTCATTTATAAATCTATTTGGTCCTGGAATTTTTTTCTTTGAGAGTTCATTTATGATTTGTACAATTTCTTTTTTTTTTATAATGATTTAGTCTGTTTTTTTATTGTTGTTAATCTAAGTATTTTATATTTTCGTAAGTTTCCTTCTGTTTCCTCTAAGTAATCAGTTTTGTTAGCACATAATTGGGCAAAATGGTTTCTGATAATTTTCTTTATTTCCTCTATTGTTGTGAATTGTCCTTTTTTTCATTTTTGATGTGAACAAGGTAATTTCCCTCTCTTAAAAAATCAGGTTTGCTCTTTATTAGTTTTTCTGCATATACTTACTAAAAAGGAAGTTAGAACTCACTCTTTTTGGTGAACATTGAATAACCATGAAAGGAATGAAATGGACCACATTTTAATATCCAGTAAACTATTAGCTACTAGTGCTGGAATTATTTCAGAATCAGTTGTCTGTGTAATCAGATCATTGCCCCTTTATCTAAGAGGTCACTACGGACATCAAATTACAAGAAAGGATAAAGGTGAGAAGACATTATATGTAAATAAAATGGCTCCAGTCTGACCTGTTTGCCTAAGCTTTTCATTCTGAAAAATAAGAAAAGGCATTTGCTTTGATTGCTGACCTTTATAAGAGTTTAACTGATATAAAACACTTAATACAATGAGAGGGCCAAAAGAACTCAGAAATTACCTGTGCCAACAATTTATTTCCCTGCCAGTTAGAAAAGTGAGTCAGGCAAGGGCAGTACTGATTTAGAATATGAATTCAGTTATAAAATACTACAGAGAAAGAAGACTAAATATTATGAAAAATGTTATCTCATAAAATAACAAAAAGCAGTGAAGAAAAACAAGACGCCGAGAAAACTTGGTGTGAGACTCAGATAAGATCATTAATTAATAATCCCAAGATAATTTATGAAAGAAACGGGAAGGAGTAAACAGTGATATTAAATGGGGAACGAAAAAGAATTAGCATTTATTAAGTACCTACTATATTCTAGGAACTATACTAAGCTCTTCAGAACTATTGTCTCAGGGCAGCTAGGTAGCACAGTGAGTAGAACACCGGTCCTGGAGTCAGGAGGACCTGAGTTCAAATCCAGCCTCAGATATTTGACATACTTACTAGCTGTGTGACCTTGGGCAAGTTGCTTAACCCCAGTTGTCCTGCCTTCTCCCCTCTAAAAAAAATATGAAAAAAAATGTTAAAAAAAAAAGAACTGTTGTCTCATTTGATCTTTACAGCAAGCCTGGAAGGTAGTTGCTGTCATTGTCCTCATGTTATAGTAGAGGTAACTGAGGCAGACAGAAATTAAGTACTTGCCCATGGTCACATAGCTAGTAAATACTTAAGGTGGAAGTCTTCTTAACTGCAGGCCCAGTGATGTATCCACTGCATCATCTTAGCTGCCTCTGGAATGGAGTAGATCTCTCCTCATTCAAATGACAAGCGGCATGGTGGAGTGCAAATGGTGCTACATTTGGATCAAATGGACCTGAGTTCAAATCCCAGCTCTGCCACTTAACACTTACTGATCTTGGGGCAATTTACTTAACTTTTCTGGGCCTCAGTTTCCTCATCTGTAAAATGAAGGGATTAACCAGATGGCCTTTAATGTCTCTTCCAGCTTTAAATCTGTGATCTTAAACTACATGCTAGACACTGTCTGATGATAACAAATACAAAAATAATAATAAGGAAACAGTCCCAACCTTTAAGGATTTTTTTTGAGTGATAAAAACTGTGAATCCTTTGTCTAAAATCCATAAACTTTCACTTGCACTCTATTTGCGGGGTGGTCACTAGGGTTCCCATCTTTTTGTAATGTATTTGTCATTCCTCTGTTAAGAAATGTGAGATCAGGCTTTCATCATGCACCCCTGAGAAGAATTGGCATCAACATTTTTGGAGCTTATCTACGTTCAATTTTGCAGGGAAGCCAGCATTTCATTCACATTCTTTGATGTACCTTTCTGTCATTCACCTCCTTAATGGTACTCACATTTTCTGTTTAGCATTTGATCCAACTTGAACATTGGGTTGGACTTTGTTTCAGTGATCTAGCTAAGTAGAAATTTTCCTTGTCCTCTGCCTTCAGGGGATCCTCCTCTCCAATTATCTTTGCTTCTCCAGCCTCTGTCGTAAAGATTTTAATCGATGTAGTTGTTTGCTCTGTTTTTTTGTGCGGCTTTGACTCTTTTATCACCATAACCTTTTATCTTTTCCTTGTAATTGTAGATTATGGGTATCAGGAATTTCTGGTGTACTTTTATTTCTGGTTTCCATTCTACATGTGTCTTTTTCATTATCTTTAATCAGGAGATACAGTATTTAAGTTTTCTACTGTGTAATTTGGCTAGATATTGATATAATCTTCCAGTTTCTTTCTGCAGATCTTTGATAGTTGTGTTGAGTTTTCTTTTCTATAATGCTGTTTGATGCCTGCCCTTAGGAATATTCTTAGATAGTTTCACCTTTCTTTCTTTGGTCCTTACCACTGCACTGGACACATCATACACCATTATGAGCAGGTCTTGTAATATTTTTACTCTCAGTATCAAATATTGTGAGACAAGGAATTTGCTCGTGATGGTTATAGTAGATACCAACTTTTCTTAGTTATTCTTTTCTGGTGATTTATCTTTTAGTTTGATTTATCATCAAACTCATAAAAAGCTCTTCAAAATTTCATTTCGAGAATGCCCGTCTCCAAAGAATAGAGTGTTGATCCAGGAAGACCTGGGTTCAGTTGCCACCCTCTGACACATACATAAACCCAAGCAATTAAGTATTTTAACCACTTGATGCTCTCTGTTAGGCAACTGTCTAGACCAGGAGTGGGGAATCTGCTCTAGATTATAAGTGGTAGAGAAGTTTCAGGACTGCACTAATAGAGGGAATTGCCTTATGTAAGATTACCTTATAGCAATGAAAACATGTGACTAGCTCTTACCTGTACCATTATTTGACTTGATAGAAAAAATTAGCAGTTCATAAGATGTAGAATGTAAGATTTGGTATGAGGGAGAAATGTGTTCGAATTCTGCCTTTTAGGATGATTTCAGAAAAACCTGGGAAGACTTATATGAACTGATGCAAAGTGAAGTATCAAGCAATCAGCAAGCATTTATTGTTATACGTTCCAGGCACTGTATGAAGGACTAGAAATATGAAGACAGCCCTCACTAGGCTTACTTTCTTCGGGTTGTTTAAGATTTGTTGATCAATGCAGCCACAGAGGTAGCATTTTTTTTATGATCCTCTGATTATCAGAATACAAATAAATAGTGCTTAGAAAGGATCTGGCACATAGGTGTTTAGTAAATGTTTGTTGATAGATTTCTTTACTTCTATTTCTATGGGTGGTTTCCCCTTTCGAGGTCAGGGGCTGTTTTTATTTTTGTTTTTGTACCCTCAGAACCTGGCGCATAGTAAGCATTCAATAAAGGCTTATTCAGTTGACTTAAATTGATAATTGAATGGAAGTCCAAAAAAGATAATATGTTCTCCAGGGAGATCCATGGCTACTCAAAAAGAGATCAGTCTAACATGAATAGGAAAAAAAGCAAGTGGTTAAAAAAGACACATTTCCCAAGTTATGATATACTGATGGATAAAAAGCTAATTGAATAATTCTATCAACACCAATACCTTGTATGGGCACTGCGGATAGACAATGAGCAGGGCCCATAACTGAACAGAGGGGAAAGATACCAAGTATCATCTGAGAAATTGTTCAGCATTTTCAGTGAACTGAAGTAGGTGTTACTTGTAACCAAAGCCCATCTTTTTAACATCAATAAACTCTTGGTGACAGGAAGCATAGCATAACGTATATCGTGTTGGATCTGAAATTAGAAAGACTAGAGTTCACATCCTGCCTTTGATTCCCACTAGCTGTGGGACCTTTAACATCAAGCAACTCCCTAGCATTTATCTGTTCATATTGACAGCAAAATAGATAGAGCACTGAGCCAGGAGTCAGGAAGACCCAAATGCAAATCTAGCCTCGAACACTTACTATCTGATTAGGCAAGTCTCTTAACCTCTGTCTGCCAACTGTAAAATGAAGATTATAGCAACACCTACCTCTCCATGTTGTCTTGAGGATCAAATGAGATTTATGTGTCATTGTCTTGCATGTAGTAGGCACTACATAAATGCCCATTTGTTCCCCCCTATGTATTACATCATATGTAGGTTGCAATCTGAATTGGTACAGGGAGACCCTAAGCTAGAAGTTCTCCACTATGATGAAATCACAGATATTTTTCACATTTGCATAATCTTCTAGTGAGTCTCTGTGGTTCCACGTCATGAAACACTAAAATCTCAGACAAATCAAAATCACAGGTGACCCAAATAGCAGTGAAAAGATATGTGGTGGGCCTAAGTAGGCTGTGGTGTGCTGGTATGCAAAAAGTAGTATAAACATCAAAGTCATGTATGACATGGAAAAGACTGGACATATATTAACAGCAAGAGTTAGGTAGCCTGATAGCCACAAAATATTTAAGGTCCAGAGAAAGGATTTTGTCATGTTGGGCATATCCTTTATGAAAAAAATCCAAAATAGATCTATTACAGATGGAAGGGGTTTCTTGAGGAGGCACTGACTTCTCTTTCACCAGAGATCTTTAACCAAAGGCAAGATGAATGACTACTTGTTCGGTTTGCTGTTTTTCAGATATGGGTTGAACTACATGGTCCCTGATAGCACAACTATGAAATTTTATGGTTCTGGAAATTATATAAGGCCTCGGACAAGAATGTGCTTAGGATGAAAAAGCATGTATTGGTTACAATCTGTTCTGGGTTAAGGAGTGTCTATTCTGGTATCATGGATTCATTAAAACATTTATAATGTAAGGTAGGGTTTGCTTATAATGAGACAATAACACAGGTCTAGATCATTATTATACAGGGTTTCTATGCCTCAATGGGCTGGTAGAATATGACCTACATCCAAGACAGATTACTTGTGTTTTGTTTTTATGAAAAACTTGCATTTTTTTAGTGAAATCCAAATCAATAAATGATTTCTGTCTAGTGAAACTGAATTTAGATAAGGAGAAGTATTTTGTTGGTTAATATTGTATCATCCATAACATTTTTGGTTTAACCTCTGATTTCATTGGCATAGGAAACTCAAAGTGAGAAAACTAATTCTATCAAAGCAGAGCAATACTTTCTTTGCACCTTAGGATCTTAGAGAGTTGCCTAGGGCACCGAGAGGTGAAGAGTACTGCTGAGAGTCACAGATATATAGTATATATTTACTATAGATACAATAGTATATGTCAGAGGTAGGACCTAGGTCTTCCTGACTCTTAAGCTGACTTTCTCTCCATGGTACCCTCATGGCTACATAAAAATATCAAGCTATTTATTCTCCTTACAGTTTTTCCCCCTCAAGATCCTTCTTTTGATCATGGTGCGCATTGAAGCATCATTCTACTCAATAAAAATTTTTACCAGTAAGATATATTTTCTAGAAAACTGCCCAGGACTTCAGTCAGAAACTTCACAGGCATCATTTCTATGTCAAGACTGAAGGAATTAATTTTCTTGTTCTTCCTAGAAAGGCACAAAAAGATTTCCATTTGCTGCTTTCTTGGCTTGCCTACAGTTGACTTTTCTTCCTTTGCTTAAAGCAGCCCCAACTTACTGACCCTGGCCGTGAAGCCTTTCTTCATGGTCATTCCTAGAAACAAACTCTGAGTTTCAATGCATCAAACCCAAGGCTAAATGAAAAAACAAATGGTCCATTTACACACTACTAGTTATAGTCTTTAATAGGAAGATGCATGAGACTTAAAGGGGAGAAAATGATTATGGATGCTTTAAAAAAAATTGAACCAGTGGTACATGCTTTTTTTTCATGATTTGCTTTTTTTCCTTGGCAGTTTTACATTAACTTCCAGCAGTTCTCTAATGATTGAGAATGTGTAAAAAATAGGAGTTTGTTAATATTCTATATTTTTTTCATTAGTCACAATTGATAAGCAATCAACTTTAGGAAAAAATATTTGTCTTTCTGCCACTGTGAACAGACTTTGTGAATAATTATTGGTAATTCAGGTATTTGGCAGATTCCAAAATACCACACTAAACACATTATAATATTTTATGATCAGTAAGGAAAATGTTGTTCAAACAGGATTATGAAAAAGGAAAATGTTTTTTACTGATATAAAGAAGAGGCAACGTGACTGTAGCATCAAAATGCTACTCTGGTAGTTGCAACTGTTCCTTGGTATCCACAATCACAGGTCTCGATAGTTTTCCATGCTATTTTTCAGGACTGGATTTCTCAGCTAAAGGTTAACACCTAGAATATTGTCAGTATTTTAAACATGTTGTTGAGCCTGACTACCATCCCTGGGAATAGTAAGAGTATGAGGCTGTCAGTAAACAGGACCTTCTTAGTATCCCTCTCAGCTTTAAGTGTAGAGAATATCTCCTCCCATCTCTCTTGAGGACAGAGCTGCAGTGAGATTGCAATATATAGTTAGACCATACTTGAAACAAATTCTGATAAAGGACCCTCCAAATGGAAAAGGAGATAGATTAAAGGGTAATTGTTTGCTTTACAAAAGCACCTTTTGCTCTACCAAAAGATTTCTTAGCAGTCTCCCTACTTTTTAGAAAATTTTATTCAGTTCATGAATATTTGAATTACCTGTTGGGAAGAGACTCTATTTTGTAGATTGATATGTAC
Source organism: Trichosurus vulpecula (assembly GCF_011100635.1). NCBI lineage: Eukaryota > Metazoa > Chordata > Mammalia > Diprotodontia > Phalangeridae > Trichosurus > Trichosurus vulpecula. Next base: position 387,892,357 of record NC_050574.1, read on the forward strand.
CTGTAATTGTTCTTATGGGAAACAATACTTCCTTCCCTCACCACTCTAACCATCCTGGATGAGACTCAGATCCTTTGTCCAGAGCAGACATTGAATATTCCAGACCTCCTTAATTTGAAATAAATTTTTTATAATCCCTCACATTTTAAATTACTATGCTTAGGAGAAAGGTAGTGATTTGCCTTGGAAATACTATTTCTGTACTCGTTTAACTTAACATTCCATTAGATGCCCTTATCTCTTTTTCCCTCACTATTACATTGTGTCTATTTTCTTCATTATATTTTCTTGCCATTTTTAGCTTCTTAAATTTTAAGTTTTTAGGATTTTAGATTAAGACTTGGAAAGAGAACTCAGAGGTCATCTAATCTAACCTCTTCATTTTGCAAATGAAGAAACTGAGACTCTGTTATATAAAATGACTTGCTTTAATGGTCATACAGGTCAGCAACAGATTTGAGTCCTAGGTCTTCTGACACTGAATCTGTTGTTCTTTCCATCATATCACTGTTAAAGGGATAGGCAGGATATATGTTTAACTTGGCTAATATTATACTCAGTACATATGCTTAATAAATGCTTATGATGATTGCTTCAGGACACAAGTAGAGACAATTAGTACATTATGATAAACAATATTTTCTCAAATAGCAATTAGAATTTAACTACTTTGTATTTATTTTCTTTATATTTGTTCTGCATTTACATACACACATACACACACATATTTATACACACACTTTTTTGGTCACCGCCATTAAAATGTAAGCTCTTTGTAAGGATTGATTCTTTCTTTGTATTTGTATCCCCAGTGTCTAGAATAGTGTCCAGTACATAGTAGATAATTAATAAATGTTTATTGTTTGGTAAGAGTAGCTGATGAAATCCTCATAAAACCTTTTAAAGTTGCGAAAATTTTGGCCATCATTTTTGCAGACCAGGAAACCAAGTCATTGAAAAAATGCCACACAGCAAGTTAAGTGTTAGTACTTATGTTAAATCCTCTTATAGTTCCTAGTTCCAATCTAGTAGTATCTTACATGAATAATAAATCTAATATTTTAATACCCTGTCCCTGGGTTCAGCAGAGAGATGTAAGATGCAAAGGGAAACATGTTCTGAACATCCCAGCTTGCCATAAAAAAGAAAACAGGGAATAGGAGAGCCTTATCAGAGGGCATGAGGTCTTCTCAGATTTTATGTACCTGCTTTATTCTGGTTCCCTGGAGGCTAACTTCTACCCTGGATCTCTCATTGCAGGTTTAATAGTACCCATCTTCAAGTTTCAACCCAGCTTGTATCCTGTTTCCATTCTTGTGTTCTCTTTTCCCATTGTGAACCTTGAGAAGACTCAAACCAATTTGGATCCCTTCAAACCATGGGAACATCATTAACCATTCCTTTTCATACTCTAGTAGAAGGGTTTGACTGGAACATTCAGCTCAGTAAGGAGAGCAAAGCATACCAGTGGTGGCTGAATCCAAAGGGTTGTATTTTTTTTTTTGCATGTGAGTATGTAAAAAATATCTCAGATTTCTATAATGCTTTAAGGTTTATGAAAATAGCAGCTCTGTAAGGAAAGTAGTACAAGTATTATTATTTCCATTTACAGATAGAGAAACTGAGACTGAGAGAGATTAAGTGATGTGCCCATGATAGATAGTAAGTGCCAGAGCCTAGATTCCTTTCCAGGTCTCTTGATTCCAAGTCCAAGGCTCTTTTTGTTACACTGTACTACCACTCAACCTCTCATACTTTATATCTTTGGGTTAGAAACCTGTGAATATATTTTTAGAAACGGTTCTTGTTTGTTCACCATGTGCTACAGAAATTAAGTATTAAATATTTCCCAAATATCATCTGTCCTTTTTTTTCTTTCATTTACTGAAGAAAATTTTCAGCTTTGCAATACTGTTAGAAATTAGAGGAGTCTAAAGCCAATATAATAAAAATGACAATTGTACCTAAATAACAACTCAGAAGAAGGAGTCTTCTTGCCTGTAGGCCACACTCTAGCCACTGCCCATTTTTTCTAGAATAAAGAATATTGGTTAACTTACCATAGTCTACAAGGTATAGATAAAAGAGAAATGCAATCTGATGCAGATTTTAAAAAGAAATAGATTGTACAGACACTATATCAACTTTTAAGTCCAGATATCACCTTAACTGAGCATGTATTGTTATTAACTATTATATAGCTCAATCAAATTCTGATTTTAACTATGGGCAAGCTGCAGAATTTCAGTTTTAGAAGGCATTCCTCAATCTAGGTTGTGCCTTATCGCTTTATAGCCTTAAAACTTTTGGATCCTGTCAGCTCCTTAGTCTCTCAGAAGGCTCCCAGTTTTCTCCATTCTGCTTGTAACTCAAGAGAAGGCATCAAAGCAGGGATTCTTCATGGTTTTCATGTGTCATGAACAGTCTGGTGAAGCCTATGAACCCTTCTTCAGAATGTCTTTTTAAAAAATTCTAATTGAAGGCATTCCTACATTTCAGTTAGAAGTCAGTGAAAATAAAGATGTAATTATCCCATCTAGTTTCATGGACACCCTTAAATCTATCTGTTGACCCCAGGTTAAGAACTTCTACATTGAGATTTCTGGGGACTCTGAAGGTATCTTCTCTTTTTCTCTCTTTGATGTTTTTCTATTCTCTGCTATGGTAACTTGGCATGGTAAGAGCAGAAAGCGCCCCCCCCCCCCCAATACGGAATATACATAGAAAGTCTTTTTTTTCCTCCTTTCCCTTCCAAACAGGATATGCTGATTTGAATGACAGCCTTGCTTTCTAGGAGGGAAACTCTATTCCTTCTCCTCTCTAGTGTTAAAAGAATAGGTAAAATACACTGTAAATTCCTAGTGTTAACAGAACACCAAAACTCAAGTAGCAAAAATGTGGCTGCTTAACAAAATAAAAATATATTTTTAAATAATATTGCTGAAGTTGCACAAGTGAATGCTCCTATACTGCTATACTAACTAGAATTTTTAAGTTACAGAGAATTGTCATTGCTAGTGTTCATCCTTTGATTCATTCTGCCATGAATGCAGAGTGAGCCACTTCTTGGGAATCAGATGAGCCTGGTTTTGGTACAGCAAGACTGTGAAGTCACCAAAGTCCAAGAATTCCTCATGTGCTTTCCCTTTTGCACCTGTGCTTTGTCTTGCCTTGACATCTTTTTTCTGGAGAAGATCCCCAGATGATCCTTCCCATATATTTTTTTCCATATCAAAAAATATATGTATCATTCTGTGCCCTGAGTCCTTCTTCTCTCTGGGTGAATAGGATGTTTCATCATTGGACTTCTAAAATCAGGGTTGTCCTTTGCATTGATTGAAGTACTGAAGTCTTTCAAAGTTGTTTGTCATTACAGTGTTCCTGCTATTTTTATAAATTGTTCTCCTAGTTCTCACTTCAATTTATTTCAATTCCTAAGGATCTTCATAGGTTAGTCTGAAAGTTTCAGTGTTCAGTGAACAGTGTTCCCTTTCATCATTTCTTACAGCACAATACATTTTGTATACAATAATTTGCTCAACCGTTCTCTTAATTAATGGGCATCCCCCTTGTTTCCAATTCTTTGCCACTGTAAAAAGGGATGCTTATAAATATTTTTATTTGCATGTGTTTTTCCCCTACTTCTTTGATGTCCTTTGTGGTATAGGTTTAGTAGTGACATATTATGTAATGTAGCCTTGAGACCCTTCCTCCCTCACTTTCCCCAATTTGAGACTCATGGGTTCATGTCCCTTCTGGTTGATGTGATTGAGCTTTGGAGAACACCTAAAAGGAATTAGCTGCGATGAATCTGTGCTGCATGGTTGGCAAAAGCTTCTGCCTTGATGGATCTGAGCTGTTTTCCCTTTTCAAATAAGCTGGTACAGAATAATAATGTGGCAGAACACCAGCAATGGGAATTGTACCCTGCTCACTAAGTGTATTCTATGATTGCAACTGACGCCAGAAGCACCAGGGAACAGATCTGCACCACAACACCTGTTCCTTCCTGCCTGTGTAATTCAGCTGCCCTGCTTTCTCTATTGTATTAAATATTAGCTACATACTCCTATAGTGCCCCATTCTATATTGAAATTCATTGACACTGTTTGAGCCTAGCATATATAAACCAGCCATGGTTTTTCTACAAATCTTTATCCTCAAACCAGTCAGAATCGGTTATGTGATATCATAGAAAAGCAAAAGTACATTTATTTGAAATAGAAAGAAGGGTAAATGATAAGCAATTAAAATCAAGCAGCAAACTCTCACATAACATGTTTCTTTCACAAAACAACCTCCTGTCATCCTTCTACACTGGAAGGGAACAAGTCTACTCATCCCAGCTCCTGGTGCTGTCTTATAAGCACAGTGCTTAAATCAAGGTTCCCAGCATCTGTGCATTTATCATTATTAATGACACACTCTTAGGTCCCCCTAAAACTCACAGATCAGGGGTGCTTAACTTTTTTGTGTGTTGTGAACCGCCTTTGTCAGTCTAGTGCAGCTGATGAACCCCTTCCCAAAATATTGTTTTTAAATGTATAAAATAAGATAAATAGGAACACAAGGGAAATTATATTGAAATACAGTCATCAAAATATTTTTTTAAAAATGTATGGACCCTAGGGGCAGCTAGGTGGCGCAGTGAGTAGAGTTCCAGCCCTGGAGTCAGGAGGACCTGAGTTCTAATCCAGCCTCAGACACTTGATACAATTACTAGCTGTGTGATCTTTGGCAAGTCACTTAACCCCAACTGCCCTGCCTTCCCCCCTCCAAAAAAAAAACCCAACAAAATAATGTATAGACCCCAGGCTAATAATCCTTGTTCAACATACTTTTATACAATTTGTTCATCTTTTGATGTCAAAATAGCCAACTTTCATCAAGAACAAACGTTTCTCCTATAGGGCTACCAAAGGCATTAGTCATTTTCATGAGTTATCCTTCAGTAGATTCCATCGTTGGAGATGGCTTTGAATTACTTTGAGCAAATTAGATGTTTCTGAAGGGCTGGGATGTTTTTGAACATGTTGAACAAATTTGAACATACAGAATATAATCATTATGAAATTGGTCAGTAAAAAATAAATAGATGCACTTATTAATTCAAGCAGAATGTCTATCCAGGAGTCACTGGCATCCTTGGCTATCACTTTTACACATTTTATCATTTGTAATCATTTTTACTGCTTGCTGCTCAAAATGAGGTAGAAATGAGAGGACTTAGAAGTCTTTAGAGTATTAGCTAAATAAAAATATAATTTTCCTCTTTTATGCCTCACATCACCCACCTTCAGAAGGCTGATAAGACAGTGACTCTTGGAAATTAATAGCCAGGATTCCTAGGCTAATTTTTACTGTTTTGTTTGGCCTCAGAGAGTAGAACTATTACTAATATATAGGCATTTCAGAGAAGGTTACCTTGGACTTAATTTGAGGAAATAATTCCTAATGTAATTATTTGTCTAAAAGTGGAATGGACTGCTTCAGGAGGTGGTGAGTTCTTCATCACATGGTAGGCATTTACATATATTGGTTCCTTCGTTGAACTAAATCATCAGTGGTTTTCTAACAGAAGCTAGATTCCCATTTGTTTAGTGATCTTGAAGAGGGCATATATAGGTTGGGCCATGTAGCCTGCGAGACTTACTTCAAATCTAAAATTCTATTATTCTGTTTCTCTCCCTCTTTCTCTCCCTAGGCTGGATCACTAAGTCTTTAGCATTTATTTTGTGAAAGGGGTTGTGGCCATTCGTATTAAAGGAAGATTCAGTGATCTTATATAAGTAGTGCTCTCTCTTTCTGGTTCCAGGAGTTTGCAGGCATAATTTTTTGCTATTTCTTTGGACCCATACTTGTTCTCTCTAACAAGATGTACAAATACAGTATTTGTTCTCAAGAAGGTCCAAGTTTAGGTTAGGCTGAGAGAGAGCTGGGAGAATTAACTATAGGTTAGAATGGACAAAGAGTAGGAGAGGAGACATGCTGTGCTGTTTTTACCTTCTTAGAGTTAGCTGGAGAGAGTAAGGCTGGATTAAAGATCTGCTTTTTTCCTGGAAATTGTCAAGTGGCCAGGACTCTCTTGGTATGTTTTATTGAAGCCATCTAACCCTATTCTAATGTGAAACTGTGTAAGGGCAAGCAAAGTGGTACTTTTTACTGTGTTTTCTTTTGGAGTGCTTCTCAGCACCAAGGCAGTCAAGCGCCTTTGATTGAGTCTTGCCTTTGTTTGTAGTAAGCCCACATACTTTTGTTATTTAGGTCATGAGAGGTGTGAAGTCCTCTAGAGGTGTGAAGCCCTAGAGAGGTGTGAAGCACTCAGGCCCTGAAAAAGGGTATATATACTCTGAGGTTAGCATTTTGTTTCAAGCTCAGTCATTGGAAGAGTGTTGGTGTGGAGACTCTGGGGAGCCATTAAGGAGGCGGCCCCTCCCCATGGCCTTGAAAACCCAGATGTTGGTGCTTCTCTCTCCGGTAACTGTATGTATAGCTTTGGTCAGACAGCTAGAAGCCTGTCTGTTGATTTGTGTTATTTGCTCTGTTTATATTTTCTCTGTTGGTAATTTCTCTTTGTATTTACTCTAAAGTTCAGGGTGCTGACTTTTTCCCCTGAACTAAGTGAATGATATAAGTATGTTTGATTAAAATGAGGTTGTAAACCCCTTAAAGTTGCTTTCCTTAGAAAAGCAGATCAAAGAATCTGTGCTAGCAGCCCTTCTGTGTGCTGGTGTTATTGGTCTTACACCTCCACAGCGGCTGCTAGCAACATTGTTGTTACGAACTGATAACACCAACATGGATAAAGGGTCATAGAATGACATACTGTACAGTAAACCAAGAGAAAGTATGGTAGCAAAAGCTAGATCATTGTACAGAGAACAAATCCATAATTTGTACTTTGAGGCTGTGGATGTTTGTTAAAAGATAAGATCATCTCATTTTCCATTTATTTAGGAAGTCAGAGAAGGCTTTGTGTAAATAATAAGACATCCTAGGAAAATAGGAACCATGCTTTATTCAAGTTTATATTTCTCCAGGTGCTTAGCTCAGTGCTTTGCACACAATAGGCGTTTAATAAATGTTGGATTGAGACGAAGTTATTCATTCAGTACTGATTCTGTATTCCATACTGTATCCTGACTTATTTATTTCTAGTGCTCCACATTTAGAGAAAGAATGGTAGGACTTAGATCATTGGGTCTGGCCATTTACTATCTGTGTGACCTTGGGTGAGCCAGTTTTTCCATCTGCATTTTAGTTTTCTTTTTTGTAAAAGGGGGACAATAGTACTTGTATTGCCTACTTCTTAGGGTTGTTATGAGAAAGTTCTCTGCAAACCCTAAAGTGTTGTATGAGTGTGAGCTGCTGTTATTATTCCTCCCGTTCCTTTAGTCAGGAGAGCTTGCTTCCATTGTAGAGTTAGGTCTGACATTTCTTTTGTGAAATCCTTGTCAATATACTCCACCCTCTGACCTCTCTGCATAGCTTACACAATATTTTTCTCTACTAGTGTTTCTTTTGTGTGTGTTCTTATATATATATTTAAGCATCAATTTTATTTTTTAAAATGAATTTTTTAGAAGTAATTTTATTAGCTTAGCTTAAACCACCAACAAAACAAAACAAATTGAGCATGCGTTTCCAGCTATTTAAGAAAGGGGGGAGTATTTCAACATACAATATGTTCATAACAGCTTATTAGTTATTTCCTTGAATGTTAATATCCCTTTTGCTTGTTGTGTATGTATGTGTCTTCCCTTTCACAGAGTAGTCCATGTGAATATAACTTGAGTTCTGTTTTCTTTGAGCTGCAGCATTTCATCTTTCTATGTATTTTTCATCCACGTCTGTCTTGTCTCCTAAATTAGATCACTAGCTCCTTGAAGCCAAGACTTGTTTCATCTGCCTCTTTCGGATCTCCCCGTGGCACTTAGTACTGTGGTCTGCATGCACATGTTGCTTTTTTAAAAGTTATTGACAGACTGGTACTTCTGCTTTTAGCAGTGACAACCCCACCCACAGTGCTTGCTTATTTTTTCCATTATGGGTGATGGGAGATATAAATCCATGCTTTCCCTTAAGGTGACTTGGAGTTCAGAAATGGTATATTTTAAAATACTAAAACAACAGAAGAAACAAAGGTGCTTATTTAGATGTCTCAGAGACATTCTATTTGTAGAGACTTCTTGAAGAGGATTCTGGGGAAGGGGAGTTGAACACATAAGTACCTACTGAGAGCCTCATTTGCACTTTATTCCTAGTTCATAATTAGCAAAGCTAAGGAGAAGTGAGGTACTGGGAGACTCTGTCATATACCGCAGTGAACAAAGTAGAGATATTTTTATTTTTGCAGGCTAATTCTTCTTTCTCCAAGAGCTCCTCCTGTGTCAGCTGAGACAATAAGGTTCTTGTTCATAGTGAAAGACCTAGGTCTCCTGCCACTGTGTGAATAATAACCTTTGTTGATGGATAACCTTTCTGGTAACTTGAGAGCACCATCTCTAAGCACACTAGTAACAAGGCTGATAATCTAGTGCTGTGGATCTAAGAACCCCAATGAAGTTTCCAAGGTCAGACTTTAGCAACTATTAAAAAAAAAAAAAACATCTCAGCAGATGAAGTCAGAACAAACACTAAGTTACCTGGGCTGTGTTTGACTAATGTAATCTTAGATACACAACGCTAAAGAGATCAGATTCAGCTTATATAACAGAGGAAAAAGAAGGAACAAGGCAGTTTATGTTGAATTTTCTTTTGGAAGTTCTTCCATGGTGTATCCACCCACACACAAAAGCACTGTGAAATGCACCAGCCCACTCATACACGTGTATTAACAGACTGGAAGGAGATTAGTGGAGCAATAATTTTGGAAAATACTTTGCAACAACCGTAAAGGACTGTTCGAAAAGAACTCATGACTCCAGTGACTCTGGAAATAGCTGGTTGATCGTTTGGAAATCTGTAAGAATGCTGATCAATCCTTTTTCAAAGATACTTAAGGAAAAGGAATAGGAGTGTCATGCACAGAAGAATGCATTAGGTCTATGGGGTTCCCAGTCTATGCCTGGAGATTAGTGTACCATTAAGCACATAAAGACTATGTTGCCACTCGCAGCTCATTTGTATCATTTGTGAAAATGATGTTTTCCCTGAACTGAGATTTAGCATTTCTTCCTTCCGTTTACAGGTAGTTGTGAGTGAATTCTAGGTAACTTTAAAAATATTTTTGGGGTCTTTTACTGAAAACCATAGCACAAGGGCTTTGACTCCAAATCCAGTGTGCTTTCTACTGTATGACGTAATATCCTAGAGGTAGAACTGAGTTCTTTCTGAAGATATATTTCAGAGGACATTTTATTAGGACCAGGCTAATTGTATGCTAGTAAGCTTACACCTGGAATGTCTCAGAATGACCCATCAAGAGAGTCACAGTAGTCTTCTGTAATGATATTTACCTTCATCTTGTGTGTAATAGGTGACTTGTAGGCATGGGTAAAGCATACCTGAGTAACATTTGTTATTCAGTGGGTGTTAGTATAATAATGAAACTATGCTAGACTAAACTGTGGAAACCTAGACTAAACTCGTTGACCCAAGGAATTCCTGAATTGTAACAAGCAAATAAAATTCAGTCTCAACTACTATGAACACACTGAAAGCTAAGACTTGTATCTCTGCCCTTCACTTTTCTCACTTTTCATAACTAGCTGTTCAATTCTTATTATGTTCAAGAATTTAGGAGCTATAGTAAAATGTATATGTATGTCGAGTAGGGGGCTTGGTGGGGGTGGGAGGAAGGGAGAGTTAGAGGCTTAATTTTCAGCTCTAGGGACATTGAATTAGTTTTAAGGTCAGTTCCCTACTGAGTTGTATACAGCTATGACTGTCAAGAGATTAATTATAAGGATTGGCATGTTTTCACACTCACTTGAACAAGCTTGTTTGAGATGTATATGTTCCTTCTGTGTAGATACCCTTAGAGACCTTGAACCTGCCATCAGCTTCCAACTGAAAATGGACCTCCATGTGTGTACTTAGCTACCCTTCCCACAGTCCCTGCTTCAGGGCTGTCTCAAAAAATAAGTTTAAGTGTATGTAGTATAGACTTGTTTAAGATGGCAGGGAGCCCAGAATTAGTTCAGCCATGTTTCGGCAAGGCTTACAAACATGGAGTGGTGGTCAGCTTGCCAAGATGAAATTTGAGAAACTAGGAAGCTTTGAAGGAGACCTGTATAAAGAGTGGTTCTGGTTCTTAGATGCCAGATCAACCCTTGTGAGTTTCATGGCGATCCTACTTTTTTCTTTCATGTCCTCGACGATTCCTTGTACAAAATGAGCAGCCTATATAGCCCAACCTAGTGTAGCCCCAAATGAGCAGGCCCAATCCAGTATGACCCTGGCTGGCTTAAAAACATTAAGATAGGACAAGGACCCTCAGATCAAAAGAAGAATAGATATTTTAAATTTCTGAGCCTCATGGCACAGACTGGATAAGCCCCAGAGCCATGGTTAAACTAGTTCTTGTACTTGTCCTGCATTCTATCAGGACAAGTGGTCTGCAACTGACCACAGATGAATTTAATATTTTGACTCTAATACCCCAAGTAATAAATGCTGTGCCTCTATTTCTATTTAGTATTCCTTTATGTTTTATTTTGTACTATCATCTAAAAATGTTTCTGATGGGTGTATTTTAGTATATGTTGGGGTTGGAGTGTGTTTAATCACATGAATGCCAGTCCTAGGAGATGGGGGGAAACCTACTACCCAGATGTTTAAAATGACACAAAAACATCAAGAATTCTTTATTTAATAAGAACCCATGACTGTATGTACACAGCCCTGCCCCAGGTGCTGGTTCATACAAAGATGAATGAGATGCTGTTCCTGTTCTTAATTTGATTTATTTTATATATTTAGTTTTCAGCATTGATTTTCACAAGAGTTTGAATTATGAATTTTCTCCCCATTTCTACCCTCCTGCCCACTCCAAGATGGTGTATATTCTGGTTGCCCCATTCCCCAGTCACCCCTCCCTTCTGTCACCCCACTCCCCTCCCATCCCCCTTTTCCTTCTTCTCTTGTAGGGTTAAATAAATTTCTATGCCCCATTGCCTGTGTATCTTATTTCCTAGTTGCATGCAAAAACCTTTTTTTTGTTTGTTTTTGAACATCTATTTTTAAAGCTTTGAGTTCCAAATTCTCTCCCCTCTTCCCTCCCCACCCACCCTCCCTAAGAAGGCAAGCAATTCAACATATCATTATGTAAAACCCTTCCACTATACTCATGTTATGAAAGACTAACTACGTTTTGCTCCTTCCTAACCTATCCCCCTTTATTGGATTTTCTCCCTTGACCCTGTCCCTTTTTGAAAATGTTTGTTTTTTATTACCTCCTCCCCCTATCTTCCCTCCCTTCTATTGTCCATCCTCCCCCTATCTTCTTCCTCCTTCTTTCCTGTGGGGTAAGATACCCAATTGAGTGTGTATGGTATACCCTCCTCAGGTCAAATCTGATGAGAGCAAGATTCACTCATTCCTCCTCACCTACCCCCTCTTCCCTTCCTACAGAACTGCTTTTTCTTGCCACTTTTATGCAAGATAATTTACCCCATTCTATCTCTCCCTTTCTCCCTCTCTCAATATATTCCTCTCTTATCCCTTAATATGATTTTATTTTTTTAGATATCATCCCTTCATATTCAACTCACCCTGTGCCATATATATATGTATGTATATATACCCACACATCTATGTACCTACATATATACATACATATGCACATATGTATATATTACCATACACACATATATATGCATATTCCTTTCAGCTACTCTAATACTGAGGTCTCATGAATCATATACATCATCTTTCCATGTAGGAATGCAAACAAAACAGTTCAACTTTAGTAAGTCCCTTGTGATTTCTCTTTCTTGTTTACCTTTTCATGTTTCTCTTGATTCTTGTGTTTGAAAGTCAGATTTTCTATTCAGTTCTGGTCTTTTCACTGAGAAAGCTTGAAAGTCCTCTATTTTATTGAAAATCCCTATTTTGCCTTGGAGCATGATACTCAGTTTTGCTGGGTAGGTGATTCTTGGTTTTAATCCTAGCTCCATTGACCTCCGGAATATCATATTCCAAGCCCTACGATCCCTTAATGTAGAAGCTGTTCCTGTTCTTAAGGAGATTGCAGTCTAGTTGAAGAGAAGACATTTACAGAAAATTTGTCTTAAGACAAAATAGGATATGATGAGTGTGTAAGAGAAGCATACACGAAGTGCCTTCAGAGACCTGAGATGGGCAGGGGTGGGGAGGGCAGAGAGAGAGAGGAGAGGGAAAGAAAACAGAGAGAGAGGGAGAGAAGTAGGGAGAGAAGAAAGACAAGAGAGATGAGAGATGAGAGAGAGAGAGAGAGAGAGAGAGAGAGAGAGAGAGAGAGAGAGAGAAAGAGAGATGTTTTGTCTTTGAGGGAAATCAAGGAAAGCTTTATGGAAAAAAAGGTAACATTTAAATTGGACAAGTTAAGTGTTTTATGTATGTTATCTTGATTCTTATTGTATGTTGATTCTTATTGTAATTATAACAGCAGCTAAGAGGGTAGAGTATATTTCAAGCATAGGATAGTGGGAAGAAAGGTACAGAGGTGGTGAAGGGCACTGTGTATTTAAAGATTAATTGCTGGAAAAACAATGGACTGAAATTGTGCAGCATTTTGAATGCTAAAATTTGGTGATTTTATTTTTTTAATTTATTTAACCAAATTCAATTTTCTCTTCCTCCCACCTCTCACTCTCTTTACCACTCTTATTGAAAAGAAAAAAAGACAAAACTCTTACAGCAAATATGCTTAGACAAGCAAAATAAATTCCCACATTGTCCATGTCCAAAAAAGTATGTCTTACTATGTACTTAGAATCCATCACCCCTTTGTCAGGAGGTGAGTAGTATATACTTCATTGCTGGTCCTCTGGAATTGTGGTTTGTCATTGCATTGATCAGAGTTCTTAAGTCTTCCAAAATTGTGTTGGCAATATTGGTTTTCTTGTATCAGTTGTTTCTCCCAGTTCTGCTCACTTCACTATGCATCAACTCATACAAGTCTTCTTAGATTTCTCTGAAACTCTTGCTCTCATCATTTAGAGCTCTCATTTCTTATAGCCTTTGAATTCATGAGATAACTTCATAGATTTCATTATCTGCACTAATTGGGACCTAACTGTATTAAATGCTTACTATGTGTTATACACTGTGTTAACCACAATATAATAGTGAGTCAGTCTCTGCCCTCAGAGAGCTTATAGTCTAATTGGAGTTTGGGAGGAAGAACAGTATGCATAGGTCAGTGGTGATCACGGAAGAGAATTTAGATCTGGAGAGTCACAGGGATGGTGAGCAGAGCCAGAGAGTAATTCATTTGGCTTTTATTCCCAGCTCAGGAGGTACAAAATCAAGTAGGGAAGGGAGATATTTATGGCATGTCAGAGAGCAGAAGGGACAAGGCAGAAGGTGGCATGAGGTACGAAGCATGGTCTGGTCTGGCTAGACAAATTCTCATTTATTCACCAAAATCAGTTCAGTTCATCTCTAAGGTAGGAGTTTCAAAGCTGAATAGATTAACTGTACTTATTCTCAAATAGAGATTTGCCCCCAAAGTGAATATGTAGCATGTTATTTCAAAGAACTTTCACATACATCATCTCACTTGATCCACACATGGTCTTGTAAAGTAAGTAGAACTGGTAGTACTATATTCATTTAAAGATGAATAAACTGAGACTCTGAGAAATTGAATTTTTCACACAGTTGAGTGACAAGGTCAGAACTTTGGCCTCCTTTGTACTCTTCTTACATACTTATTATATTATGTTGATGTGTACATGTATAATTGCCCCAGTAGAATGCAAGTCTCTTTGAAGACTATCTTATTTGATTTTGTTTATCTTGATCTAGTGCCTGATACAAAATGTATACAGTTGGGACTGAATAAATATTTAATGGATGAATAGAACTTGGCTTTCATGATTCCTCATCTAGTCCAGTTTCTGTTATACTGTGTGGTTCCTGCCTGTTCCCCTAATTTGTACCACAAGATTATGCCACATTGGCCCCACAAGGTATTCCATATCCTGATTCCACTATGAATAGGTTACTCATAGCAGATATATTGATCTTGTAGAAATCATTTAAGAGAAGAAAAATCCTAGGTTGTCTCATTATTATCATTGTCTTTCACATAGTTATTGTTTCTTTGATTTGTTATTTGACCTAGTAATTATTTTGGTTTTCATTAGTAAATCTTCATTTAGGTCTGTGTCTTTTACTTATGCTACCTGAATTGATCGGTGTTGTGACTTCTAAAGGATGCATTTAGTATTTGAATTTTTTTATATTTGTATGCAATTTTTGTGTGCCCTAATACATGATCATTTTTGTAAAATAACATGCTGTAGCACATTATTTGGTAATTCCATACAGAAGGTGCCAAAAATATTTTATTTATATAATGTCAATTTTTTTTCAATTCTGTATTTTCATTTTTGTTAATATTTCTGTTGGACTTGTCCAGCTCTGAAAGAGAAACATTAAAATCTCCTACCACATTACTCATTACTTACTGTTTTACTGTCTATGTCTTTTTGTCATTCAGTTAAATTTTCCTTAATTTACATG